>NC_050576.1:227072371-227389711 GCF_011100635.1 Trichosurus vulpecula
AAAACCTCATGGAGATGAAGGGATGACTATTTAAACTGCCTTATTGTCTGGGTGGTACGGTGGATAGGGCACATATTCATGAGTTCAAATCCAGCCTCAGACATTTATCAGCTGTGTGACTCTGTATGTCACTTAACTCTATTTGCCGGAGTTTCCTCATCTTAAAATGAGCTGGAGAAGGAAATGGCAAACCATTCCAGTATCTTTGCTAAGAAAACCCCAAATGGGGTCACAAAGAATCAGACATAACTGAACAACAACCACAGGTAGCTACAATATAAAATATGGCATGCTTAATTAAATTCAAGAGGAATTTTATGGTATCGTATAGTGGAAAATATGTTGGATTTGAAGTCAGAGGACCTGGGTTCAAATCCTGACTACCATGAGGGAAGACAACTAACCCTTCTTGTCTCAATGTTCCCTTTTAAAGATGATAATAAAACCATTTTTATAATAATCATAGTGACCACAACAATAATAACTAGCATTCATATAGGACTTTAAACTTTGCAAAGCACTTTGCATATACAATTTCATTCGCTCTTCACCACAAACATGGCAGGTAGATGGGTACTATCATTATTCCTATTTTAGACATGAAGGAATGGAGACAAAAGTAGGACACTGAATTAGATGATGTCCAAGGTTCTTTCCACTTTTAACCCAATGATCCTATGACCTTGTTCCTTGGTAAGCTTGAAATAAGGTCAATTGTTACAGGACTCAATCTCCCATGACGGTTTTGACGTGTAAGTAGTTGTAGGTCCAGAGAAGACAAGATTTTGCTCATATCCTATCATTGCCAGTCAATTTTAACGTCTCTACATTACCAAATGCCCAAAAGAATGCTAATCGGTTCTTCCTACATAGAAATTATTTAAAGTCTGTTTGAGAAGGGAAAGGAACCCACAAATTTCACAAATGCTGAACTTATTGAGAAGAGATGCTATAGGAAATCCATTAATTCTGAGACTATAGCAAACTCTTACAGACTCACTGACCTTGAACCTGTTGCAGAATATTTGCCCCTAAATACAAGCTCCTTAGTGGACTCCAGGGTGGAATTATGCATGACATCTGCTTTATTTCTTTGCTGATATAGTGCTTTTATTCAAGGTCAAAGATTGCATCACCCTTAGAATTGAAGCCAGGAAAAACATGCAATTTCTCAATGGATTTTAGAATTGGGATGAAACCAAGAGACCATCTAGCTGAACTCTTTTTATCTTATCGATGAGGCAAATTAGGCACTAAGCAGCTAAGGGACTTGGCTAAGATTATACAACTATTTAGTGAGAGATACAGGCTCAAAATTCAAGTCTTTTGTATTCCAGCCTTCTCTCACTATGCCCTATGCCTTTTGAAAAGAGACATGCATTAGCCAGGATTCAAACTTGAGTCTCCTGTGTGGGAGGTAAGTTGTCACTACTGAAATACCAATGACACTAGCTACTGACAGCATAGTGGTATAAATAAGAGGAATTGTTATGAGAAGTTTATGGGCCCCAGATATAGAGTTGTGTAGACACTTAAGAATTCAGATCAAGCGAAATGCCTGATAATTTCCTGACAGGAAGTTCAACATTCAGTCCAATAAATAACACCACCCACAATGCTTAAGATCCTTTCTGAGGAGAAGTAAGGACAGTAAAAGAGAAAATAGATGCTTATGGGGGCAGTTTTATTAAAGAAACTTAAGCAAGTCTCTCTCCACCCAGTTGATAGTTAGCTTTGGAGCAAGGGATACCTAGGCTCAAGATTTATTTCTGCAATGTACTGGTTGTATCACCCAGGGCAAATCATTTGATCTCTCAATGCTCTAGTCAGCTCCATAAGTTGCAGAAAAGGTGCTGGCCAGTATTGGTAGACAGAGTTACATGACCTAGGAGTTCCCTATACCTATAAAATCAAAGGTCCAATTCCTATCTTTATCTCTATGAAAAAGTAGGAATCACTGAACAGTCAGATTTTACAGTATTCATGGGATTAAGCTATGTCAATTCTTCCTCATATTCTATACAATGGAGATGATACTAGATATTATCCAATCAAAAACTCGGTATTACCCAATCAAAAGATTTGGGAGCTTCCAGAAAAATGGCAGAATGAACGGCTGTGTCTTAATCCAATTTTTCTTTGTTATCTCAAGAAAGCAAGAAATGTTCCAAATAAAATATCAAAAAAAATTTTAAAAGAAGGGAAAGAAAAAGAATTCTCGCAAAGAAAATACAACAGAGAAACAGTAGAGAGAGAAAAAATACTGAGTAAACACAGAAGAGCTCATCATACAATTGAATAATCAACAAACTTTTATTAAGTGTCTGCTGTGTTCCAGGAACCGGGTTAAGTATTCTAAAAGATGTAACATCCAATTGGATGAAGAAATAATATTTCTATAATGGAGAGCTGAAGTGAAATCAATTAATTGATCAATATTTGTAACGTGCCTACTATGTGCCAGGCACTGTGCTAAAGACTAGAGATACAGAAAGGGGCAAAAAACCATTTCTATCCTTAAGGATATCACAGTTGAAAGGAAGAGACAACAGCAAACAAATATATACAAACAAGCTACATACTAGATAAATAGGAAATAATTAACAGAGGGAAGACACTAGAATTAAGAGGGGTTGGGAAAAGCTTCCTGTAGAAGATGGGATTTTAGCTGGGACTTAAAGGAAGCCAGGGAAGGCAGCTGGCAGCAATGATGAGGGAGAGCACTTCAGATATGGGGGACAGCCAGAGAAAATGTGCAGAGTTGAAAGAACGAGTATCTTGTTTGTGGAACAGCTGAGAAGCCAAGGTAGCTTGGTTGAAGAGTACATGTCAGGGAATAAAGTGTAAGAAGTTTGGAAAGGTAACAGGGGACTGAGTTATGAACGGTTTTCAACACCAAGTAGAGGATTTTGTATTTGATCCCAGAGGTGGTAGAATCAATGGAATTTATTGAGTAGAGGAATGATGTTGTTTGACTTATGCTTAAGGAAAATAACTTCAGTAGCTAAATGAAAGATGATTGGTTATATAGTGTACACACATATAGTAGCTGGATGGAAGATGGATTGGATATAATCTGTAGATGTGTATATTTATACTCATGTATATATATTTATGTACATATATATATTTCCCTATATATTTCATATATGTACATGTATTTTCTTTCCTAGATATATAGGTATCTATGTATCTATATCTATATTATATCTATATTACTTATCTACATATCTATTATTATCTTTCTATTATTTCTTTCTTGATACATATAGAAAGATAATAGATATATTTAATATATATTGTAACATTATATATTATATATACACATAGAGTATATATGGATTATATTATATAGGTATATGTTGTATATGCAATACATATATATTATGTATATCTATACATGATATGTAGTGTATATATCTAGCAAGGGAACTATATAGGGAAGTATATGTGTATAGATATTTCTACCTGTCTATCTATCTACCTATTTGTCTCTCTAGATTTTGGAGGCAGGACTTGAACCCAAGTTTTGCTAACTCCCAGGCTAATTTTCTGTCTACTTCACTGTATTGCCTCTGTCTGTAAGTATAATTTTCCCAGAATACTTTGGTCCTTTATTTCACAAGGATTCAGTCTTTGCTCACACGCTGCATCCATCCATGCTTTTTGAAAAGCAGAAATTCATCTTCAGCATAAAGGAAGATTGTTGGCTTTCTCTTGAATATATACCACCCCAATGAGGTAACTGAATTCTCTCTGCTATCCACTCAAAGAAAGAAGATGTTAAAGAAATTGTGATCTGAGAATTGTCCAGTAGAGAGATTGGCTAACTTTATGTTTTAAAATTTCTCCATACTTTGAGAGTATAAATGTAGTGCTGAAAGATTTTCCTAACATTTGAGAGGAATGTGGCATAGTGGCTAGAGAACTATGCCTGGAGTAAGGAAGATCTGGGGTTGAGTCCTACCTTTGATGTGTGCTGGTTGGGTGACCCTGACAAGCCACTGAATCTCTCAGGGCCTCAAGCAACTCTCTAAGATTAAAAAAGGTATTGGCCATCTGAAACAGTGGAGGACATTTCTGAGATCACCAAGTAAAGTTGTATGGAGGGAGTAAAGAAGAGGGTCCAGGACAGAACCATGTGGGACAACAACAGCACCTACCTCCAGGGGTTGTTGTAAGCATCAAATGAGCTAATGATTGTAAAGGGCTTAGCATAGCGTATGGTACATAGTAAGCTCTATATAAATGAAAACTATGGTGATGTTGATCTGGCTGAGGATCCAGCAAAGGAAACAGAGAATGAGTGATCAGATAGATAAGGGAGAACAAGGAGAAAGAAGAGGGTATTAAGGAGGAGAGCAATTAATAGTGTCAAATGCTTCAGAGAGATCAAGGAGGATGAAGATTGAGAAAAGGTTATTGGATTTGGCAACTATGAAATCATTAGTAACTCTGAAGAGAGTTGTTTCAGTGGAATGATAAGGTTGGAAGCAAAATTGTAAAGGACCAAGAAGAGAGGGAGGGGAAAGAGAGTGGAGGCACTTGTTGTTGATGGTCTTTTCGAAGTCTTTTTGCTTAGCCACAAAGGGCAAAGTAAAAGAAAGTGAATAGAATTCTTCAGATGATGATGGAGGATACAGAGGTACTACTTCGATAATTACAAATCAACCCCAAGGAACTAACAAACACAAGAAAGTAGCTGAGAAGCTTAATATAAAATTTAGTGAAAATAATAGGTATCACATTTAGAGCTATTCTAAGAGAAAAGAGATTCGAGAGTTTAAAACAGAAGGTGGACTATTTTAATAAAACAGTAGAAACTGAAGGGAATAGTCAGAAGCAGAACACAAAATGAAGAGATTCAAAAAGGAATTTTAGAGCAAAGTCAACTGGAAGCAAGATTGGTAGAATGTTGAAGGTCTCTAAAAACCAGTTGACCTTGAAGGCAGAGCTGTATGAGCTAATGTTAACTTGACTGGCTTTCCAAAAGAGCATGGTGAAACAAGACTCTGAATAACTTATTTTCTAAAATAGTATTTCCTGTAAGCAAAGAATCAGCATGGCTTCATAGAGAGAAAACTGGCATTGGAATTAGGAATATGTAGGTCCAAGTCCCAGTTCTGATATATACTAGGTATGTGACCCTGGGAAAGTCACGACAACTAGGCAACACTCAAAGGTTATAAATTGTAGAGATAGTGCCAACTTGCATTGGTTGAGGAAGTTTCCTCACTTGGGAATTACTTTATACCAATTAAAATCACATGTCCAGTCCCTAACTCTATACCACCCTAGAAATATTGGAAATAAAGTACAAATGACAGATTGATAGAAACCACAAGATTCCATCAGAGAGAAAATCCAAGTCCATTAACACAGGAATGAAGTTACCAAGCTTTGAGCTTGGGAGTGTGTGTGAATGATGAGAAAATGAAAGAAAAGATTGGAACATGACATGGGAAAAAAATGAAAATGATTTGTACCAAAGGATTACTTGTTCTACAGAATGAGTTTAATCCTAAAGGGGAAAAAATAGAATTATCAACAGAGTCAATGCCTTTTAATCATTCTTCTTGAGAAAATCATAGTTGAGTAATTTGAAATTCACATTTAATAGAAAAAGTGACTTTATAAAGGCAAACAAATCCATAAAGTATGATAATGCCAGAAGATGAGGTAAGTGATTGTTTATATGTTGCAAACAAGTGACAATACTCTTGTCCCTAGGAGTCTCACATTATGTAAGAGTAACTGAAAGAATAATGGGAGAACAGTGATGGGCATAGAAATGAAATGACTTATTATTCCTTGAAATAAAAGGGAAGGTCACTGAAATTAACAATGTAGAGGAATAGAGCCAAGTGAGAAGTATATGAATGATACTCGTATATGGAACTGAGTAATGACAGTGTAAATACATACATACACACATATGTACATACATACATATATACATGTATTGCACATATATAAATAAATATACACATATGTATGTATACACACATATGTGTGTATGTGTGTGTGTGTATTCTAGCAAAACAAAGAGTAAATAACAAATAATCATGCTACCAGAAGGCAAGCCAAGGCTCGGAGAGGATAGTAGGGTATAACTCTATGAGAGAAAATAGACTAGAATCACATTGTTTCAAGCTATAGGTACCTAGTGCTTCATTTTTAAAAGTTTAAAAGAAATACCATAATAGGCTTTAACGAGAGGAAGGAATATTTAGCAAATAGAATCCTGAAAATTAATGGACTGAACCTGCCTATGAAAAAGAATAGAATTATATAATGGATAAGAAGAGAATCTCAATAATTTTTGAGTACAAGAAACATGCAGATTTAAAATTAAAGGTTACAGTAAATTTATTATTCTCTACTTGTACCCCTAAAAGCAAGGTAATGCTGTTTCTAGATTAAGCAATGGTAAAAATAGATTATTTGCAATAGAAATAATGCAAAAATGTCAAAATAAAATATGCTGGTTATATATATACATGTGTATGTATGTGTATATATATGTATATATATACATATATATACATATATATGTATAGATATATATACACACACACATATATTTGTGAGAAAGGGCAAGAACATTACTTTTTCTTCCTTAGTTATCAAACTGGCTCAACAAGCCGTTGATGGGATGAGGGCTGATGAAGAATTAAATACCAAGAAGATTTTGACCAGGGTTGGAAAAGTCCCAACTAATGTTGGCAAAAGCCTTATCATAAATATTCTACATCAGCTGGTGGGCCAGACATGTAGGCTGGAGACACAGATGGGCTTGCCATACTGCGTACTGGGTATTGTTTATCTAGATCAAATCTTGCAATATAATTCATTCAAACTAATACACAGACAATACTGTCAATTCATGTGACCACACATTACATTTCTAGGTCACTGCTTCAGACTGTAGCTCTTATTTTTAGATTGAATTCAAGCAAAAAGAAATCCATTGCTCTACCCATCCCTCTGACACTCTAGGTGAATAGAAGTTTTATAGACCACCTAACCAGCAACCAATCCAATTTCCTCTCTCATGCTAAGACAGCATGGAATTATTTGAATGGGCTAGAATGATTTAGCACAGAAATGCCATGGTTAGTGAATTATAAAATTATAACTTATAGTTACAAATGATGACATCCTGGAGCACACTGAGGTAAGCAATGGAAATATTATTACCCCCATTATATAGATGAGAGAAAAAGAAGGATTCAAGATGTTAAGGCCTTTCTACTATAAGATGAGTAAATCGAATTTAGAGTTAGAGGAAATCTTTTGGGGTATCTAGTATAATTTTCTCTTTTTACAGTTGAAGAAAGTGAGGCCCAGAAAGGTGTCACCTAGGTAGTTAGTTGCAGATCTGCGATTCAAATTTCTCTCCTCTGACTTCCAACCTCAGAGCTCTTTCCACCATTTTGTCTCCTGCAGTCTTCTGAGATAAAAGCTCTGCTATGATTAATTCAGCCTCCAGCCCACCTCACGGGGCTGACAGAGGGAGTACAACCCTTCAAAAGCCAGTCCTGTCTCCTGGTAACTGATTATTAAATACTAAAGTCATTAATGGGGAGGAAAGTAGGATTGGAGGAAATGAACAAAGATCAACGATAGGGTAGCCTTTCATTCTCAGATGCAGAGACATGCCCAGAACTATTTATTAACAGGGAGCCTGACTGCTCCTACTTCAATCTGTGGGTGCTATTGTCTCCCATCATTACTTATCAGGAAGAGGGACGCTACAGCTGGAGCTAAGGCAGAGGTGTAAAAAGAATCAGTGATGGGAAAAAGTAGCAGTGAGTGCTTTATTGCACCTTATCAATCACTCATTCAGTCACTAAGTGAGTATTTATCAAGTACTTTCTATATGCCAGGCTGAGGATACAATAAAATAAAAGAAAAAACAGCCAACAGATGATTGATGGAAAGTCTTTATTCCACTTGCTATGTCAAGAGAAAGTCAAGAAAGCAGCCATTAGCACACAGAGTGTGTCTGGGGATGGATAGATATAAGTGAGGGAGGGGGAGTTACAATCTTTATCATTGGGGAGATTATTTACAAAAATGTAATCACAGACACTTTAGAGTATATGACAATCTAGGTCCCAGGGAATTGAGCACAGGATTTGGAGATAAGGAGACCTGAGTTCAAGTCTTTCTTCTGACACAAGCTGTGTAACCCTAGGCAAGTCATTTAACCAATCTGTGCCTCAATTTCCTCATTTACAAACCTGGGATAGTAACAAACACATATAAAGTGCTTTGCAAACTTTACAAAGCAGTACATAAATATGAGCTATTACCATTATCTTCATTATTATTTTAATATTTTGGTCCTTATATTGCAAACTTTGGAAAGTATCTAAAATGATTATGCCAATACTATTGTTTGGGAATAAAACTTATAATAATCATAGCTAGCATCCATACAGTGTTTTGTGGTTTGTTAAGCACTTTACAAATATTTTCTCATTGATCCGCACAACAACCCTGGAAAGATCGCATTTTCCAGACGAGGAAACGAAGGTCAGACAGAGAGGTTAAGTGACTTGCCCAGGATCAGCTAGTAAACCTGAAGCAGGATTTGAACTGATGTCTTCCTTACTCCAGGCCCAGTGTTCTGTCCTCTGCTCCATCTTGCTTCTTCTGTTTAATAATAATCATATTCCATCTGGATGCTCGTTTGCTTCAACTAGTTTGTAGGCTCTTTGTGGATAGGAAGCACATGTCATATCATAATAATGGTTTATGTTTGTTTATTGCTTTAAGGTTTTACAAATTGCTTTGCATATATTGCCTCATTTGACGTGGGTTATGAGAAAAGAGAAAGGAAGATTCATTTCTTTTCACCACTGAGCAATATGTCTTATTTTCCCCATTGTTTTCTGAATCTCAGAATGCATTCTCTGTTGGTACTATATTATTTATACTTTGAGGTACAATGTTTCTTATGCCAAAAGTTGTCACTTAGATGAATCTTCTTTGTTTTAACTTAAGTTTTGTAATGTCTTCTGTTCGTAAAAGGTAGGATAGAAACTTTATTTTATTTTTATTTTTGCAACAAAAGGAGAACCACAACATCTCTGTTCTCTGAGTTGAACAATGATGCAACTTCATTTTTTAAATGCTTTAATCAATCCTAATGTTTTATCCAAATGACATGAGATGATTAGATTCCTCAATTCCTACACAAGTAATGAAGGCAGAAAGCTTTTCAAACTAGATTCTTATCTGAAACAGTCTGATGAAAACTGATCAAGCCCCAGCAGGAGTCCTTATTATCAAACGGAGCTTTCGGCCTCCAAATGAGCTTTTGAAATGAATACACCATTGAGTTGAAATGATTTTTTTTCAACTTTAAGGCAACTGGTATTCTCATATTTTCTACTGACATGTTTTTTACTCAGAGATGATTTGTGTATTTCCTCTCTCGGCTTAAGTGTATGAACAAAAACTTCTATGGGAATTTGGAGTCTACATACGTGATGTTGGGTTTCCTGGGCAACTTCTGACATTCTCTCATCTAACAAAAAGCCTCATCTTTAGTGATGGTATCACCAACAACACTGAATGTTATATGCTGAGGCATAAAGGCTTGACTACATTACTACCTTGCCCAAAGAGCTTCCAATACTCTCTACAGACTTCTTGGATCAGCATATAAAGCACTTTATAATATGGCTCCAACTGACCTTTTCAGGCCTAATTCATATCAGTTCCTTCACAATCCTCTGTGCCAGCCAAAATGGTTGAATTGCTGTTTTCCTACCTTGTCCTACCTTCATGCCTTTACATGGGTCATCCCCATACTGAGAATATACTCGCTCCTCTATTACTTAGACTCTTGTTTCCTTTGTGGCTCAGCTTGGGTCCCTCTTCCTATAAGAAGACTTTCCAGAGCCTTCTAACTCTTGGTGTTCTCTCAGACTCAAATAATCTTGTAAATACTGATTTACATCTTTTTTTTTTTTCTTCCAGCTGAATGTAAACTCCTTAGGGGAAGAGAACGTCTTCTGTATTTTGCCTTTGTATCTCCAGTGCTTAGCATGGTACCTCACATAGAGTAAGTGTTAAATATCCATTTGATTTAATTATTCCTCTCTATTTTGGATGATGGCATGATCAGCCTTCCAGGCACCTAGGGTTATGACCTTTGAGTCATTCTCGGCTCTTTGCTCTCCCTTATCCATCATATTTAGTGAGTTGCCAATCATTCCATTCTATTGCCATAACATCTCCGCTATTTGTCTTTCTCCATCAACTCAAAAGGCCATTACCCTAGCTCTGGTCCTTATCATTCCTTGCCTGGCAATGACCTTCTAAATGTCACCTTGTCTCAAATCTCTTTGCTTTGTCATATCCTCATACTGCTGATAAAGTGACATTGCTAAAGCCCAAGTACTACCAGGTCACTCTCTTGCTCCCAATTCTCCAATGACTCCCTACTGCCCCAGGGACAAAATACAAATTCCTCCATTTGACCTTTACAGCCTTTTACTATCTACCTCCAACAAACCTTTTCAGGCTTATCAATATCATTGTTATTGAAAGTAGCTAGGTGGCACAATAGAGGGATTATTGGACATAGGGCCAGGAAGAACTGTGTAGGAATCTCTCCTCAGAAATCTAGTAACTGTGTGACTGGAGGCAAGTCACGCCCCTTCTCTCCAGCTCAGTTTCCTTACTTGTAAAAATGGGGATAATTACAGGATCTACTTCAAGGGTTGTTGCGCAGCCCAAATGTGTTAGCACATACAAAGCGCTCGGCAGTGTTCAAAGCACTATAAATATGCTATTATTATAATTTTCTTCTTATGAGCTGCTCCTTTTTGTTCATAGCCAAATTGGTCTCCTTGCTATTTCTGACACAGCATTCGCTTTCTCTCTCTGGGACTTTCCACAGGGTGTGCCTTATTCTTGGCATGCCCTCTCTCTTGACCTCTACCTTTTGGAATCCCTAGCTTCCTTTAAAGCTTAGTCTAAGAAGCATCTTCTACATAAGACCTTTCCTGATTTCTCTAGCTGCTAGTGTCCTCTCACTAACATCCCAAATCAGTTTGTATTTAGTTCATTGTAAAACACATTTCCTTATATACATGTGTCTTCTAAACACCCCCCTCCCCCCATGTAGGCTTCTTGAGGGCAAGGACTGTTTTGTTGTTCTCTTTAGCACCTACTGCCAGTGCATAGAACATGATAGGCACTTAATTTGGACTTGTCGATCCATTTTCGGACAATAACCAACTACAAAGGAATAATATCTTAAAATGAAATAGAGTTCATGGGCTAAATATATTTGCAAGAGGACATAAAAATGCATCAGCAATGATCTGGAGAATCAGAGTTGCATCCTCCCCCACCCCCAATAGAATGCTTGAAGTTCATTCATACAGGTTTGGCAAGATAGAAAACCAACTAATGGACTTTTACTCACTGCCCAACCTCAGAAAGCATGCTGAATGATTTTGGTGAGTCAGCTACACTGCAAAGGAAACTTGAAAGCTCGTGGTGACACTCCACTTGGAACTGTCAAAAGAAAAATGCCCTTACCATTTGTTCTAAAGACTAGTAATCCACCTTGGACACAACTCCTTCCTTGTTAAAGATTTAAGTGGGTGTGTTCTGCTACAAGGCAATAGATATTACATCTATCTCCTTAATGAACTTGCCAGAGCCAATTATGGGTCAGAGACGTACCCAGCATTCATTAACCAACAGTGCCAGGTAATCATTATCGATGACATGAGGTTGAATTTATGGTCTGTATAAATATGGAAAACCTCAGTAACTACTCCCCTGGTACAATGAAAATGTCAGGAAGGGAAAGCACAAAAGATGTTGTAATGGCAAGAATGAAAATGAATTATAAATTAATATTTATAAATTAATTTTTAAATGACTTGGACATGACTTTTTCTTTGAGGTTCAAAATCTTTAGAGAAGGATCATTAGATATTTCTACCATCCTAAATGCAAATCATATTCATGATTTATCATCATCATTCTTGACAAACATTTATTGAATCATCTACAATGTGATGGGAACTCCTTAGAACCTTCTTTAAAACTGCTTACGTGTTTAAAGAGCAAACAGTACATGAAAGGTTTAGCCAGATCAGTCACCAGGGGAGCAAGTATAGACTGTGAGGGCTTGCAGAGCTGGACTTGGAGCCAGGAAGACCTGAGTTCAAATCTTGCCTTAGACGCTGTCTGTGGCAGGAGAAGGAAAATCACTTATTATCTCTGAGTCTGTTTCCTCGTCTGAAAACTGGGGATAATTATACCTATAGTGTCTACCTCCTGGGGTTGTTGTGATGCTGAAATGTGATATTTTTTTTCTACTTTGAAAGTGCTAAAAATAGCCATTATCATCATCTTCATCTTCATCATTATTTAATGTATTAATGAACAAGTTTTTATTACAGTCTCCTTGGGTCCCTACCCTCAAGGGGGTTACATTCTACAGGAGGAAAACAATATATGAGTGAATTGAGGTGGAAGCGTTGTTAGTGAGGGGGATGGGAATCAACAAAGGCCTACGCAGAGGGAAATCAGGAAGATATTCCAGGAATGGGAGTCATTCTGGGCAAAGGAACAGAGACGACAGATGTGCCAGAAGGTCAGAAATGGCCCCAAAGGGCACTGAGGCCAACTCACTTATTTTTTGGATGAGGAAACTGAGACTTATGGATGGTAAGTGATTGACCCAGAGTCAAAAAGGTGCTAAGCGTGAGAGATAGAATTGGAACCCAGGTCCTCTGTCTCCAGGCAGTGCTCTCTCCCTCGTGCCCTGAAAGAAGGCCAGATATGGGACCCAGGGGGGAGAGTACTTGACCTGGAGTTAGGGAGTTCAAATCCAGCCTCAGATACCTACTAGTGGCATGATCCTGGGAAGGTTATTTAAGCTGTTTGACTCAGTTCTCTCAACTGTAAAATTAGAATGATAGCAGCACCTCCCCCCCAGAGTTGTTGTGAACACAAAATGAGGCAATATTTGTAAAGTGTTCTGCAAATCTTAAAGTTCCATATAACTGCCAGCTATTTCTCCTCCTCCTCCTCCTTCTTCTTCTTCCTCCTCTTCCTCCTCCCAGCCGCATTGTACATGGAATGTCCCTCTCTGCTTGCATCACTGTTAGGATGCTTCACTTTCACAGCTGCCTTTGATAGTGAGCTTTACTTGATTTTATTTGTAATATCATCAACTGCGACTTTTGGGCAAGAACTGGTATAAAAGATGTCACCAAATAGAGACATGGCCCAAAAAGGAAGAGGCCTGGCTTCTGGTGCCTTTGAAATCTTGTAAGAACCAGATGAAAGACTCAAGTGCTTTGGAAAGTTTGCCCAAGGAGTGGCAGACTTGTGGCAGGACATGGCTGGTAGAAATACTGACACTGACAATACTACAACTCTATGAATCCATTCACATTTTCAAAGCTATTTGTATAAAAATGTTTGGGAAGGAGTCGCATAATGTGAGTGGCTCTAGGTTCTACCTCTCTAGAGACAGAGGGTACTGAAGACTAGCACCTATCTTAAGAATCTAACAATAGGTGCTTAATTGATGCTGGCTGATTTTGAATAAAGATTATTTACAGTTTTTTTTAATTGAGGCACCTAGGTGGTGGGCAATGGATACAGCACTGGGCCTGGAGTCTGTAATGCCTGAGTTCAAATCTAGCCTTAGACATTTACTAGTTGTGTGATCCTCAATGATAAATGGGGATAAGAAATGCACCTACCTCCCAGTGTTGTTGTAAGGATCAGATGAGGTAATAATTGCAAAGGAGCCCTACTCTGTGTAAACTTTACAGAATGCACAGTGTTGAAGCTGAGAGACTGAACAATCAAGGAGCAGGATTGCCATCTTAAGGGTAAAAGAGGGATAGAGGAACTGGCAAATGTTCTTGATGTTCCCCCAGAAGTTAAAGGGCAGAGACATGTGAGTCAGAATTCATGGCAAAGACTTTGCCTGAGTTCCAGTGATAGCCATTTTTCTTGGAAACTCAAGAGATACAAGAATTTTCTGGAGCCAGTTGATGCAATCCAGAGGTTGCTGAAGCTTTTGTGGACACAGAATGGTGTCTGGGAGAGAGAAATGGTCTTAGTGTCAGAAGACCTGGCTCTAGGCCCAAGTTCAGGACTATCTGTGAGACTATGAGCAAATTCTATATCATAGTTTCCTCACCTGTAAAATAGGGCAAGTAACATGTTCACTACCTACCTCTGGGAATGCTGGGAGAAAAGCTTTGTAGACTTAAAATGTTAACAATGTCATATAGAGTATTGCTGTTGTTGTTATCATAGACCTTAGTTATCAAGTTATTTGGTGAGCTAGAGGGTAAAGGGAAGGAGGTCACAGGGATATGAAGAAGGAAGGGCTTAGCAGCTCCAGTTCCAATATCAGTCCTTCGATCCTAATTCTCCTAGGTAGTAATGCCTTTTTAAAAAGGTTTATTCCTAAATTTTGTTTTTACCAACAAGTCATTTCTAGATACTCTTCTCTGACACCTCCTACTCAATGAGCTTTCCATTCTAATCCATAAAGGTGGTGGAGCAAAGCCACCCAATGCAGAGATGACATATTCAATAACACATGCAACATTCTGTATCCACAAACCCTCCCTCATCTCCGCTTTGAAAGGAAGAAGTTGCCTCCCATGTCTCTGCCACAACTAGGATGAGTCTGCACAGAGTGCAGCTTCCTAATAGCCTTCTTTTGGTTTCCATTATTACTGTAATTATTCAAGCAATCAGCAAGAATTGATGAAGAGTTTGCTAATCCTAGGCACTGCACTAGAGGCTGGAGATATAAGGGAAAAGAATGAGACAATCCATGCTCTCAAGAAGCTTTCAATGTAATGGGGGAGACAAGGAAACATGAACCATGTATGGAATAAATATAAGGATTCTATCTATGTACACACATGTATATACATGCACACATGCACAAGTGTGCACATGTATACACACATGTATATACATATATGTATATACATATGCACATGTGTACATATCTATGTGTATACACACACACACACACACATATCCATTAAATCCAAGGTAGTTGGGAAGGAGGGCACTGGCTGTTATGGAAATTAGAAAAGCCTTCAGGTACAAGGTGGTTTTAGAAAAAAAAGAGAGATTCTATGAGATGGAGTATATTTCAAGCATGGAAGAAAGTCAGTGAAAAGGCTCAATGATGGGTGTGAGGAGCAGAGAGAAGTCCAAGTTATTAGACTGAAGATCAAAGGAGGAGTAATAATGTACCATGAGGCAGTGAAGATGAGTCGGGACCAGGGATTTAAATTTGTTCACAAAGGAGCTTATATTTGACCCTAGAGATAATTGAGAGGCATTGGCATTGTTTTGAATGGAGACCTCGATTTGGTCAAATCTTTGCTTGAGGAAAATAATTTTGGTGGCAGTATGAAAGATAGGTGGCAATGAAGAGAGACTTGAGTCAGGGAGAACAACTGTAACACCATTATGGTAATCTAGGTGAGAGCATGTAATCATGTAGTTAGAGAGAAAGACTTAAATGCAAGAAATATTGGGGAGGTGGACTTTTGAAGGTGAGCAGCTGGTTGGATGCCTGCGCTGAGGGAGAGGAACGAGTGGAGGATAACTTTGAGCTTAAAGGTCCCCCAGATGAGAAGGATGGGATGGTGCCTTTGACAAATCAAGAAATTTTGGAAGAGTGCTGGATTTGGGGGAAAAGATAATGAGTTATGGCTTGGACAAGTTGAATTTGAGATGCCTCTGAGACATCCAGTATGAAATGTTCATCAGACAGTTGGTGAAGCTCACAATAGTTAACTCAGCCTTCTTGGCTGCCTGTCTGTCTGTCACTTCCTCCCTCCTTCCCTCCTTCCTTCCTCTCTGTGTGTGCGCATGTGTGTGTGGGGTGCATGATGGGAAAAAAGTGGGCTTCAAAGCCAGGAAGACCCAGGTTTATGTCCTGCCTCTGACACATAATAATGGCTATGCAACTCCAGGCGATGACTTAACCTCTTAGTGCTCTAAGAAACTCTGTGAGACTAGAAATCACAAGGAGGATACTGACCAGCTTCAGTAGAGGGGATTTCTGCATCTGAGAATTCCCCACATCAATTAAATCACAGGCTCAATGCCCAGTCCGTAATACATGTGTGCATGCATATATAGATGTATATTCTCTTGTTTCTGTTTTGTTTTTACTTCAGATTTATGCAAGTCTTCCCACATTTCTCTGAATCCCCCATATTCATTGTTCCTTAAAAGAAAATAATATCCCATCATGTTAATATATAATAGTTTACTTAAGTACTGCCCTAATCAATGGACACCCACATAGCTTCTATTTTTTTTTGCTACCACAAGTGCTACCTGTACATACGCATATCTACACACATGTAGTATGCTGGTGTGTATTTATACAAATCTATGTATGTATATATGTATGCATGTATGCATGTGTGTATATGTGTATGTATGCATGTATGTGTCTGTCTGTCTGTCTATGATCTGTCTTTGACCTCCATGTGATATTTTTCAATAACGAAGGTAACATGAGCCATGTCCAAAACAACTACCGCCCAATATCACAGGTCTGGGGAAAGGGACTCTGGGAAGGGAATCCAGGTTAAATCTACAAATGAATCTGGGAGAACATTCTTGATTTATAGTCATTCAGATTTGCAAACGTTGTGTCATCTCCACTTTTCTCTCTCTTAATGCTTTCTGCTCACAGCTAATCAGGTGCCAGGTCTTACCCATTTGATGCCCACACCTTTGCCTTTTTTTCTGTATGCTCACATAGCTTGTGGTCTAATTCAAGCTCTCAGCAGCTCTTGACTAGACTAATGCAGTAGCCTCCTTACTGGACTCCTGGCTTCTGCTTTCTCCCTCCCTCCAAAAAGCTTTTAGAATAATTTCCCGAAAGC
Source organism: Trichosurus vulpecula (assembly GCF_011100635.1). Classification (NCBI taxonomy): domain Eukaryota; kingdom Metazoa; phylum Chordata; class Mammalia; order Diprotodontia; family Phalangeridae; genus Trichosurus; species Trichosurus vulpecula. The sequence continues at coordinate 227,089,309 of NC_050576.1, forward strand.
ACAAGTGTGATTGTTTCTCTTCTGCATAGCCCTCAGTAGCTCCCTCTGGCTTCAAGGATGCGTGGACATCTCCAGCACCCTTTGGGGAAGCTTCAACTTCAATTCTCTACAGACTTTAACATTCCATGACCCACAGCCAAATAGAATTATCAGAAAAAAGTCAAGGTTAAAAAGATAGACCTTAGTTATAAGCCTGCAGTCTGGGACCTGCTCACCGTCCATTTGCAATGCCTGTCTTAGATATGTATGTAGGCATATACACATGCATGTATACATATATGTATATACACATACATTTCCATATATATCTTCATCAGTATATAGATGATATGTATCTCATACGCTCAGGGAATATATATGCATACATGCATTTGTATAAACACACATGAATATGTGTACACATGTACATATGTTTGTGCACATATACCTACATTAATATATTCACAAGTTTATTTGTGCAAACATATATAGACATATATGGATTAGTTCAATAGTTCCACCCAACTGTACATCTACACTATTGCCCTCCCTTCCCCAATAGTGAGGTCAAACTCTTGAGAAATTATGGATCTCATTTGGGTGGCTCTACAACAATCTAGGGCTGGATGTTATCAGTACGATGTCATCCTTTAAATAAGAGAATCTAAAGGACCTTACCATCCTGTCTAAGCTTATTACATATCAGTTCCCTTCACAAACTATATTCCAGTCAAAATGGCCTGTGCATTGTTCCTTTCTGTCTCCCACCAGAGTGAGTTTACAAGGCTGGGCCTCATGCCTCGGGCATACTCCTTTCTCTCCTCTGCCTCTTAGAATTCCTAACTTCCTACTTTATAGCCCAGCCCTAGTGGAAGGCTTTCCCTATGTCCCCTAATTCTTGGTGCTGTCTCCCTTCTCTTCAAATTATTCTGCATGATTTGCATCTATTTACATATTGTATTTTCCCAACCAAATGCCAGCTTTTTGACAGGAATCATTTTCATTTTATTTCTTTTATCTTTTACCTTTTATCAACATATCTCCTGTTCATGTTCAGTTGTTTTTCAGTCATGTCCTACTGTCCCTGGCCCTATTTGGGTTTTCTTGGTAAAGATACTGGAGTGGTTTGAAATTTCCTTCTCCAACTCATTTTAAAGATGAGGAAACTGAGGCAAACAGTGCTAAGTGACTTGTCCAAGGTTACACAGTTATTAACTATCTGAGGTCCAATTTTCATTCAGCAAGATGAGTCTTCCTGACCCCAATCTAGCACTCTGCACGCTATGGCACCACCTGGCTGCCCCTTAATATGTCTCTGGTGGCTGGTAAATGCACTGTCTGTTACAGGTAGATACCTCCCATAAATGCTTGGTAAATTGGACTCAACTTGAACTCTAGACTGGATCTTTTCCGCGGCAACAATGACACCTCTGTAGAGCCCATTTTTCTTTTGTTTATGCATTGCTCGATATTAACAATCATAGAGTCACTGAACCATCTTATATTTGGTAATACATCTTTCAAGATCTCTTGTAAGATTTTGACACAGGTACAAAAGACAACTTGTTGGAAGAGACTTAAAGGTGGTCTCATTCCTCTGAAGCCAAACGAGATTCTGTAGTCTAGAGCTTTCATTCAACTCTGTGATTGTCAGATTTCGGCTACTCTAGGGCGTCGCTGCCTTCAAATCGTGTCTCATTTCTGCTAATACCCTCATCCAGGATACCCACATGCTTTGTGTAGAATATTCTCATAAACATTCTGCATAAATGGGCCAGTAGACATATGGCTCAATAATTATTGCCATTTGCTTGCTTTTTTTAATAAGAATCTGTAAGGTATCTTCCCTTCTGTCACATGCCTTAAAGTATTGAGGGATCACCACTGAATTTAGGAAATGCTTTAGATTAGAAACAAAAAAGAAAGCATTAGTTTTTCTCTTGTTTTTTTTTTTAATTCCTTTAAATTATTTTGCTCTTATATCTCATTTATTATATACTACTTACACATTTAATCCATATATGCTGATATTTTAATAAAGAGTCATATTCTTATAGAAAAAGCAATGCTGATTAGTTCAGGTGTTTTCTTGCCAGTGTTGAACTTTGGGTCACAAGATCTGAGTTTGAATGGCATTCATGCAGCTTACTATCTGTATGACCTTGGGGAAGTCTTAACCCTCTGGACCTCAGTTTCCTTATCTCATTCTAGAGGTAAGTGTTCATCCATTTAACAAAATCTACAATGAAATGCCAAATCATGATCTCCAAGCCATTGGTAAAGATGGCAACATTCCTAGATCTTAACTCTTAATTTCTTTTTCTTCCCTTTTCTTATATAGCAAAGAGACATGATGCTGAAAAGAAAATGGTATTTTCCAAAACTGATTTAGGAGGCAGCCGCCAACATCTTCCCATCCCACACAGTAAATGCCATAGCAACCCTTAAAAGCATCATTACAAAGACTCTTTTTTTCCTTTTAAAGTAACTAAAAACCCTATTGAGGATACTGAATATCAGAAAAGGAGCTTCCCAAGACAGTATTAGGCATCAAGTATTGCCCTTCAGAATTCACTAGGGAAATGAATCACTTGGCTGCCAAAGAAATGAGTGTCTCAGAAAAGCAAATTTATCTTATTCCTTGAGAGACACGAATGCACATTGGGAATATCAGTAGATTAATACACAAGATAGACCCAAATGCTTAATGAGACTTAGAAAGTAAGGGACCTGATGTGGAGCCTTTGTTAGGAGAGCTAGTCTCAAGTTAACCTCAGAGCTCTTCCAAAGATTCCTTTGGATTCAACTTCCATCTAGGTTTGTGAGGCTTAGCTGTAGAACACAGGGGAAGGGCCCTTGTGCAGGGAAAGGGTACTGAATTCAGGGTTGCAGGACCTGACTCTGAATCCTGCCCCTGCCCATTATTCCCTGGGTAACCTCGTAGAAGTCATTTAAATCTATGATTTTATGAGCCTGTGATATAAATGCTTCAATCATTACATATTAATTGAGCATCTACTATGTAACAGGAATGTGTTAAGGACCAGGGCAACATTGGGGTGGGCAGACTGGGACTCTAATTTTATTTGTACATCCATAGTTAATATGGAAACAGACATAATAAACAGATGTATATTCATACACATATCCTTACCTTGTTTCTTTATCTTCCTCTAAAGCCATTTCTCTTTCCCTTTCCCTTCCTCTTCTTTTCCTCTCTCTATCTCTGTCTCTGACTCTGTCTCTTACCTATTATTTCATCTTTGTAAGAAAACCCTCTGTCAATGCAATTTTGGTAACTGTTCTACAATTTTGAGGCTTATGAAGTTTCATGGGAAACTGAGGCTATGTGCTTTGCCTGAGGTCCCACGGCTCTGAAGTAGGTGTAAATATAAGGGACCAGACTTCAGGTCCTTCTAATTAGGTAGGTGCCTCTCTTTGCACTGTTCCATAGTGCCTCTCAATTCAGATATTCAAATGACAAGAACAGATAAGGAGTTGACTTGTGATTTCTCTGATATAGGGGTGCGTTGGTAACTAAGGTGGGGCCAATGAAGGGAGGTCTGATTATATCTACTATAGCTACTAGGTGCTAAGCCGATGTGGGCATGAAGCCCCCAGGTTCCTAAGGGGAGTTGCTAAGACCAGAGCCAATAGTAAGAGCTTAAGTTCTGGTCGCTTAGATGACATTTGATGATGGCTAAAGAGTTCATAAAAAGAGAAGACAGAGCTATTTGCTTGGGGCTCTCACTCTTGGTGGTGCGCTGATGTGGAGACTCTGGGCAGCTGTAGTTAAGAGCCCTCCAGCTTGTAAACCCGGATGATCAGACTTTGTTAAACTCTGGTAGCTATGCATTGAGATTTGAATCAGAGAAGGTCTGTCTGTTGATGTTTGTAATTTGTTTGTATTTGCTCTGAAGCTCAGGGTGCTGGTTTTTCCCCCTGAGCTGAGTGAATGATATTTGTATGTTGGATTAAAGTAAGATTGTTAACCCCTTAATGTTGCTTTCCTTAGTAAAGCAGATCAAAAGAACCTGAACTTGCAGCATTCTGGGTGCTGGTTGTTGTGGGTTTTACACAGCCACAGTAGCTGCTAGCAAGACTGTTGCAACAAGAGGTCTCCCAGATAAGAAAACTCCTTAAGTCTTGGAGAGTTGTCTAGAGCCTTGAGAGGGTCAGTGACTTTTCCAGGGTCATGCAGCCATTATGTATCAGAGGTAGACTTGAGCCCAGGAAATCTTTGCCCAAACCAGGCCCAGAGGCTTTATGATGTGCCTGGTTATAAGGAGCTTTTGGATCGATGAAGATCCCAGGTCCATTTGAAGAGTTACATTTTCAGTCAGGGACCTGACCAGACTGGGATCAACACTGGGAAGAGGCTGTTGGACACTCATCAACGTGGCCACTGAACAAATGGATAAACGTTCTAACCATCCTCATGCCTTCCTGTTTTATGAGGGTAGGAAGGATTTCATGATACAACCCTGGGCCTGGCACCCTTCAGACTCTGTCAGTTTTCCAGGGAACCAGATTCAATTGTCTGAAGCCATCCCAGTGATCTTGTCTTTGGCCATAGGGATCTTTCTCCTCCTCATTCTCCTGACTCCTGAATTCTTATTTGAGGCACTGAGTCTTCTCTGTCTTTAAGGCCCTGGAACCAGGTTTGGCTTACTGTATTCAGGAATCTTCTGCACTCAAACCCTCATTTCCCGTCTCTCCCCCAACCTCATCCTTTTTGCCACTCCCAATGTCACTGAATACGCTGTCTTAGGATCCATCACCATTTCTTTCATTTTTTTCCATCTGTGCCCTCTTTTCAGATAGTCTGGACCACAAGATTATGTTTTCTAGTGTTTGTGAATAAAGAAAAAAGAGTACACTCAAATTCAGAAATAATAGAATATGGTAAACTAGTGAGACATAAAATAAATGAAACTTACCCAAGACTAGTTGGCTAAAAAACCCCAGTTTAACTTAGATTAAATGCAATGACTGATTTTGGTCTGGGAGAATTAGTTGATAGAACATACTGCCATCTTCTAAATAGCTAGATGGGGAACTAAAGATGAGGGGGGATGTATAGCTTGGCAGATACATATGTTTTTGTTTCATTTTGCCTTTTTTTCTTGCTTTCAGGAGGAGGATTTAATGTAAATAGTGGAATACAGGGATTTTTTTCCTGTGATATAAGAACAGAAAAGCATCGTTTTACTTATGGGGGCAACCTGACCCATTTGGTAATACATACTAAAGTTTCCCCAGGCTTGGCAGACATACTGGTTCTTTCTGGCATATAGTAGGTGCTTAGTAAATGCTAGTTGACTAAATGACTCTTGACCAAATATGGTGTTGCACTGGTCTATTATGCCCAGACAAAGATGGCAGCTTCTCTTGTACCTTGGGATTCTTCCACATGGGTCCTCCATTCTTTCCATCTCAGGTTCCTTCCTGTTTAATCAGGAATCCTTCCCATGTCATGCTTTACCCATAAGCACTACATAATCTACTCTTAGCTAACAGAATATGTAACTAGACATCATGGTATAGTGGAAAGACTAAAAGATTTGGAGTCTGAGGACTTAATTTCCAATCTCAACTCTGATGTGAACTTTTAGCTGTGTGGCTTTGGGCAAGTCACAATCCTCTGGGTCTCAGTTTACCCATTCATCTTATAAGTATTTTTTAAATACCCATTTGTGGTGGTCACTCTGCTGGGCACTGCCATTGCAAATCCAAAACTAAAATAGTCCCTACCTTCAAGTTTGCATTTGGTAAATAAGGAAGGAAATCTACATAATGACCACACTAAATTTGTATTCAATTACCCTGACCTGAGTCCTTATTACATACTTTCCTCTCTCTGGTTTTTCTTTTTAGAAAACTGGGGCTCATCTTTGCACTTCTCTTTTTTTTAAAACTTAGGCTCTTCTTCGCACCTATCTGAAGGGCTGGGATTTTGGAAAGAGGAGATGTAGAGAGAAAAACATTACAGGAAGGGAAAGTGGGTAGTCTTATCTCTCATCTTCCTAATCCAAAAAGGAGGAAAAGAGAAAAAAAATGCTAACCAGATGATTTTCACTGTGTTTTTAACTGTTGGCTTGTCTTATCTCTCAAATTTATAAGATGAGAACAAGAAACACATCTTTAAATAATCCATATAATAGTCTAGTGAAGATTTCACAAGGCTCTGTGTGCAGGAGGCAGAGAAGAAGATATTGTCAAAATACTTAGACACAAAGGGATTAAATAACTGAAAGCAATGTAGCAAATCAGAAGTATAAACCCCAGGGCTCCCTGTTCTCAGACTGGGTTGTGTTCTGGACATAAAAAACGAACCTCCTGTGTAATACAGTAGGGAGTAATACAGATAGACCAGACTGACCTTGATTGTGACTTGAAGGCTTATGAGACACCTTTTAGCAAGATGAGGCCTTTGGGGGCAGATCATAGGGATTTCATGAGGGTTGAACAGCACTCTGTATCCCCTGTTCCAGAGGCCCCCACCCCCCGCCACCATTTTCCACCCCTGTGGGAGGCAACTGAATTGGAGGTGAAGGAACTCCCTGTCATTTCCAATGATCTATCCATCTCTGTTGGCAAAGTACTAGAACAGATGGGCTTAATAATTTTCCCTGATTTGGCTGCTTTCAAAACATTTTCCAGCTTGAGCAAAGAAGTAATACTGACAGTCATACTCCAACCCTTGACCTAGATTTTTACCTAGAAATTCAAAATGATGTCCTTTAAAAACTATGCAGTATGAAATATGAATCCAAGTGGTCCCCCCGCCCAAGATACTTTATTTTCTGTCTTAGCAAGAGTGGACACCATGCTTGGCATTTGGAGATTGTCCGGACCAGATCTTAGAAGCAGCAAGATATAGGTGCTTGAGGATTGTCATTTGAGTGAAGAAGATGGAATTTCAAGTCATATCTGTGCACTCATGGGCAAGTTATTTACTGGCACAGTGTCTCCGTTATGTTACAGTCTCAAACATTATAATTCCTAATAAGGGAAGTTCCCTACATTGGTAAAGTAACAGGTTTGAGCCCCTGAGTCCCCTTACAATAAAAAGAATGAAAAATGGATACACTCTGGGTCTGCTCTCATGCTTCATCGTTGTATGACCTTAAGTTCTGGAAGGCTATGCCCTCAGATGAGAAGCACAGATAGGTTCTACCAAGTGGTACACACTTCAAGTATATACCTACCAAAGGCTTGTCAATCAGGAGGCATCATGGCTCAGTTCTGGGTTTGGAGCCAGAGGACCCTGAATTAAAATCTTAACTCTTCCACTTGGTATCTATATGACCTTGGTCAATGGACAAATGAATGAAAAACACTTATTTAATAATTACTGTGCTCAGTACTGGACATGCAAATTGATAGGCAAGACAGTCTCTGTTTTCAAGGAGCTCATATTCTAATAGGGGGAGACAACTAAGAGGAGGTTTTAGCTGGAAATCAGATGGAAAGACCTAGGGAGCCTGAGTGTCCAAGAGAAAAGCATATGGTAGAATAGAATGGCGTATGCACTTTTAAAGCCATTTCCATTGACAAAAAACCACATCTATTGGACCATTTGATAGTGCCAACAACTTTCCTCCCCAAGTCTTTAGTAGCTATGACCACTGAGGAAGTGAGGGCTGCAGAACCTGCATAGGCAGTTGTCTGGTGATATTTCCAACATGGGTCACTCCCCTAGGCAATAGCTGTGGTTACATCATCTCTACAATGAAGAAGCTAGACTTAAGGACCTCTAAGGTCATGGGAGATAGAACCCTGGCTTGGTAATCAGAGGAAATGGGTTCAGATTCCATATCCAACTTGGCCAAGTTGTTTAACCTTCCTGGGTCTCAGTTTCTTAATCTGTAAAATGACTGTAAAATGAGGTTGGATTAGCCCCTGGGGTCTCTTTCAGTGCCATGCTAATAACTAAATCATCATCCAAGTTGGAAGACCAGTCTAGTTAAGTTTGGAAAGATTTACCACCAAATCATCTATAAGGTGTGATTTAGGTGAATGGACTTTTTACTCTGGGTGCTCCCTACACTGATGAAATCACAGGCTATTTAGGGCTAAGAATCAGATTTTCATCTCAAAGAAAGGCCAGTGGATAGTTTGAGTGCATTTTTGCTTCAATAGTTCCATACCTAAGGATTACATTCTGTAAACGCTGTGTTTTAGAAAACTCGTTCCCTTTTAAAAGGGTTTTCTTTTCTTTTCAGCAAACTTTATTCTATATTATCATCTTCTCACCACAGAGCTTTCTTGTCCATATTAAATCTCAATGAATCCCTGTCCAGAATGTCTTCTGGCTATTCTGTCTAGTTGAAACTAGGACATTATTTTCACCAGAGGACTTGATGTGCCAAGGCATTAATTTTTTAACATGCTGAAAGACTTCCAATGCTGGAAGTTACCATGAAATAAATCACAATATTCTCATAATTTGTGTACCATCATGGCAGTCAGGCTAAACAAAGATTTTAAAAGATTAATTATGTAGTAATTGCTTGTGCATTCAATTAAATCACTCAATGTTCCCTATTATAAAAGTAAACAATGAAACCCTGCCTACATTATCCACACCTCAGCTTGGCAACCTTTAGTTGCTGAAAGTGACTTCTTCCACAATCCCCATCTGGTTGGTTGTAAAGATTTTCACATATCCAGTCTTCTCCTAAAGTGATTCATCTTCCCCATTATATGTTTCCACAAAGTTTCCTAGAACATAGCTCTTGTACCTTTGTAGGATAACATTCAATTATTTGGGGACTGGATATAGCCAAAGAGAACAGAGTGAGATTATTGAGATTCAACCCAGAGGAGAATAAATCTTCCCAGCTATATATTATAGAAATCCAGGAGAATGAAACAGTATTTTTATATAAAGAAATAAATCTGTCATAGGATTTGCTCTCAGGATAAAACTTAAATTTCATCCAACAACATATGTTTACTCAACAAACACTTTTTTTTTTCTTAATGCCTACTATGTAGAAGGCACTGAGATTGGCACTGGGTGTGGGGCACAGTGAATAGAAAAAGAAGATGCAAAAATGAGTAAGACATAGCCCTTGACCTCATGGAATTTATAGTTCATAGGAGAGGTGAAATGCACACAAATGACTGTAAAGAAAGTAGAATTAGAAAGTGTTGCAAGAAAGATCCCTTCCAAGTATATGCAACGGCACTGGAAGGGAATAAATATTTACATAGAACATATTATGTTCCAGGAATCATGCTAAGTACCTTCTGAGCAGAACAGAGAGGGGGGATATGTTTAGAGGATGGTCAATAGTCCAACTTGTCTGGATTGTGGAGAACATGTGTGAGATTGGCTTAGAAGGGTGGGATGATGCCTGCTTGCAGAGGGCCCTATATGAATACATTTTAGACTTTGCCTGGGGTGCCACGTATAAGGAAGGATCATGGTAAATTGGAAGGTATCCGGAGGTGGGTGATAAGCATGATGAAGGGTCTGAAGATTGGGCAAATGAACCGAGGGACTGCTCAGATTAGAGGAAAGAAGACTGGAGGCTGAGAAAGATGGAAACTGCTTTCATGTATCTGAAAGGCTGTCATGTGGAAGAACATTTAGACTTGTTTTGCATGGCTCCAGAGGACATAAATGGGAGCAAAATGTGGAAGTTAGCAAAGAAAACTATTTAGGTTTGGATTCAAGTAAAAAGTGTGTGACAATTAAAGCCAAAAACAGAATAAGCTAAAAAGTCAGAGATAGTGGGTTTTTTTTTGTTAGATGATTTTAAGTAAGGGCTGGATGGCCGCTGGCATATATTATAGAGGGAATTAGGGTTGACATACTAGATGGCTGGACTATATGGCCTATAAAATTCCTTACAACTCGATGATTCAGCAGACAATATGTTTTGAGCAGGGGAGTGAGACACGGTCAGAATCATATACGAAGAAAATAAATCTGGGAGCAGGATGGAGAGCAGATTAGTGGAGGAAGAGACTGGTTGTAAGAAGACAAGTTAGGAAGTTATGCCAACAGTCTATGTAACAAGGATATTAGCAGTAGACACCGAAAGGAAGGGATGGATGTGAAAGATATTGTAGAGACAGAATCAAAAGGACCTTTGCAACTGATTTCATTGAGATAAAGAAACAGGAAAGAGCATGAAGGCTACCATTCAGGTTGCAAACATGAGAAGCTGGGGTTGTTGTTGTTATTGCTGGGGTGTGTGTGTGTGTGCCATTGACAGAATAAAAATTTTGGGAGACAAGTTTTTAGGGAAGATAAGTTTTGTTTGATACTTTTGGAGTTTGAGACACTGGTGGGACATCCATGTGGAGATACACAGTATATGGTTAGAAACAATCTGGAGATCATGAAAGCACGGGGCTTGAGATACAGGTCTGGGAATTATCTGGACAGAAGCTAGATAGGATGAATGAGATTTTCAGAGGAATGAGTATAGAGAAAAATTCAGTCAACAAGCACTCATTAAGCATCTGCCATGTATCAGAAACTGTTCTGCTGATAGCTAAATTCTGCTGATACAAAGAAAAGGAAAAAAACAGTTCCTGCTCCCAAGGAATAAAGTCTAATGGGGCAGACAGCATGTAAATAACCAGGTATATACAAGATATATACAGAGGGGATGGAAAGTAATCTTAAAGGGGTTAGGCACTAGGAGTGTGTGTATGTGTGTATGTTTGTGGGTGTGTGTGTATGTATGTGTATGTGCATGAACTGGGGCGGGGGGGAAGGAAGACCAGGGAAAGCTTCCTGCAGGTGAGAGTACAACTGAGTCTTAAAGGAATCCAAGGAAGCCAGGAGATAGAAGTGAAGAGATAGAGAATTCCAAGCTTGGAAGACACAGTTCAAAGGCACAGAGACAGGAACTGGTTTTGTGTTTGAGGAACATTAAATGGGCCAGTGTAGCCAGATCATGCAGTACATATAAAGGAGGAAAGTGTAAGAAGACTAGAAAAGTAGAAAAGGACAAAAAAGGATTTACATTTGATCCTATAAGTAATAGGGAGCTCACTGGAACTTATTGAGCAAATGATATCAAGATCACTCATGCTTTAGAAAAATCACTGTGGAAGTTAAGAGGAGGATTGATTGAAGTGGGGAAAGATTTGAGATAGGAAGACCAGTTAGAAGATTTTGGCAATAGTCCCAATGAGGTATGATGAGAGTTTGAACTAAGGGTGTGGCTGTGTTAGTGGGGAGAAAGGGACATATAGGAGAGATGTTGTATAAGAAATGACAAAATTTGGCAATGAATTGGATATGGGCAGTGAATGAGAGTGAGAAGTTGAAGATGATAATGAGGTTGTGAGCCTAAGTGACTGGGAGGATGGCTAGTCTCTAGACAGTGATAGGAAAACTTAGAAGATGGGATGATTTGTCAAGGAGAAAACCATGAGGAACACCAGCAAAAGAGAAAAAGAAGAAGCAGTTAAAGAAATAATACTGAGTAAAGGATATTGGATTTGGCAATTGGGAGGTCAGTTGTGACCTTTGAGAAAGTAGTCTAATGTCAATCAGATTGTCAAATTATACATACATACACACATACACACACACATATACAACACATACATACATATATACACATACATACTTACATGTATACATATATGTCCATATACACACATGTCTATCTGTACTTTATTTGATGTTTGTTACGGCAATGAAATATTTTGGGGGGATGGGGAAGAAAGCATGAGAACCACAACAGTAGTGATGTAATGACATTGGAAAATGTCTGAAGAAATTCCTACAATTCCTCAAAATTCCTTACCATTTTAGTTATTTGAGATCATTAAATGAAACATATGTATAAGCAGAAAACATAATAGCTAATATTTATATGACACTTAGGGTTGATAACATACTTTATACATATTTTCTCATTTAAGTTTCAGAAAAACAAGCCTGTGAAGTAGCTATTGTGGCTATTTTCATCCCTGTCTGACAGATGAAGAAAATGAAGTTCAGAAAAATTAAATGATTTGGCCATGGCCACGCAGCTTGGGTCAAAGGTGATATGTGAGCCAATGTCTGATGCCAAGTTCTATAATCTATTACTACACTACTTTACTTCTCCAGAAAACTTTAAGCTGATAAGAACAGGAGGCAAAGACTCAGATGTTGAAGATTAGAAAGGACTAAAGTTGAACTTGGCAGACAGGAGATAAATGGTGAACAGTGATTTGCTGACAAAAAAATCATTTATTATGAACTGTCCAATGTGATAACTACAAAAAAGGGGCAGTCCTTAGTTTCAAGGAACTTCACATTCTAAAGGGAAGACCATAGAAATTGGAAAAGAGCATTTTCATCTTGGAAGACATAGCCCTGGGGAATGAAATAATGGGGCAGCTAATTGACACACCAAATATCATCACCAAGCTAGACACCTGGGCTGTTAACTACAATTTACATAGAAAGAGAATAGAAGGAAAAAAAAAACTCTTAGAAGAAAAAACACAGAGAAGGGAAACTTTGAGAAAGGAGATAGCAACAAAACCCATGGTCTCTCAACAAAGGAATTAAATATGGGTAAGAAGCAAAGTGAACTACAAATCCTAGTATCATAGATTTAGAACTGGGAGGTACCTTAGAGGGACCCTAGAGGGGAAGTATCTTGCCCATGGTTCTATAACCAATAAGTAAGTGTCTTAGGCAGAATTTTGAACTCAGGTTTTTCTGACCCCAAGTCCAGTGTTTTATCCATGTTGACACCTATGTGCTTCTCAAATCTGAGTGCAAAAAGGAAAAGTTGACCTTATAGGCATGACTGACAATGAGTAGAAAACATCCATAGAATATGACTCTGGCAGTTTACTTCTGGAAAAACTATATAAGAAAAAAGCACGTGTGTGTGCACATGCATGTGTGTGCATGTACATGTGTGTAATATATAGTATATGCATGTAATATCTGCATAATATATTTTACATTCATACATATATAATATATAATAAGATACAATAACCATTTGAAAAAATCTAAAAACAGGATGGACAAAGCATACTGGAAACCATGTACATAGATGACAATGAAAGCAGACATAGAAGCTGGCAATATTGCTTTGAGGTACATTACAGAAAAATAAATAAGAGTTCAGAAAACTGATGAGAAGTCTGGCACCAAGACATGATGTTGTAGTGATTAGCGCTGTGATTATCTGAACAATTTTGGGCACTCTGTCTTCGTCCAAAGAACGGGAGCTAATAATTTTTTGACTTGTCTTAACTGATTATTTCATTTTTCAAAAGATATAGTAATTAACCAGAGGGGATGTCTCATCCTTTGATTCTGACCAACAAAGCGAAACTGGTTACTGAAGTGGACATGACGAGACCTTTGCTGGGAAATGATCACTATCTGGGAGAGGAGAGGAAAATTGAGCATAGTTTAATTTTTGGAAGAGTGCATTTGAAAGGGGTCAAAGAAAGGATGGCTAGGGTCCTATAACATAAAATCATACAAGGTTAGTCTTGATAGAATGAGAAGCTCTCTAGAATAAAAATCTGAAAACTCAAAGAGAAACAATTTGGATGAAGAGAAGGATGAGAACTGTCAAAAGACTGATATGGATGCATGAGGTATCAATCAATTCAGATGTTACATAGACATGCAAAGAGTATAAAAGGGGGGAGGTAAGAGAGGTTGGATATAGCAGTGGCCTGGTCCTATAAAAATAGTGTCAGAAGCACTACAAAGCAATGAACTGAGCTGGAGGCAAAAGCCAAGGCCAACCAAAATGACTCACTTTTACCTATATTGGAGGGGGATGGAGCAGCACCAAAGGAGGGAAACGACTTTTGTTTGGGATGGATGGAATGATGATAATGGCTGATGGGAGACTGACAGATTCGATTCTTGGTTTCTTCTGCCATACAGAATAATCTCTGAACTAGAAAAAAGAATTTGAAAATGGCCAATAAGAAATTGTTAATGAAAAATAAAGAGAACGTACGATCGCCTTTGATAAGCTGAAGTCATAAGACCTAGATGAGCAAACATACTTGGATTATCAAATGTAGCAGAGGGTTGGAATGGAAACTTTGCCTTAGAACAGGGTATGTGCTCTGGCCCCAGGGAGAAGGGCAACCCCCTTCATCTCCCTCCTTGTTCTCATAATGTTGCCATGGGATGTGACATGCAGGATGTCTCTGGGAAAGAATGTGATTGCTAAGTGACTGTAAATGATCTTTGAAATATGTGGAAGTCTCAATTACTTGATCATGAAGGGTAAATGGATCATTTTTCATTCAAAAAGGAAGAATAAGTCTGTACACTACATCCAGCGAGTTTGATTTTGATTCTGGGCAAACATTCTCAATGTATTATTAAAGAGATGGTTGGTAAACATTTACTATTACAAAAGAAATAGTAGACACAGAATGCTTGTATATAGCTTCATCAAGAATATTACATGCCAAACTAACATTCCCTCTTTTGATGAAGTTATTATATTAGGAGAAAAGGGGGGCTCTATAGATATAGTTACATAGATTTTAACAAAGCCTCTTGTGAAATTCTTTTGGGAAAGTGGAGATGTGGGTCAGATAATAGCACAATTCAATGGATTTGGAAATGGTTACATGATCAGACCCAAAGGTAAATCATTAATAGTTTCATGTACCCTTGGAAGGAAGTCTCTAGTGCAGTGTTCCTGGACCTGTGCTTGTCTCTGGGCTGTAAAACATTTTTATTAATGACATGACTACAGGCATAGATGCTATGCTCATCAAATCTTCAAAAGATACCAAGCTTAGGGGAACAGCTAACACATTAAAAGACAATCAGAAACCCTAAAGATCTTTATAGGTGACAACATGAGGTTGAATCTACTAAAATGAAATATAATAGAGATAAATGTAAAATATTTTGCTTAAGTTCAAAAAACAAAGTCCACAAGTGCAAAATGGGGGAGATGTGGTTGGAAAGTAATTTTTCTTAAAAAAGATGGTAATTTTAGTGGTGTTCAAGGTCAATGTGAGTCCACACCATGACATAGCAGTCAGTAAAGTTAGTGCAACCCTATGTTACATTATGGAAGTTATAATTTCTGGAGTAATGAGGTGATAGTATAGTTATATGTGACCTCCACCTCTGTCAGACAACATCTACTGTATTCCTTTTCAGACATCAAATTTTAGGAAAGGTGTAGAAAATTTGAGAGTTTCCAGAGGCAGGTGACAAAGAATTTCACAGAATTGGAAAACTAAAGGACCTTAGAATTTTAGAGTCAGAAGGGTTCTTAAGGCCACGTAGTTAGTTGAACCCATGCCAGAGTTGAAGAAATCTCTACAACATATCGAACAAGTGGCCATTCAGCCTTTGTTTAAACACTTCTAATGACGAGGAACCTACTACCTCTTGAGGCTGACCATTCTACCTAGAGAACTTTAACTGAGAGAAAGCTTTCTCTAACATCAAGCTGATATTTTCTTTTCAATTTCTAGTCATTGCTTCTGGTTATGCCTCTTGGGTCAAACAGGAAATAAGTCTAAACTTTCTTTAGATGACAGCCTTTCAAATAATTAAAGCCAACTAACATGTCCCCCTGAGTCCTTTCTTCTTCAGGTTAAATGTCCCACTTGATTCATATGACATGAATTCAAGACCCCTCACCTTCCCAATAGGACTCCTTTGGATCCTCTTCAGTTTATTAATGTCCTTCCTAAACAATGGCATCCAGAGGGACCATGATGCTCCAGAAGGGATGTGAACAGAGAAGAGTCTACTGGAGCTAGCACCTTTTTCTTCTTGGAAGGCCCACATCTCAAAGCAGTCCCAATGCATAGATAGTTCTTATTTGGCTGCCGTATCACACTGTTGCCTCTTATTGACTGTTCAGTTCCATAAAAAGCCGGATCTTTCTCAGACCAACTTATCTTGCCATTCTTTCCTCACCTGTAGTCATACAGATGAGCCTTAAAGCCTAGTGAAATACTTTGCATTTATTCGGTTGAGTTTCTTCTTACTAGATTCAGAGCAATGTTCCAGATTGTCAAGATCTTTATTCATCCTGTTTCTATTAATGAAAGTTTTAACCATCTAGCAAGCCCAGGTCTACATAAGCATCAGCTAAAAGTGCTTAAGATACTGTGTCTAGAGAACAGAAGACTGAAGGGCAGGCCATGGTAGTTGGTTTTAAGTATTTATGCCAGATGGCATCAGGACGAAACCTGTGCTATTTGCCCTCAGATGGTAGAACTAGGAACAATGAGTGGAAATGACAGGGAGGCAAATTTGGGTTTAGTGTTGAGAAAAACTGTGACAGTTCCAGGCAATGGCATGCTGGTACATGTTTAACAACTGGCTTTTGAGAAAATGTACTGTACGACACACTTTAAGTTTAGTCTGTATTACTAGAATTTTCTCTATCATTTAAGTATAGACAATAAGCAAAACCACAAGTCAAACCTCAACTTGTAGTGTTGCTGATTTCTGTAATGAAAATTTCACAATTAGTTCTTGTGAATCAGGACAATCCAACTCTAGCACATTTCTGACACGTATCCTAAAGAATAGATTGCTTATAAGTTGGGTAGCTTGTCCTTTATATATTTTTATTGATTGATTGGTTGATGATGTTAAAAACATCCAAAGAAGGAGCAAAAATTGATATCATAAGTGATGGAGGGAGCCAATTTTATGATTGAAAAAATACTATGGTGTATGACAAGAATGATCCTTTTGGAAGGTCATTGCAGACTCACACTGAGACTACTATCTCTCATCTCTTATTCACACACAGGTAGGTTGCATTTATGCTGCTGGGAGTTAACAGGGAATAATTGAGAGGTATGATTTTTCATCGTTTCATTTATTTCCTTTTCAGATGATCTGTGTGTATGTGTGGGGATGGGGGTAAGCACACATGTGGGGCTATATAAATTGGAGATGATCAATTGTATTAGAAGATCTCAGAAAGGCAGAAGTATACTTAGCTGGTAACTAGGGCAGTGGCACAAACAAAAACATGGTTTCTGTCCCTTGTAATAGACCTCAGAGAAATCTTTCAAGCTCTTTTGGCTTTTGGTGTATTATGCCTTTTGTTGTTCTTAGGAACAATGATTGTCTTAAGACTCCTGTCGTAATACACATACTTTATTCAATTGTCTGAAAATATTTTGCACAGAATACATTGTGTGGAGAAGGAACATGTTGTAGATGTTTACTGTAATACGAAGTTAACAACTCCTACCCACTAACCCCAGGTATGAAAGTAATGATTTCAGGGTCCATTTGCAAAACAGTAGGGAAGATGTCTCAGTAAGTTATAGGGCTTGAAATTGGATTTGGGAATGAATAGGATTTAAGGAAAAAAAACACAACCACCAGAGAGGACGTGTGGTCACAAAACATGTCTAAAGAGATTTCTCTGCTTTGACAAGGCCTTCCCACATTCAGAAAAAGTCATGCCAAAGGAGGGGGAAGAATTCTACTCTATCTTGTATTACAGTGGTTGACTATCTTTGAACATAATTCAAATAACAAGACTTTCACAAAATATTAAAATTGTGCTGGAATCGGCCATACACCTCATTATTCCCTCCCTCCCTCCCTGTCTCCTTCCTTCCTTCCTTCCTTCCTTCCTTCCTTCCTATCCATTTCCTCATCTGCAAAATTAAAAGGTTGAACGAGGTGGCTTCCAAGATCTCTTCCAACTCTAAATCAGAAGTTTTTAACTTGGGGTCATGAATCTCTATAGATTTAAGGGGAATGTGTTTTTGAACTTGGATGCAAAAATATATCTTTATTTTAATATAATTGACTTCCTTTGTAATCCTATGCATTTTATTTTATTCACTTAAATTATGTATTTTATTGATTTTTTTTGTTTTTATATTCTCTATATTTCTCACTATGTCCTTCTCTCTTCCTCCTGGAAAGTTATCCCTTATAACAAATGATAAAAAGAGGAAAAAAATAACATTTCAGCATGACAGAGAGTGACTAATTTTTGCAACAATTCGGCTAGCAGCTGCTGTGGGGGTGAAAGACCAACACAAGCCCAACAACAAGAATGTTGCCAGCACAGGTTCTTTTGATCTGCTTTACTAAGGAAAGCAACATTAAGGGGTTAACAATCTTATTTCAATCCAACATACAAATATCATTCACTTAGTTCAGGGGAAAAAGCCAGCACCCTGAACTTCAGAGCAAATACAAAGAGAAATTACAGAGACAATATAAATGGATCAACATTTCTGTCTAACCAAATCACAATATGCATAGTTACCAGAGAAGCTCTAATATCTGGATTTTTCAAAGCTGGAGGTGGGGGGTCCTTAATAGCTACCCAGAGTCTCCACACCGACACTCTTCCAAAGAGTGAGAGCCCCAAGGGAGAACACCAACCTCTGGGTTTAAATATCTTGTTCAGGGTAAAAGATGAGTCACACATGCAACTCACCCATGTGACCTAAAAGTGTCACAAAAATGTGACTTAAACCCACATCATCTAAAAGCCTCTTATGTCACAAACGTGTCACTCAAACCCATGTAAACTAGGCTTTCCCTTGAGGTAAGGGGGTCATCAAGGACTCCTAATTTAATCAAGGAAACAAAGGCCAAACTCTTCAAGGGCACTTGGTTGAATAAGTGCTAAAAGCCCTCCTTAATTGCCAATACACTATCATAGCCCCCAGGACCCAAGATAGATTAGGGAATAGAGAGCCATTGTTTTAGTCGTTAGGGGTAATGGAGAGATTATGGGCTTTGGAACTGGATGAGCTAGGTTGGAAAGTATGGTTCTGGTAGTCGAGTGACCTTGATCAAGGCAACCATTCTGTACCTAAGGTTCCATATTCATAAAAAGAGGTCATTGGATTAAGTCATCTCAAAGCTTCCTTAAGAGTGCAGAACACTGGGAAGAGTACTGGGTTTGGAATCAGAGAACCTGGGTTCAAGTCCTGGCTCTGTACTTATAACCTGCTTGATTTTGGAGAGTTCACTTAACTTCTCTGGGCCTTCTCTTTCCTGATATATAAAACGAGCGGGATGGGCTAGGTAACTGAATGTTCAGCTATGATCCATGGGGTCATGTTTCAAACTACAACTTCCTCTCTCCATGACTTGGTAAAGCCACTTCATCACCCTGAGCTTCATTTGTCTCATCTGTAAAATGGAGCACTGTATATGGATATTCCCTACTTTACAGGGTAATTGGGAAGGGAGAGCTGTCCAGCTCTGAAAGTTCTCCCTGAAAGTGAGCATGTTGTAGTTATGCACGTTAGTTCAGACATATCTCAGAATCTCAGACTCATTGGCATGCAAAGAAGTCAGAGCCTTCGACCAAGTGACATAGGGTCACTAGATTACTCATTTGAAGATAGAAGGAACCTTAGAGGTCATGGGGTCCAAAACCCTTCATCTTATAAAATGAATGAAGTGAGGCCCAGAAAAGTTCAGTGATTTGCACAGATGAGGAAACAGTTTAAAGAGAATTTGTGATAACATGTGGTTGAGATGGGACTTGAATTCAAATATTCTGACTCTCCACTTTGTTTCTCTGAACTTCAATTACTTCACCTGCAAAAAGAGAGGTTTAGCCTAGAAGATCTGTAGGATCTTTTCTTACTTTAACATTCTTTGATAATTACAGTAGGCTGTAAACATTTGAAAGCTAGATTGGCAGGTTAAGGAAATGACATATTGTAACCTAAATTGTAGCTTAGCCTTTGACAAAGACCCTCGTGGTATTCTCAGAGTCAAGATGGAGAGACATCAGTCAGATTTGGGGTCCTTACATGTTTTTGTGTCATATACCTCTTGGGCTATCATCTGATATAGTTTATGGATCTTAGAATCATGCCTTTAAATTATTGAGGACATGCTAAATTTCAGTTAGAAAAAAGTAAATGAAAATTAAGATGCAATGTTTTTCCCATACAGATTTATGGACCATTTGAACTCTATCCATGGCCCCTGTGAGCCCCATTTAAGATTCCTTGGCTTAGATGATATAACTTTCAGGTGAATTGGAGTTCAATAATTGAACCCAAAATGTAGTCATTAATGGCTTAATGTCAACTTAGACACTAGTGGTGTACAAAGGAATTGATTCTTGGCTCTTCTGTTGGACATTTTTATCAATGACTTTACATAATGATACATGTGTTGCTTATATTGAATTGCTTGCCTTCTTAGGGAAGGTGGGTGGGGAGGGAAGAGGGGAGAGAAGTTGTAACTCAAAGTTTGAAAAACAGATGTTCAAAAAAAGTTTTTGCATGCAACTAGGAAATAAGATATACAGGCAATGGGGCATAGAAACCTATCTTGCCCTACAAGAAAGTAAGGGAAAAGGGGATGGGGGGGAGTGGGGTGGCAGAAGGGAGGGCTGACTGGGTGGTGCAATCGGAATATATGCCATCTTGGAGTGGGGCAAGGGTAGAAATGGGGAGAAAATTTGTAATTCAAACTCTTGTGAAAATTAATGCTGAAAACTAAAAATATTAAATAAATAAATAATGTTTAAGATGCATATTGTCTAGAAGAATGAAAGTACTGTGCTCTGGGTAGACCATAGCTAGAGTACTGTGCTTATTTCTGGTGCCGTTGAGTCCAATATCCTCTTTTTACAGAGGTGGAAACTGAGGCTGGGTGAGTTAGTGAATTTCTACGGTCACACAGCTAATAAGTTTCTGAGGCGGGATTTGAATCCACAACTTTATAACTCAGCACTCTAACTACTATACCACCTCGTGGCTCTATTTTTCTCCTTTATGCCTTTGCATAGACTGTCCTCCATGCCTAGAATGTGCTCCCTCTTCATCTCTTCCTCTGAGAATCCGTAAATTCTGTTCAAGCTCAGCTTAGATGCCACTTTCTCTGTGAAGCCTTTCCTACTCTCCCCAGCTATTTCTTCTCATTTAAATTATCCACTTTTATTCACTCTCCCTCCCTCTTTCTTTCCAAGCCAAAACACATTTCTGTGGCTACCACTTCCCCATAAGTATGATCTCCCCTAAAAGAATGCATGCTCCTTGAGGGCAGGGACTGCCTTGTAAGTGCTAGAGCATAATGCAGAGCCTGGAGTCAGGAAGACCAGGGTTCAAATGTGACTTCAGACACTTAGTGTAGGTGTGCATTTGAATAAGTCGCTTCTCTCTGCCTCCGATCCTTCCACTGTATAATAGAATAATGATAGCACCTACCACCCAGGGTTGTTAGACATAATGAGATACTATCTGTAAAGGGCCCAACACATAGTAGGTGCTTAATAAATGCTTGTCACCTTTCTTCCTTGCTTTTGTGTCTCCATCCACATTTAGCATAGCACTTTGCACATAGTAAGCATTTAATAAATATTTTTCCATTATTTTGCTAATCTATTTGCATGTTGTATCCAACCAACTAGGTATGAAAGGGGATAGAGAGCTGGGCTGGGAGTCAGGAAGACCTGAGTTCAGATTTGACTTCAAATAGTTACTAGTCATAGGATTCTGGCCAAGTCACTTAACTTTTCTCTGCCTCAGTTGTCTCAACTGCAAAATGGGCTTAATCACAGAACCTACCTCATGAGGTTGTTGTGAGGTTGATGAAATAATATCCAAAAAATGCCTGGCACATAGTAGGTACTTAATAAATATTTTTTCTCTCCCCTCCAAGTAGATTCCAAGGTTCTAGAGGGCAAGGGTATATTTTATTTTTGTCTTTTTATCCTTGCTATATGCATACAGTAGGTACTAAATAGGTACTTGTTGAACATGAAGTTTTACAGAATATAGGAAGATTTATAGGAATAATTCATTCATTCAATATTTATTAAATGCTGGTTGCTCCCAATGTGCTGTGCTAGGTGCTAGAGGAGGTAGAAAGACAAACAATCTTGTGCAGACACTATAAAGAACAGTATGAGAGCCAGACTTCTTAGTTTACTTCTAGAAAGTCTACACAGTGATAAAGAACATGCTGAGAATAACAGAGGAGTTTCCCCTTTGTTTCCACCGATTCTCACAATCTGCCTTGGGTGGCTATTTTCTTTTTTTTTTTTTAAGAATAAAGGAATATTTTTTTTTGCAAGTTCTCAGTTACAGGGGGAAAAGTGTTGATGTGACAAGCATACAGTTTCCAAGAAAATAAAATTTATAAGCATTGCAGAGTTCCAGCTAATTTTGCAAACCTGTTTTACATAACTAACATCTTTAGCCCCAACTGGCCACTTCTGACAAGCCCTTTATACCTAATCTATGTATGTGATATTCTAAAATATTTTATTAGCTAATTAGACTTTGATACTTGGAAAAAGCTAAGATTTCCTCTGGGCAGGTGCTCTCTACCCAACTCAGGTGGTAACCTCTTTGTTTCACTAGCAGCTGTGCAGAAAAATTTATTGACTGGTGCACAGTCTTTTGCTGCTGAGTCTCTCTCCACGAATCTTAGCTAAGCCATAGATGGCAGACACACGGTCTATCCCTAGACCCCACACCTGAAGCCCTTCCACCTTGATCTGAGCATATTGTTGTCAGCTCATGCAGCCTTGAAGAACCCAAGGTCATCTTCATGCCCTGATGAATGATCAGAGGGAGAGCATTCTAGCTCTTTCAACTATCTTTGTGTTTTGATAAAAGTGCCATGGCCTGGAGGAATAGAAAGATGAAAGGGAATATGGAAAATACAAATCCATCCTTGGCCAATGACTCCATGTTTTATATTGTGTAGGTCATGACAATTTCAGGACTGCTTTCCCTTATCTACAAAGGGGAAAGTGTAAACAACTGATTGCTAAATAATTCATGTAGATTAGTGTGATACAGTGGTAGGAGTATGAACTCTGGGTTAGAAAATCCAGGTTGAATCCTAAAAGATGCATGTAAAGGTTGGGATCATTTCTTCCCCCTGACAAGAGAAGCTCCTACTTGTAGGAATAATTAGACTCATTGTTAATGATATGAAGTGACTAGGCTTTAAATTTTAATTTGGGATGGAGTTGGGTAATGGGGTGGAGGTCAGGAAATGGGAGGTGGCAGTGTGGGAGAAAGGATAAGATAAAAGAGAAAGAAGAACAAAGGATCCTGGTTTCTGAAGTAGCCAGTCTGAGAAAGAATGACCTAGATCCAGGTCATCTGCAGTCCAGAAGACACCTGAGAAGGAGCCTCTATCTGTGGAGCTGTGAAACACGAAGCTGTAAAATTCCCGAGTGTTGCTGAACCAGATGAAAATGTACTTGTGAAATGTCTAGCAAAATAAATAAAAATGCAATAAAATATAGATAATGCTAATTTATCAGCCTGCAAGGATCACGTTCTATTTGAGTTTGACACCACTGGTCTAAGGTATTTATGAAGAACTTTTACTAACTTGAATCCACTATGGATTTGAGAAATATTGAGCCCAAATCAAGGAATCAGAGTGGAAACAAACTTTGGGTGATCTAATCCAACTTATTCCTGAACCCCAATTCACCCTTCACTACCTCCCTGACAAATATTTCTTCAATTCAATTGGATTCAAATTCAGTTCAATTCAATCGAACTGCCATTTTCTACAGCTTCTGCTTTGATTAATGTCCAGTGGTTTTCAACCCTTTTCCCATCTCTGCACTATAATTTTAAAAAATGGAATTCAGAATGGTGATAAGGACTATCTCCAGGTGATTTCAACTTGCTAAAACTTGCTTACTTTGTAAGGATTACTTTCTTATAGATTATAAGCAAAGGAATAACTATATTAGAATGGAACAGTGAGTACCACTTTAAACAGGAAAAATACTCTGAGGAAGGATGTCTCTCTCTGTATATCTATCTATCCACACATACATAATATATATATATATATATATACACACACATATGTGTGTACGTACACTGTATATGTATGCGTTTACACACATATATATGTGTGTAGTTGAGGATGAACACATTTGCATACACACACTATTCTATTCCTTAGTTTTATATGTATACACATATATACATATATAAAATATTTGTGTATATACACACACATCTTCTCATATGCATACAACATATCTATATGTGCATATATATGTTATTCAGGAATAAAAATGAGTGCCTAGATACTAAGGTAGTTTGACTGTTAGGCATATCTGAAGACTAAAAAACACCTATAAAAAGCAATCACTGATACTATTAATGCTAAGATTAATATTAATGCTAGTAAAACCTGGGTCTCACAAGACTCCAGAACCTCAGGTTCAGTGTGGAGTAATCATAATTATGTAAATATATGGTCTAATAAATTCTCTTTTGATAGATAAGACAACAAATGGTCAAATAAGAAAGCACACATTTCGGAGAAAAAGCACACAATCACAGAGAAAAACAACAGAGATTTTCTTAGCACTGGGATGAGAGACACACACCAGTGGTGAAAGGGACACTCACCAACCACTCATATGCTGAGCTGAGGGAGGAATGTGTTGAGAGAAAGGAATACCAGCTCTGTCTTCCAGCAACCAAATCTACCATATATGCTAGCACATTCTCGTGCCATTTCTTTGGTATGATCCCAGGGATCCCATTCCACTCCATCTCCACAGCTGTCATCCACTGAGGATCTGATTTAATTTCTGCCCTTTGTTGCTTTTCAACTGAGCTGCTGATTTCATGTGCTAGAGCTGCCATTGGCTGCTGTTGGGGGAAGGAGATCTTCATGACTCTTTTGTGAGATTGCCTTGTTCCAATGCACCTCAATACTTAATTAACACATATTCTGCTGTTTGGTTTAAAAGGACTTTTAGATCCCCTTTCACCATCACCTCCACACAAGATTTTTTTTCTAGCAGCTGGCAAAATCTCTTTTCTATTCATCACCATTCACTGATAGGTTCCCTGGTATTTTAATAACCAAGTCAGAATTTAGTAAATTACTTTCATCTCTTTCCTGCCCCTGAAAGCAGACTGTGTGCCTCACAAGGTCAAGAACTTCTGCTGATCTTTATGGACCTGAGCGTGGACACATGCACCAATTTTAATTTTTCCTCACGATTTCCTTGTCATCAGCTAATACCAGGAATTCTACCATGTAAGCTGCATTCAAGGTTCAATAACTTCTAGGTGGTGTAGTGCAGAGCTGTCCAACTTTAGGTTTTTATTGAAACAATAGACAACGTATTTTGATTTGCCATTTTAGTGAGAGCTCTGTGGCAGCTCAGCTTTGTTTACTAAAGCATTTATGTAAATTTCTATGCTTGTAGGTGGGCTGCATAAATTGCTCTGTGGGCCACATTTTGAATAGCCCTGGTATAGTGGATAGAGTGCTAGGCCTGAAGTCAGGAAGACTCATCTTTGTGAGTTCAAATATGGTCTCATACACTTTCTTGCCATGTGACCCTGGTCAGGTCACTTCATCCTGTTTGCCTCAGTTTCCTCATCTGTAAAATGAGCTGAACAAGGAAATGGCAAACCACTCCAGTATCTCTGCCAAGAAAACCGCAAATAAAAATGACAACTTAAATCTCAATGAGACAGGTTACTAAGTACATCCAGGGTGAGGGGCTAGCTAATGGCTTTTGCTCTTCATTCCAGCCATTATATCAATAAATCTCTGCCCTGCTTACACTATGACTGAGTGAGTCACACACCAAATGTGATCGATGATAGCTATGGATGTGGGAAACTGGTTAGACAAATTTTCAAACTATCCACAGTTTTGTCACTCATTAGGAACGTACTTTCAAAACAATTTCCAAATCATAAAGGTCACAAGTAAGATGAACAAAATATTGATGTTTTCTAAAGTGAAATTATCATGCCAAGTAAGCGTAATTTAGTTAAATAAACAAAACTTGATCCATGAGACAAAGACACAGATATAGAAAAACAAGAAGCAATTTGAAAGAAACTTTTCTTCAGCTCAAAGCCTTAGAATATTTACTTTGTAGGAAAGATGTGTTTTTCTTATAATATTAAATATTTTATTATGATTCCCTTGGCTCAGGTAATGACAGTTCCTATCAAGAAGGACACATGTACCAGCATATTCGCTAGTTTGGAACATAAAATGTGGGAAAATATCAAAGTACAGCCTGTGCCCAGGAAGGTTTTTACTAAAGTATTTAATCATAGATAGATACTATGTATGCTGCTACATGCATAGGCTGGAACCTACCTCATTTTAGAAATCATGTCATAAATGACTACTCGTATCTTTTGCCGGGGTGAAAAATCATAGATATATGTATTTACCTAATAAAACATCGGAATGTTACTTTTAAATATAAGACCCATATAAGTGCCCCCATTTAACAGATGGAAAACAAGACACACAAACAATTAATTTGCCTTGGAACTGGATCATTAGTACACATTTCTAGACTCCCCCCAAGTGTAAACTCTACATATTTCCTTATCTTTACTGGTTTATTTAACTCGTCTGTCAGACCCTCTTATCTTTTTTTGTGCAATCTTTTTCATTCCAAAGATAATTTTCTTTGACAGAGAAAATACAAGGAGCTCTATTTTCTATCTGTTAGCCCGCCCTATACTTTCTTTGCTCTGAAATCATCCTTTTTATTATTCTAAACTTGGTCTACATGTCTCAAATAATTCTGAGTTTTATTTAGTTCTAAAACTATTCTATAACCAGGTCACACTTTTGTTTTCAACCTCCATTAACTCCTTTTTTCTACCTCTGACAACTTTCTAGTTGTTGTAAAAGAGATGCTCAAATTTCAGCTCTCCTATGCCTTTCAGTGAAGTGTCCCAAGGTCTTTGTTGTGTCTTGGATTCAAGTTGTTCAGTTCAATCCAAAGCACAAAATGGTACTTTCAACTCAACAAGCACCTACTCTATGTAGAGCACTGGGCTACCATATGTACAACAAAACATACTATCAAATATGCCAATGGATTTGGGATCTCATTGATTTAATTATCCTCTCCTTTGATGTACCTTGTAATTCAGCTGTAACCTATAACAATAGGAACTGATAAGGTTGTTCACTCAAATATGAATTAAACTCTGCCTGAAGCATATAAGCAAACATTTAATACTGTTATTAAAATCAAGGTTTCAAATAAATCACATCATAAACAAATGAAAACATTTCTTTAGGAAGAAAATAATCAGGAACAAGGAGGTGCTATCCTTCTTGCATTCAGTTCTGTTGGCCACAGTTTAAGAAAGACATTGACAAGTTGAAGAATGTACACTGGATGACAACCAGAAAAGTAAATAGCCTTGATTGAGTTCTTGTCCTTTGAGTATCATGAGAAGGACCTGGGAATATTCAGACTGAAGAAGAGAAGACTTGGGGTGGGATATGATAATAGTGTTCAAGTATTTCAAGGACTAGCATGTGAAAGAAGGATTAGTCTTTCACTCTTTGGTTTCAGAGGGTCAAACCAGGAGCAATGAATAGAAGCTGCAAAAAGACATCATTAGGTTTGATATCAGGAAAAGACCCTCTCACAATTAAGTCTGTACAAAAGTGGAAGGGATTGTATTCAGAACTAGTAGATTTCCCTCCTTGGAGGTCTCTAAGAAGAGCTAGATGACACTTTTCTAGTATGGTGCAGTGGGGATTCCTTTTTGGTATGTATATGAGCTGAGGTCCCTCCCAACACTTTAATTCTGTGATCCTTGCATAAGATACTCATCTCCTGACTTTGGGCATTTCCACTGGCTCTCCTTCATACCTAAAATGCTCTCATGACTCATCTGTACCTCATGGCTTCCTTAAAGTCTCAGCTAAAGTTCCACCTTCTGCAAGAGATCTTTTCTGGTTTCCTTTTAGTTCTACCCATCTCTGATTATCTTTGATTTATCCTGTATATATCTTGTTGATACGTAGCTATTTGCATGCCATCGCCCCATTAGTCTGCAAGCTCCATGAATGCATGCACTGTTTCTTTGCCTTATTTTATGACCAGACTTTAGCACAGCACCTGGCACATAGTAGGCATTTAATAAATGCTTGATGAGTTGAATTTACTTCTCTGATCTCTATGAATGGCTGGAGTGCTTCTTACAGGTTAATGATTCTTTTTGGTTCCTGCTCTGCCAATAAGCTCATTTTCAGGGTTCATTAGCACTGTCCACACTCCTTCTTCCCCTCCCCCATATTTCTCCAAATTACAGGGTGTAATGTTAATGGGGGCAGAGTAAAATCTTCCCTGGCCATTAATAAGCCTCATGTGGAGCCCATCAAGGGAAGCTTGCTTATAAGAAGGCTTGCACACCTTTTGTTAATAAGCTAATTAGACAGTGAGTCCGGTTGTGATGCCTTCTGGCTCTGAGCCTATTAGCTGAACTAGTATACATTGTGAGAAGTGAGCTTTGGGGGCTCGCTTATGAGAAAATTGTTGTGATTCCCTGGTCAAGACTGAGTGGTCATATGTTCAGAGCTCCCCGACTCCTCAGAGGTAAAGACTCTCTTGATTCAGTGGTGGATGTAAAGCTTTGATTCAGGCAATAGAGCCCTGTCTGTTGGTCTTTATTTCTCTTTGTATTTCCTGTGTTTGTATTTTATGTGATTAAAAAAGAAAGATTGTTGACCCCTGAAACATCTATCTTTCCTTAGTAAAGCAGATAAAAGAACCTTCACTAGAAGCCATCCTGGGTATTGCCAGTGTGGTTGTCATTACATGCAGAAAGAGAAAGGAGGAAGAATTTTAAAATCAGAGCCAATTCTGCTATTTCAGCTATAGGTAAATGTTTGGTAGGAAAAATTTACCAATGCAATACATGAGAAAGCTCTTGAAACTGCCCATTAGAGTTCTAATATTTTACAGAAAGTAGATCTTTCCCCCTCAGCTCTAGTGACTCCTGATGCCTTTAAGTTTAAAGAATCCCTTCTCCTTTAAATATACCACAGATGCTTTAGGCAATATCTGGATAAAAGAGTTGCTGTTATGATATTTTGATAATTTTCTTAGTCTTTGTCTTTTGACCCCTTACCAAATGATCTTAAAAAATACTATTTTAACTACTAACCCCACTCAAAGATAGGCCTGAAGTCTCAAAACATAGTAGCCTGGCATAACTGAGAACAGAAAGCTGAGGACATACTTTTAAAAAAATGAAACTATATGGGGAACTGAGGCAAAAAGGATATAATCACTAAAGTGGAAATTTGGATGGGATAATGGGTTTGACCATTTCTTACCAAATGTCTCTGAGATCTCAAATAATTAAAAGTGGGCATGACTCATCTCCGCAGCAGCAGAACTGACTCAGAGGAAGAGAGATCATATGTTTAGGACTGCTCACCATCATTACCATTTGATGGATTTGGCAGACTCTCATGTAAAGGCTGAGTCAAACCAAATTTGCTTAATTTTCATTATCTGTTCAGTTCAATTCAAAGCACAAAATGGTACTTTCAACTCAACAAGCACCTACTCTATGTAGAGCACTGGGCTACCATATGTACAACAAAACATATTATCAAATATGCCAATGGATTTGGGATCTCATTGATTTAATTATCCTCTCCTTTGATGTACCTTGTAATTCAGCTGTGCCTTACCCTATTTGACTCTTGTCATTGTCTCCCCATAAGTTTTTTAAAATTTTTTTATTTTTTTAAAATCATTATTTATTTATTTAATATTTTTGGTTTTCAGCATTAATTTTCACAAGAGTTTGAATGACAACTTTTCTACCCCATTTCTACCCTCCCCCCCATTCCAAGATGGCATATATTCTGATTGCTCCATTCCCCAGTCAGCCCTCCCTTCTGTCACCCCACTCCCCCCCATCCCCCTTTCCCTTACTTTCTTGCAGGGCAAGTTAGATGTTTATGTCCCATTGCTTGTACATCTTATTTCCTAGTTGCATGCAAAAACTTTTTTTTAACATCTTCTTTAAAAACTTTGAGATCCAAATTCTCTCCCCTCTTCCCTCCCCACCCACCCTCCCTAAGAAGGCAAGCAATTCAACATAAGCCACAAGTGTATAATTATGCAAAACCCTTCCACAATACTCATGTTGTGAAAGACTAACTATATTTTGCTCCTTCCTATCCTATCCCCCTTTATCCAATTTTCTCCCTTTACCCTATCCCTTTTCAAAAGTGTTTGCTTTTGATTACCTCCTCCCCCTATCTGCCCTCTCTTCTATTATCTCCCATTTTTATGTCCTTCTTCCTTCTTTCCTGTGGGGTAAGATACCCAACTGAGTGTGTATGTTATTCCCTCCTTAGGTCGAATCTGATGAGAGCAAGATTCACTCATTCCCCCTCACCTGCCCCCCCTTCCCTCCCAACAGAACTGCTTTTTCCTTGCCACTTTTATGTGATGTCATTTACCCCATTCTATCTCTTCCTTTCTCCCTCTCTCCATATATTCCTCTCTCATCCCTTAATTTGATTTTATTTTTTAGATATCGTCCCTTCATATTCAACTCACCCTGTGCCCTCTGTCTATATATATATATATATATATATATATATATATATATATATATATATATATATATGTATGTATGTATATTCCCTTCAGCTACCCTAATACTGAGGTCTCATGAATTATACACATCATCTTTCCATGCAGGAATGTAAACAAAACAGTTCAACTTTAGTAAGTCCCTTGTGATTTCTCTTTCTTGTTTACCTTTTCATGCTTCTCTTGATTCCTGTGTTTGAAAGTCAAATTTTCTATTCAGCTCTGGTCTTTTCACTGAGAAAGCTTGAAAGATTGAAAATCCATATTTTGCCTTGGAGCATGATACTCAGTTTTGCTGGGTAGGTGATTCTTGGTTTTAATCCTAGCTCCATTGACCTCTGGAATATCATATTCCAAGTCCTTCAATCCCTTAATGTAGAAGTTGCTAGATCTTGTGTTATTCTGATTGTGTTTCCACAATACTCAAATTGTTTCTTTCTGGCTGCTTGCAGTATTTTCAACTCAATCTGGGAGCTCTGGAATTTGGCAACAATGTTCCTAGGAGTTTTCTTTTTGGGATCTTTTTCAGGAGGTGATTGGTGGATTCTTTCAATTTCTATTTTGCCCTGTGGCTCTAGAATATCAGGGCAGTTCTCCTTGATAATTTCTTGAAAGATGATATCTAGGCTCTTTTTTTGATCATGGCTTTCAGGTAGTGCAGTGATTTTTAAATTATCTCTCCTGGATCTATTTTCCAGGTTAGTGGTTTTTCCAAAGAGATATTTCACATTGTCTTCCACTTTTTCATTCCTTTGCTTCTGTTTTTATAATATCTTGATTTCTCATAAACTCACTAGCTTCCACTTGCTCCAACCTAATTTTTAAAGCAGTATTTTCTTCAGTGTTCTTTTGGGCCTCCTTTTCCATTTGGATAATTCTGCCTTTTAAGGCATTCTTCTCCTCCTTGGCTTTTTGGAGCTTTTTTGCAATTTGAGTTAGTGTATTTTTTAAGGCGTTTTTTTCTTCAGTATTTTTTTGGATCTCCTTTAGCAAGTCATTGACTTGTTTTTCATGGTTTTCTCACATCATTCTCATTTCTCTTCCCAATTTTTCCTCTACTTCTCTAACTTGCTTTTCCAAATTCTTTTTGAGCTCTTCCATGGCCTGAGACCAGTTCATGTTTTTCTTGGAGGCTTTTGATGTAGGCTCTTTGACTTTGTTGACTTCTTCTGGCTGTATGTTTTGGTCTTCTTTGTCACCAAAGAAAGATTCCAAAGTCTGAGACTGAATCTGAGTCTGTTTTTGCTGCCTGGCCATGTTCCCAGTCAACTAGTTGACCCTTCAGCTTTTCGTTAGGGTATGACTGCTTGTAGAGTAGAGAGTACTTTGTTCCAAGTTTGAGGGGATGTGCTGTTGTTTTCCGAACTATTTCTACACAGCAAGCTCTGCCACACCAGTGCTCCTACTCCCCCAAGAACTGCCAACCCAGACTGCACTCAGATCTTAAGCAGGCTCTGCACTCCCGCTGTGATCAACCACTTAATTCCTCCCACCAGGTGGGCCTGGTGCTGGAAGCAACTGCAGCTGTAGTTCTGTCCTCCAGGCTGCACCACCTCCGCTTCCCCCAGGGTGGTGGCTGAACCTTGAACTCCTTTCACTTTGTCCCCTGCAGTTTTTCCCACTAACCTTCTCTGTTGTCTTTGGTGTTTATGGGTTGAGAAGTCTGGTAACTGCCACAGCTCACTGACTCAGGGTGCTAGGGCCTGTTCTACCTGTCTCCTGGTCTGGTTATTCCAGGTGCAGCCCATGCTGGTCTCTGTTCCACTCTGCTCCCAGCTCCATGCACCATAGACCTTACCCAGCGACCATCCAGAATGTTCTGGGCTGGAGCCCTGCTTCCCTCTGCTATTTCATGGATTCTGCAGTTCTAGAATTTGTTCAGAGCCATTTTTATAGGTGTTTGGAAGGTCCTGGGGGAGAGCTTTAGGCAAGTCCCTGCTTTCTGGCTGCCATCTTGGCTCCACTCCCCACCCCCCCATCTCTCCCCATAAGTTTTACACAAAGATCTACTTAATGTGCTCGGGGATTTCCTCACTTTCTCTTGGCATTGAGAATATACAGGAAGAGCCCATGGGCTGTTCATTTGTTGTCACTCACTCTTGACATGTGACCAGCTCATTATCTTTTTTGCTTATACATTTTTGATGATATCCTTTACTCTATTTCTCCCTCATAATTCCATGTTTGTAATGTGTTGCAGCCTATTCATATCCACTATATATTTCACCATTGCTCTCTTTTCAGTTCTTCTGAGATTATTGTGCTCTATGACAAAGAATCATACAAAACCATCAATACAATATTGATATTAAATTCCTTTTTGTAGGAAGAATTTTGAGGTTTTTAAAAGAACTTCCAATTTCCCAAAGGCAATCTAACTGTCCTCCTCCTATTCAAGTTGTCCACTTGCAGTGTTTGCCCAAGCATGACAAATGCCTATTGCACAATACATCATAGGCAATTAGACAAACTGCAGAATTCATCCATCAGTTATATGAATGAACTTTTTCATTTGCCATATTGTATATTATGGACTATATGATAATCGTTCTTCATCCACTTGAATTTTCCTGTGTGGATGGGTGAGGTAATTGTTTTGGTTGGTTACTGATCTCCTTGAGGAAATATAATGTTCCAGGGCTTGAAACCATCAGAACATTATCGGAGGTCATAGGACCTCCCCATTTACAGGGAACTTATCTTTGACTTGGGATCCTTGCTGGATTTCCTCTGAGACACCTTAGAAAAACATATCTCCCTGATTTATGCAGTACTCAATGGTGATGACTGAATGAGCTTCATTAAAGAAAACATGATCTCTTTTGTAACTCTCAAGATATCTTCTAAAATGCTAATGTACTTATCAAGAAGGACATCGTTGAGAGAGAATGTTATATACAGCAGTATTTTATCCTTCAGAATCAATTTCAAAAAAAAATAATTAACAAACAATGAGTACAGTGGATTCTTATATTCTCTCTATATTTTAGTCATTTGTACTCTAGTAAAAATATGATAAGCTCTGGACTATCACTTGAGTGTGAGGATTATTCTCATAAAAATTTAATACAGGTAGAAAAAAGACATATAAGCTGCTAATTGCTGATTTTCTTTCATTTATCTTTTTAAAAATTTTTTGAGTAATAAGGATTGAGATTCTACCCACTCCTTTGGTACATTTCTCTCTTTCAAATATCTTGTCAATTCATCTCTTAAGTCCTTCACAAACTCTGACACAAACTTCCTCTATGTACACTAATTCTATCCTGGCTGCTTTTGCCTGCTTTGTTTTCTTTGGTGGCACTTCTTCCTCCTCTGTAAACACACCTGGGACTTGACTCTTGGAATCTAAATGAGGTGGTGGCTCAAATGTCTGTGTTAGTGAGTTACAGTTTGTTAGAACAATTTTTGTAGATGTTTTCAACTCTCATCTGTTTGTTGTCCTTCCACTTTTGTCCTTAAACTCCCTTTGAATGGCTTTGTTTATTTGGATTTGTCACTAAGCTTTCTTTAAAATTTTACTCTCCTGTTTCTGTTCCATGAAATGTTTCTGCTCATAGTCTTTCCACCATCCTTTCCCATAATATTTTATCAACAATTTATATACTTAAACAGCATTATATTTGTGTCATAGCTTTCTGCTTTCAAAATAAGTCAATTATTTGCTCACTAACGTGCTTTTAAAGATTCCTTTTGTTTTATTATACCAATTGATTTACATTAGTTTAACTTCCATATGACTTTAAGATATTAAGCTACAAAACATATCTCCTGAAAAAAAATAATTATAGGAAAGAGACTTAATTTGCTATCATTTTAGGACTTCAGATTGGTAAATTCATTACTCCCATGCTAGATTATAAGCTTTTTGAAAGCTTATTGAAAGATTCTCCCCAGGACCTAGCATAGCACTTTGTCCATGCTAAACTGTAAAGCTTTCTTTGAATTGAATGAATGAATGATTCAGGAGACTATTTTCCTCTTCAGTCATGGTATGATGCTATGAGATAGTGGTAGATACAATAATCTCGTTCCCAACTGAATGAATACTTTGAACTGCAAGGTGAGGTTTGGTCCAATATTAAGATAAATATATTTTTGCTTTTTAAATTGCCTTTTGTAAACCATTGAAACATAGCACACATTGAAGAGAAAAGCAGATAATCATACAGAATAATCTTTTAAAGAGATAAATGTTTGTGTATGATTTGGTGGTCACTCTTTCACCCTCTTAACAATAACCAATTACAGCTTGAACTAATTCTTATGCTGTTCCCAGACTTTGAACAAGATGGTACTTTTTAATTTAACTGAATCCTATCTTTGGCTCACATTCCATTTAGTACTGAGACTTCAGAGTAGCATGGATCAAAATGCTGCCATACTGCTTTTTGATATTAGCAGCAACTTTGCCCTAAATAGACCCATGGTCACTGAGTTTAGGCTCTTAAAACTAAAGTGTGCCATTGCAGGCAAACTCAACATTAAAATGTAAACACAGGAAATTTTATTCTATGTGATACAATAGTATATACTATATAGAATTCAAATTTGTTTATTTATTGCTCTTGAATAGAGACAGAAGAAATCACAGGACCATGCTATTGGGTTCACTAAAAATTTAAGTTATGTAATCTCAGCTAAGCCCCCTCTGCCCCCTTTACTTTTCCCTAATTAATTCTCTCAGATCTCCCACAACTATTCTAAACCATCTCTCCTCTCCTCAGCTTCCCTTACAACCCCTCCCTCTTAGCAGAGGATCTCACCTCAAACTTGACTAAGACAATGGAATGCATTCACCATGAGCTTCTTCTTTCCTATTTTACATCTGTTCTGTTTGTTCTCTTGAGTATGTGCTTCTCATATCTCTCTCCTTTCATTCTACCTTCTTCATTCTGCCCTCATTCTTATTCAATCCTTCTGCCCATTCTTCCCCACTCCCACCCCTGGAAGAAAGGTGTGTTTTCACATTGCTTTTTCAGGGCCAAACTGTTGTTTAGCCATTTTCTATCATTTTCCAATTTTCAATTATTTGTTATAAGAAAAACCCAGCCTGCATTTGCAGATTTATTAAACACCATTTCCCTTTAAATACTCTGATCAGCTTAATGTCCTAATCTGGTTGTTTTTTCTCAACTCTTATCTTTCTTAACCTTTCTGCAGCATTTGACATTGTTAACCATCTTCCCCCGTATAAGCTTTCCTGACTCTCCTCCTACCTATCTAGCTTTTCCTTCTCAGTCTCCTCTGCTTAATAACTATTCATATAATGCTCTCTAACTGCAAGTGTTGCCCAAAAGTTATGCCCTATCTATGTGCCCTTTATTGCTGATTTCATCATTTCCCATGGGTTCTGTTAGAATGTCTCGGCAGATGACTAGTCTTTCTCTTGTGCTCGAGTCCATATCATCAATTGCCTTTAAGACATTTTTCATTGGGTGTCTCATAGACACTTCAAATTACTATACCCAAATTTAGAACTCATAATCAGTCTCCCCAATTCATTCTTTTTCTTTTTTCTTTTTTATGTGTATTTAATGACTAGTTTGTGGCCTCTTTATCCTTCTTTCTCTCCTCTCCTCCCCTTTCTTCCTTCCCTTCCATCCTCCTTTCTTTCTTTCTTTTCTTCTTTTTTCCTTTTTTCCTTCTTTCCTTCCTTCCTCCCTCCCTTCTTTCCTTCTTTCCTTCCTTTTCTTTCTTTCTTTTTTTCTTTTTCTTTCTTTCTTTCTTCCCCCTCTCTATCTCTCTCTGTCTCTGTCTCTCTGACTCTCTCTGTCTCTCTCTCCCTTTCTGCCCCTCCCTCTCTCTCTCCCTCTCTTTCCCCCTTCCTCCTTCCCTCCTCTCACCTCTATATGTCTCTTTCTCTCTTTTTCTCTATCACCTCATTTCTATTATTATTCATTGACTCACATTTTACCTTCTTTTCTACTTCCCACCACAAATTGAAGCCTTCTAGTGTAACACATTAGTGTAGAAAAGTAAAATACAAAAACCTCCAATACAATCACCATATTTGAAAATGTATGTCTCATCCTCTATCTCTTGTCCACAACTTCTCTGCCAAGAGATAGGAGGCATGCTTCATCAGTACTCTCTGAAGCCATTATTAGTTTCTGCTATCATCAGAGTTCTAGCATCTTTTGAAGATATTTTCATTTACATTGAAGTGATCATCCTACTAATTGATAATTTCTGCTCAATTTTACTCTCTACCAGCATATATGTATGTATGTATATATATGATATATACACACACAAATTTCTCTGAATCATTCATATCAGTTATTTCTTTGATGCTACATTATTCTCACAGAATGACAGAACTTGTTTAGCCAGTTTATATCATTTTCCAATTTTCAATTCTTTGTTATAGGAAAAATCCAGCCTGCATTTCCAGATTTATTGAACATCACTCCCCCTTAAATACTGATTCATCAAATTGGATGGATTGGCCAACTTGCTGCTCTTTACTCAAAACATTCTATGTGTCACTTTAGCGATTCTGCACATGCTATTGCTAATGCCTGAAATACAATACCTCTATGTCTTAGAATGTCTGGTAGGTTCCTTCAAAGTTCAATTAAGTGTTACATCCCTATGAGGCCTTTCTTGAGCACCCCCTGTTTTAGTGCTCCCAGATATTACTTTGTATTTACTACATCTTTTTGTATTTACTTACATGCCTGCATATTTTTTTCCCTCAAAAGATGGCAAACTCCTTGAGGGCAGATACAGTTTCATGTTGATATTTTTAGTCTTCCTGGAACATAGTGTATACTTTGTAAATGTTTTTGGATTGATACTTTATAATTTTTTCCAAAAAATCAGAAAGTAAAGTAAATTAAAAAAATTTAAAAAGGCTTATTTGGAGGAAATTTCAAAATTGGGGGAGGCTAAAGGCTACTTGTGAGTTATTTATTTATTTAGGTGAGGCAATAAGGGTTAAGTGACTTGCCCAGGGTCACATAGCTAGTAAGTGTCAAGTGTCTGAGGCCAGATTTGAACTCCTGACTCCAGGACCAGTGCTCTATTCACTGTACCACCTAGCTGCCCCTAAATGTACCTTCTTGAGAAATTGATGTGGAATGTGTTTTACTACAATCCCCTTTTCTTTGTAAAATTTTTCTAGAGATAGTTATCTGCTAGAATCCGCTTAGAAACAAACAAAAATTCTACTCTCTTGAATTACCTTCTCATAAATGTCAGTTTTTTCTCCATTCCAAATGCCACACATAACACTTAAATATATAAACCAACCATTATTTTCACTGAATCTTTCACCACATTGTCAAAAACTCTCAAAACTTTATCCCAAATGGTGGCAAAACTCGGAGGTACATAGCATTAAGTTTGAGCCTAAATCCATAAAGCCCCAAATCTTTTAAATCTTGACTCCATTCATTTCTTTAACAAGCACTTAAGTGTCTATTCCATGGGAATTTTGCTGGGCTCTGGAACTGCAAAGGAAAAACTGAAACAGTACATGTTTTGCCATATACTATTGAGACTCACCGCCTCTAAGGTGTGGCTTTTTAGTTTTGTTAATCATCTTTTGGAATTGAAGATTATGTTTATTTTAAAAGAAGGAGATTGATCATTTTTGGCAAATGACTAAGCTCTATCAATTCCAACTGCTACTAAGTCAATGTTGCCTGAATTTTGCTTGAATCTCTATCCCATGACAACATGA
Organism: Trichosurus vulpecula; assembly: GCF_011100635.1. NCBI lineage: Eukaryota > Metazoa > Chordata > Mammalia > Diprotodontia > Phalangeridae > Trichosurus > Trichosurus vulpecula. The sequence goes on from NC_050576.1 coordinate 227,127,334, forward strand.
GCAACTATCAAGTTTACCTATGTTTTATGAACTCCCTTTGACACAAGCTCTCCCAGCCACTATTTGTGTAATTCTCATGTCACCATAGTCAGAATCCTTAAATATATTTCTTGGTATTGCAGATAGAGCTCATCACCAAGGAGTTGGGAATCTCTGCTTTTGAATCCTACATTAGACATTCAGTAGCCATGTGTCTCTCAACGAATCTCTTTTCTGACTCAGTTTGCTTATCTGCATAAATGATACTTTTTAATATCCTCCCAGGCTTTTGAGGGTCAAATTAGGCAATCTGAGCAAGTGCTCTGCAGACTTTAAAGAACTCCATAAATTACAACTCTCTAGATTAATATTTAATCAGCAGAAAGCTGTAAAAGACCTTAATGATCATCTAGTACAATGCCCTAATTGTCCAGATGGGGAAACCAAGGCCCAGAGAGGACAAATCTTTCAGTGAATGTCAGTCCATAAACACTTACCAAGCTTTTTCCTATGTGCCAGGCACTGTGCTAAGGGACGCAAAGAAAGGTAAAACTGCCCTCAAAGAATTCCCTTTCTAATGGGAAATGAAACAAATAACTATGTATGTGCAATATGCTGCTGCTGGTTGTCCTTCATTCTCAAAGAGGGCCATGACATCGGGGAGGTGCCATGATATGCAAGTGAATTGGATTTAAGTGAGGGAGGGCTGTGCAAAGTTACCAGTCTCATTTTCTCCTCCAGAGGCATCTGGATCCAGTGGCCAGATATGGATCAGGACTACTAGAGATGGCCCAGGATGCAGTGGAGGAAATTGGCCTTTTCAAGCTAAGGTCTTTAACAAATCTCAGTTTGACTGAGGCAGTGACCATTCAGTGACTAAGGCTTAATAAAAATGAGGCAAAGAATGGCCTCTTTAAGAATAGATCTGGGAGGGGGAGACCCTCAGGGTTTCTGGCCAAAACAGAAACAATTTTATTTACATTCATTCTGAGCCAACCAGGGCCCAAACATCACCTCCTTGATGTCATGGTCCTCATTGAGAAAGAAAGACAAATAGCAACCTCCATTAGTAGAGAAGGAGCTGCCCACTAGGGATCAAACTTCCAGTTGGGTAATATGGCCTTCCTTCCTTCCCGTCTTCCTTCCTTACTGTCTTCCTTCCTTCCTTTCTTCCCTCCCTCCCTCTCTCCCTCTCTCCCTTTCTTTGTTTCCTTCCTTCCTTCCTTCCTTCCTTCCTTCCTTCTTTCTTTCTTTCTTGCCTTCTTTCTTTCTTTCCTTCTTCCTTCCTTCCTTCCTTCCTTCCTTCCTTCCTTCCTTCCTTCCTTCCTTCCTTCCTTCCTTTCTTTTCTTTCTTCTCTCTCCACATATGGTATCATACCCTTACCTGCTGGTACTCTGCCCAAAGGCAATGTAAATTTTAATATCTGAAACTTTTTTTACTTTTTTTGTTTTTTTTTTCTCTTAAAGACCAGTCTTAACCCCAAATCACTCTGGTCTCAGACCAAGCCCTGCTTAGTCACTGTGTGCAAGATAGACATGGTATAAATGGAAGGGAAGGATCTAGAGGGAGAGGAGGATGGAGAAATGTCTATTCAGATTTAATCTGAGTCTTGAAAGAAGCCAGCAGGCAGAAGTGAGGAAGGAGAGCATTCTGGGTATGGGGGACAACCAGCAAAAAATGTTTTGCCTAATAATGTCATGCAGCTTATTAAAAGGGGGAAACAAGACTTAAAACCAAATCCTCTGACTTCCAAATCCAGATCTCTTTCCACAGACTCTCAGAAAGTATTACTGGTTATTATTGACAATATTTAGAGCAGTGTGTCCCAAACTTTAGTCTGTGGAGGCTGAAGGGTCTACATAACATGGATAGTAGCTATTGAAATGGTTAAGTATGGGAGAAAAGATCAATGATGGTTCCTATTTCACCCCCATAATACATATTTTACATATATGTCAATAATATATAGTGCATTACATTTTTTGCATCTTTCTTCTAATACTACCAGTATCCTGGTGTAGGCTCTTATCACTTCATGAGTAGTCTATTTCAATAGCCTGCTAGTTGTCCTCTCTACTTCAAGTCACTCCAGTTCACCCTCCATCAAGTTGTCAAATTTAGCTTCCCAAAAGGCAGAGCTGACCACCTTATCCCCCTATTCAATGAACTCCATTGACTCTCTATTAACTCCAAAATTGGGGTAAAAATATAACCAATATTAAATCTTCTTTGAAGCCCTTCATATCCTGGCTCCTTCCCATCTTCCTAGTCTCCTAACACCTTGCATCCTTCTCCCCTATTACCATGTACTCTTCAGTTCTGTGATACTGGCTTCTTTGCTGCTCTTCACATGAAATAATCCATCTCCAGACTCTGGGTGTTTTCACTGGCTGTCTTCCATGCCTCATATGCCTTCTTATCTACATCCCCTGGCTTGTCTGGTTTTATTCCTGCATCATCTACAAGAAGGCTTTTCTGATCCTTCTTATTTGTTAGATCTTTCCTTCTGAGATTATCTTTGACGTATCTTGTACATATCTTGTTGATATCTAGTTGTTTGCATGTTCTCTCCCTCATTAGACTGTGGGCTCCTTAAGGACAGGGATTGTTCTTGCCTTTCTTTAGCTCTAATGCTTAGCACAGTGCCTAGCACATAGTAGGTGCTTAACACATGCTTCTTGGCATGGCATGACTTGTATGAGAATATTCTCATATTGCAAAATTTTCCTTTTCTAACTTTTCTTGGTAGGAGAGTCCCAAGCCTAGACCAGAATCTACAGGTTCTGCCAGTATGTTTTAAATGCCGAAGTGTTTTGTTGCCAAATTAGCTTGAGAAATGATGATTTTGGACCTTGTGGCTGATAATGATGTCTCAGAAAGTGTTTAAGAAATACAGCTCTGACAGTCTATGATTATGGACTCTGTGGTTTACATTTTGCTATTCAGTAGTAGGATAGAAGAAAAAGCTTGGAAAGCCCTAGGCTTATAAACCCCAGAATAAATTATCTCAATGATAGAAATAAGATATGATCCTGTAAAATCTATCCTTAAGAAAAATAACAAAGTGACATAACATTTTTAAGAAAAGAATCGTGAATCAATCTGGGACATGGGATCTCCAACCTATTTAATTATATATTAATTCATTGACTCATTCATTCAATAATAGATGCTAGTTTGCATTTATAAAGTGCTTTAAGGTTTTCAAAATGTTCTACAAATATTTTATTCAATCCTCACAACAGCAATGGAAGATAGATTCTATTACTAACCCCATTTTGAGGGGAGAAAATTTAGACAAATAGAAGTTAAGTGATTTGCCCGGAGTCATACAGCTTATAAATGACTTAAACTGAATTTGAACTCAGGTCCTGACTCTGTGTTCAGTGCTCTATCCACTGTCTCACTTAGCTCCCTCTTAGCATTTAATTAAACACCTAAACTCAGTGTTTAGAGCACTTCGTTAAGTGCCGATGTTCATGAATGGTATAGGTATGCGATGACCCCTGTCATCACAGAGCTAACTGTCAAATTGAAATAATAAGGCACCAATTTTGACGGGTATAATACACAGCCTTACATGATAAGTGAAGAGACAAAAGGAGAATTGAGATAGATGATGTATGGAATGAGAAGGGAGTTGAAAGAGATCAACAAAGTGGGAGGATTATGGACCTGGAAGGCTTTTCTATATGTTCCCCATAATATAGCAATGCCAGCTTCACAATGAGACATTTTACTGAAAGGTGCAGATAACACAAGAAGCTACCACTGTTTAATATGTAAAAGGACTCACTTTAGTAGAGCCCAAAATGCAGCCTCAAAGGCTCTATAGAAATGAGATATCTCTCATGTATATCATATCAGATTCCTGGACAAATGCAACTACAGAGATCACTGTGTTCACTGACCCCTTCGGTTATTAACATAAAATAAGGTACAAAAAACAGACCAAAGATGTTCACCAGTGCCTTGCAGCAGGATGAAGTGAAATCTTACAGATGATGAAGCTCTTCTGGTGATCCTGTTTGGGAGTGATATTCTAAGGAGAGTGTTAAGCCCTGGAACCTTACAGAGCCTCAACAGAGATCAGCCTAACAATTTATATGGGAAAATTTAAATAGATTAAAAATGGCTGTTGCCAACTATGATTCCAGAGGACCAAAGATGACTGATCCATGGTACTCATGTATTGACAGAGAGGTGAAGGACTCAATGTAATGGTAATCAGGAAAGGATTTTTTGCTGGTCTCTTTTGGGATGCTAAGGCTGTGAAGTGCCTTTGATGAGTCTGGTCTTTGTCTGAATAAGGCAGGTAAAGTGGGATCTTTTTTGTCTTGGAGTGTTTCTCAGAACTGGGGCAATTGAGAGTCATTGATTTGTATATGATATGGATCTTTCCCACACCTTGGTTTCCTACACTCTGGATGGTGAGCCTCGAGCCCCCAGGGTCCTGAACAGGGTATATGTACTGGGAGGTTAGCATTTGACTTTTGAGGGTACACTCATTGAAAGGTGACAAGGCTCTGGGAAAGCCATTGAAATAGCACCCCCCAGCTTTGTAACCCTGATGTTGGTGCTTCTCTGGTAAATGTGAATTGTGATTTGAATCAGACAAGGTCTGTCTGTTGATGTTTGTAATTTCTGTTTGTGTTTGCCCTGAAGTTCATGGGGATGATCTTTTCCCTCTGAACTAAGTGAATGATATATGTATGTTTAATTAAACTGATATTGTTAACCCCTTAAAGTTTCTTTCCTTAGAAAAGCAGATAAAAGATCCTGTGTTGGCAGCCCTTCTGTGTGCTCTTGTTGTTGGTCTTACACAGCCACAGTAGCTGCCAGCCACGTTGTTACATTCAATATACAGAGCAGGACACTTTTTGTACCTGGCCAATCTGGAAATTTGTTTTGTGTGACTATGCATATTTGTAACAAAGGTTTTGTTTTGGTTTTGTTTTACTTCTCAATAGTGATGGGGAGGAGATAGGAGAAGAAGGAAATATATGTTTGTAATTGGAAAAATAAAATTTAATTTGTCAAGATTATAATATGCACACTTGGGGAACTAGTTCATTGTATTGTTATAAGAATTCAGGACTGGAATGTCAGATAGACAATGAGTTGGGCCCAAAATTGAATAAATGGAAGAGAACAAGACTGACAAGCATTTGGGAAATTAGACAGAGCTTTTAATGATCTCAAGCTTCTTTCTGAAACAGAGGCTCATCTTTGAAACATGAATATTCTTGCAGAAATGCCATACGACTGAGTGAATGTCATGGGATGCCACAACTTCAAAGACAAAAGTTGCTGATCACAGAGTGATCACGAGGTGATGGAAAGGCACATATTTGGCATGAGCGAACTCTGCCGTATCACTAGAAGTAGCATTATGATGACCACAGAGATTTATGGAAGATGGAGATTACTGGAAGATGAGGGGGCTTCTTCATATGCTGAGAATGAAGGATCATTGATGGAAAGCCTGTGTGCTCTACTGATACCCACAAAATATGAGGACATCTAGATATGGAAAGCTTTAGGAATGAAGTAATTGGATCATAGATTCAGAGATGTAAGGGATTGTAGAGGTCATCGAATTCAGTGCTCTAATTTTATAAATGAGGACTGTAAGGCCCAGAGAAATTAGATTGTTTGCCCAGAGTCATACAGCTAGTAAGTTTCTGAGGTGGGATTTGACTGCAGCTCTTCCTGACTCCAAGTTTGCCCCTCTTTCTACCCCTCCAAGCCAGACAAGAGTCCCATAGCACGAGAAATTATTTCTGGGTTAGCATCTACACCACCTGGCAGAGTAACAACCTTGATGAGTTCACAGACCTATTGAAGTATTCAAGTGTAAATATTGTCTTAGGGTAAAATCAATGAACACAAAATGGATTTTTTTTTGATGTAGCTCCAACTACATCAGCCAAACAAATTGACAACTTTAAAGGAAGTAGAGTCATATTTGTTCATTCTTTACCTAGGAATGATTATAAAAACAAAGATGTTCAGAGTAGAACATCACATTCTTAATTTAGATGAAGTTACAGAGTCATGGTGTGAATGGTTCTATAAGTTGTAGTCAAATTACAACAACCGTTCTCAATAACTTTACCTCTTAGTTGAAGGAAATTAAAGACAAATAATCAAAGGATATAAAAATCTATTGCTTTATGGTTCTACCCATAAGTCTCATGATTGCCTAGGTGAAAGATACTCTCCCTGGCTACAACTTCCCATAATTGTTATTTCCCCCAGTAGAATTTTAAACTCCTCAAGGGCAGGGATTGTTCCATTTTTGTCTTTGGATCACCAGTACTTAAAACACAGTAGGGGCTTAATAAATGCACAGTTGGTTGATTACTGGAATATGGTAGGTGCTTAACAATTGCTGACTGGTCACTTAAAATAAGCCCATAGCTTTTAGAGTTCACTTATTTAGATTACTTTCTCTCCTCTCCTTTTGCCTCTTATGGAATAGAAAAGCTGCCACACACTGGGGTTACCAATAATGGTTTGCATACCACAGCCTGCCCTTCTAAAGAGGGATTCAGAATGATCCTCCCCCAATACTAGGGTGAGCAGCATAATTCAATTGGTAATAGTGTGCCATGGGGCCAGACACCCCCACGCAGACCAAAGCAGGCAGTAAATAACTTCTTTAATAAGGTACAACTTTTCACATTTTTTTTGTCTCTTTGGAGTTACTGCTGGCAATTATTTGATAATTATCACTTCTTACAAAGCTATTTTAGATTCACTAATTTAAAAAAAAGTCACAAGGATAACAATTAAAAACAATTTTAAAAAATACAAAGCTGCTTTTGTTTACATTAATTCAGTCCAGATTGAAGACTCAACTCTTCCAAAAAGGCTTTCTTAACCAATTCAACCCTATACTTTATCTCTTCCTTTAGCACTTGTCTTATATATGGTATTTATGCCATTTCATGTGACACTTGCTTATTTTTTAAAATATTTATTCTCTAGTGGCTACATGTTTATGTACTTATGTCTCAAAACTTTAAGTGATGGAAAAGATGGTTTTCAGATCTCTCTAACCAGTCCCAGTCTTTCCCATAAGCCACACTTCTTGATCAACAATTGCCTATTGAATATCTCTAACTGGATATCATAGAGATGTCTTTAATTCAACCTATGTAAAATTGAATTCTGTCTTTCCTCCTAAACTCTTCTTTCTTCCAAACTTGCTTATTTCTGTCAAAGGCAATCATAATCCTTTCAGTGGCTCAAGTCTGTAATCCTGTCATTATCCCGGCCTCTTCATTCTCCTTTGACCCACTTACATAATGGGTCACCAAAGATGGCAGTTTCTTTCTTGACAACGTTTCCCACATTCAAGGCCTTCCCCCCTCACCCCACACACAATTATCATCAAAGTTCTGGTATTCATCAATTATTTCCTAGGGGATTATTGCAACAGAATCCTAACTGACCTCCCTGACTCCATTTACTCACTTTTGTCCACCTTATACACTGCTGCCAAAGGAAGTTTTCTTAAGCACAGATGTTCCATATGATTCCCCTACCCTCACAACTGCAGTGGTTTCCTACTGTCTCTAAGATAAAACATAAACTTCTCTAATTTTTAAAACCCTTCACAACATGACCCTAATCCACCTTTTCAATCTCATGGATGTTATGAGCCTTCTCGTACTTAGTTATTCAACCAAACTGGTCTTCTCTTCGTTCCTCAGTGAGCACATTCTATCTCTCATCTCTATGACCTTGTAGTGAGTCTCTCACATGCCTGGAAAGCCCTTCCTTTTTTTACCTCTGCTTCACAGAGTCTCTCTCTTCCAGCTAAGGCAGCATCTTCTGCATGATGCCACTTGTGATTCTACATCCCCACAACTGCCAATTTTCTCACTACAAAACAACCTTTTTAACATGATAGTTGTGTGGTATATTCTTTACGTATACTAGCTGTCTCCCCCGCAAGAATATAAGCTCATTGTAAGCCGGAATTATTTCATTCTTTGTATTTGTATCCATAGTACCTTGGACAGTGCCTGGTACATAGTAGATGATTGAGAAACACTTGCTGTTAATGGTGATTGCTGCTTGTTGATTGATTGGTTGGTTGTTTCTTTGACATTAAAGAAGCATAAGATCATGGATTTTGAGCTTTGAAGTCATCAAGTTCAATTAACCCCTTAATCATGATGAGTAAACTAAGGCACTAAAAGATTAAGTGACTTGCCCAAGGTCATATACCTAGTAACTCCTTTGAATCTTTTTTCTTTCACTTGGAAATACCAAGTGCTGGCAAATATCTAAAGAGTTTGGTTCAACCTATCACATTTTGTGCTCCCAGGACCCAATAAAAATACAATGAGAAGTCATGGCCTGTCTGTTAAAGGCTATTTCCAGACCAAATAATGATTTCTGAAGAGGGGAGTTTTTTTTAGAAAAGAAAATCTTGGAGCAAATACTCTGACTCAAAACAAAAGGAAATTCCATTACAGACCTCTTTGTCATCCTGCAAGAGTACACATCCATTCTCACATCCACACTCCCCAAACACATACCCACACCTACCCCACTCCCCCCCCCTGCCGCCGCCCACTACATCTTAGCATACTTCATAGTCAGTAAGGTAATTGCTATTTTTTATTTTCCAATTAATGTATATCAGCAATGTCGGATAACTTATTTTCTGTCCCAAACTGTCTTTAAATAAATTTAACAATAATGGTCTAGATGATCTATTGATCACTAGTTCTTTTAGGGATGCCTTTCCTGACCCTCCCTTATTCAGACAATTGAGAAAAAGTACTTATGAGCTTTCTCAATATCAAAATTGATTGCTGAGCTTCCGAAAATGATCTCTGAAAGGTGATGGAGAATATTTCAGAGGATATAGGACTGAAGGAGAACAAACATTCTGATTTTCAAAAATGGGAAAGAAATAGAGTCTGCAGACTAGAAATTAGTGATCTTGTCTTCACTCTCAGGCAAAAACTTAAAACATATTATCAAGAGGACAAGTGAGTATCTTGAAAAAAGATGATGTGAGACAGCATGGGTTCATCATGAATATGTAATTGTATACTAACCTTATTTCCTGTTTTGGCAGGGTAACCAGATCTGTAGGACAGAGGAGTGGTACATATGAAATTTACCTGGACTTTAGCCAATCATTTGCTGAAATCACTTATGTTATCATCATGGACAAGATGGAGATATGTCCACAACTAAATGGATATGGATTTGTTTGAATGGATTCATTATCAACTTGGAAAAATATTTCTAGGCATCTAACTTGTCTGGCAGATAGGACACTGGCCCTGCACTCAAGAAAATCCAGGTTCAAATTTAGTCTCAGATCCTTAAAAGGCATGTGACTTTGGGCAAGTCACTTAACTTCTGACTGCCTGCAATGTGAGAATAACAATAGCATCTATCTTCCAGGGTTGTTGTAAGGATCAAGAGATGGTATCTGTAAAGAACTTAGCACAGTGCCTGACATATAGTAAATGCTTAATAAATGTTTCCTTCCTTTCTAGGCGAGTCTGGGATCTGTCTTTTGTCTTCTTGTTCATTTTTATCACTGATTTGGACAAAGACCTATATGGCATTGTTAGCTAGTTTACAGTTCACACAAAGTTGGTAAGTATATCTAAAATGTGGATAACAGAGTTAGAATCTCCCCCCAAATATTTAGAAACCAAAGCACTGGTTGAATCTATTGTCAAATTCAGTAAGGATAAAGGGAAAGTTTTCCATTTGGGTTAAAGAAATGAATCTTAAAAGTACAAGATAGGGAGAAGATTTGAATAGATAGTAGTTTGTATGAAAGTGACTTGAGGGTATTTATTGGATTGCAAGTTCAATATGAGCCAAAAATGTGTTATGGTAGCCACCCCTGTCCTCCCTAGTTGATGTGATCTCAGGCTACATTAAGAGAAGTAAATCACCTCAAACTGAAGAGGTGTTAGTCATGCTCAATTTGGGGTATAAAGGTTTTGGAAGACCATTGGTTTGAGAGCACCCAGAAGAGGAAATTTAAGATGATTAAAGGCTTCTAGATTATGCTACATGAGAATTGGGTGAAATAAATGGGAGTGTTTAGCTTAAGAAAAGACTTAGACAGGATGTGATGACTTTATTTAAGTTAGCTGGTCTGTTAGATGGAAGAAAAATTAAATCTATTCTTCTTGACCCTAGAAGGAAAAACTCAAAGAAAGAGGCACAAACCACAGAAGAGGAAAGTTTATGGCTTGATGTAAAGGGTGAAAAACTTCCTAAAATGGAAGGTATCTCAAACTAGAGTGGGCTGCCTTAGGAGCTCATTAGAGTTCTTCAAGCAAAACTAGATCATGAATTGTTATACAAAATGTAAAATAAATTCTTATTTATAGATGGTCTGAACTTAATGACTTTTGCAGTTCTGGATTTCAGAAAGGTAGACTTTATCAAATTCCTGTAAGTACACAACGTAGAAGCACCACCTACAGCCACTGAAATGCAATGATCACTAATAGACATTACTTTTGTTCTCATGCAGTGTTCGTCTAATCAATTTATTGAATGTTGTATAGCAAGAACTTAGTGGATTCAGATAATAGATTTAGAAGTGGAAGAGATCTTGAAGGCCATGGATTCAAATTCCCTTATTTTACAGCTGATGAAATGGCGGTACAGAGGAGTTATGTGACTTATGTGGGCTCACATAGCTACTAAGTTTTTGAGGCAGGATTTTAACTCAGATCTTCCTGATAAAGGTTCAGCCTTTATCCACTAAACCACCTTTTTAATCTCAAAAGTTCTTTTTTTTTCCTAGTATGAGAAGACACAAGCACTCTTTTATAATATTGATGCTAACATGGAGACAGTCCTTAGTGAACAGAATGAATTAGGCTGTTAACACCAGGCTTCAAATTCAAGCTATTCCTTGATGTTTTCTGAAAGTGAGCCATTAGACAAGTGGAATGTGCTTCATTACAGTAAGTGATGCAAGGGCTACCCAGACACATTAAGGAATATTCTAATTAGTTGAGTAAGAAATCCCTAGAGCATTAATTTCTATGTCTTTAATTGCTTTGAGGATAAACATGGATATGACAGGTTGAGTGAGCAGTATAATTCCAATCCATCTATCCAAACTGGGCATGAAAGTCAGGTAGTAAAGTGCAGCCTTTGAATGACTTGAAAGATCCTTCAAGTAATGTCTCCTTTTTGGGGAGTACCAGCCTTCCCAGGTGCATTGTTTTAGCAAATACCAATGAGGTGTACAGCCCATTATTGACAATATTTAGCAATTCGTTCCTTGTGATAAGACATTGGATGGCATAGTGGAAAGCCACTGACTCTGGAGCCAGAAGGTGTGGGTTAAAATCCAGTCGCTGATACTATTTTGTCTGTGTGACCTTGGAAAAGCCACTTTACCTACCTCAGTTTACTCATCTTTAAAATGAGGGACTGGGATTGTTTAGCTCCTAAGATTCCTTCCAGCTTTAGAGCTATGATCTATGATCTTCCAAATGACTAGTGAAGTGATATTCTTCCACTGCAGTTCTAACTTTATCATTCAGCAATGATTTGCTGCCTTCAGGAAAAAAAATGCAAACTCCTCTGTTTGGCATCCAAAGCCCTTCATAGTTTCAAGTGACCTTTCTAGACTTACCTCATATTACCCTTCCCTCCTGTGTTCTACGTCCCAGAAAAACTGGCCTATGTTCTGTTCTCCATATGTGACATTTCACCTCTTACCTTCTTGCCTTTATACAGTCTGCCTCTCTTTCTTGGTCTCCTTCAGTACCTTTGCTCTTTGAGATCCCTAGCTTCCCTCATAATTCAACTTCAGTGTCCCCTCCAAAAAGAGGAATTTTCTGACTCTCTCCAGTTGCTAATGCCCACCTCCACCAAACTCACTTAATGTGTACATTATATTTGCTTATCTTTGTGTCATATTCTTCCAATAGACGGTTAAGTACCTTGAGAGCAAAGAGCATTCCATTTTTTCCTTAATATTTCATTGTCTACTTGTATTCCATGGCATTGGCACTCAATCAATGCTTATTGGATTGAACTGAAGATAACAATATAAACTAATAAATGGACTTTTTCATTTTGGCCACTCCTGTTCAGTCTCTTGCTTAGAAACCAAGTTAAAGTAGTCACCATTATTCCAGTTAAAGAAACAGCAGCATTTTTGGTCTAAATTACTTTTAATGTAGCATCAAATTTTTATTTAAGGGGATTGGGCATTTTTTTTTTCATGATGGGGATGTGCCTGGATTGTTCATTCCTTTGCTCAATAGCTAATTTGACTCAGTTTTATAAGACTCAGTCTAAAAGAACTAATTTTACCATACTCTTTAAAATAAAGTACATCCCCTACAGGGCCTGATTTACCAAAATCTGATTCTTATCTCCAAACCCCTCTATGAGAAACTTTTTTAGAGAAAAGCAATCCAAATTAGATGAAAAATGCCATCATTGAATACCATTAGCAAGTAATTTTTATAAGCCTTTGACCTGAGAAATACCCTGTAGGCAGCTTATGAAACTATTACAAAATAATAAAAGTGCCACTTACCTGAGGCCCAGCTGGTAGAACTTGCAAAGGACCTGAAATTTTAGTTAAAGGTCACTTCAAAATTATTTCCTGCTGAATGTCCCCACCCCTCATATTATTGAATTTATGAGGCAAAATCCAAGTACAATCCTTTCTTCTGGCTGGGTCACATGCTCTAGGGAGGCTGTTGCTTTTGACTGCCCATCTTTATGCCCAAGGTATAGCAAGGAACCTGCCTAGTTCTAAGATTTAGGATTCTATAGGAAGATGGGTGTCTTTATGAGTGAGACCAAGCAGCACAATTATAACATCTTTTTTTTTCTTCAGATGTCCCCATTCGTACTTCAGAAAGAAAATTAGACTGATGAGCTAATTGGGCATATGGGAGTTCAATAGTAGAAAATTATAGGAGAAAATACCAATGTCTCTTCATCTGGAAGTACTATGTTCAGCTCTGGGGGCCATATTTTGGGGAGGATACTGATAGATGGAGAGCATACAGAGGAGGGCAACCAAGATAATGGAGGGGCTTGAGCTCTTGCTATAAGAGGAATGGTTTATGAGAGAAGACTTAGGGGAATTTGGATAGGTGTCTTCAAGTATTTGAAGGGCTGTCATGTAGAACTGAAATGAGGATGGCACTATTTGGCTCCAGAGGGCAGATTTACAGATTTATATTGTATTAGATACTTACATAAGATCATAGATTTATATTTGAAAAGGGGAGTGACTGTCTAGTCCACCACCATTTTACAGATGAGGAAAATTTAGCCTGAAGAGGTGAATTGCCCAACGTATTGTATTGGTGCTAGATTTGAACTCTGGTACATGACCCCAAATCCAGAGTTCCTTCTACTATATGACACTGCAAATGGATAGAAGTTTCAGAGGCAAATTTAGCCTTGATTAAAGGAAAAGCTTCCTCCCAAGTAGAGGCATCCTGAGGTAGAGTAAACCTGCAAACATAATGACTTCTGTCCTTCCTTAGAGGTCTTTTAGTAAAGAGACAATGACTAACCTGTGGTGGGTGTTGTAGAGGACATTCCTTTTAGGTATATGCTGGACTAGATGACCTCTAACATCCCTTCAATATCTGAAATGCTCTGTGGTTACTTTGTAATAATTCTCCCATTCACCAAGTTATCTTGTACATCCAGTTTCCTTTCTTCACGAGTCAAGTACCAAGGACTTTTGGGGACTCAACACTACAAACCAGAAAGCCAGACACACTGTAACCACCATTTCCTTAATCTTGGTAATGAAAGAGCTTTAGAGCTGTTGCAATAGAATGCTGAGTTGCACTTTGGAAACTTGGCAAAGGACCACCTCAGACCTCAACCACTGCTGATTGGAGACCAAATCCATTGAAATGCCAACACGCCAGAGGGAGCCCAATGAATAGCCAGTAGCTTTCCAGAGATACAATGTTAATGTCAAAACCCAACCTTATAAACATATTCTACCTCTATTTTTATCGGTTCCCTAGACATTTTTTTAGTAGTAAAGATTTTATTCTCAAATCCTAGGAGTTACATCATGTTTGCCATTCTACCTTAATTTCCTCAGTCTCCCTACTTTACACAATTCCCCACCCACACCTAACCATATAAGTAGAAAGAACAGAAATTGATCAACACGCAATCTCATAAAATCTTAAGAACAAACATTTTTAAAGAGCAATTTCGGAGGAAGGGGAAAGAATTAGCTGCTTTTGAAGAAAGAGCTAGAAAATGAACACAGTTACTGCAGAAGCTGACATATTAAAAAGAGTCCTACAGATATCATTGAATGAGCCTGCCAATTACTTTGCTAGGATTTTGGGGGGGGGCAGGGAGAAGGAAGGGATAAGAGTAAAGAAAACACTCCATGGAAAGGCATGAAGATAAAATCCTTCTTAAGTCACTATTTCCTTTGTTTAATAAAAGAGAGAGCCAACCTTTTATCTATCGATTCTTTATTTGAGCAAAATATATCACTTTAAATTTATATTATAAGGAAGAAAGCTAAAATCCCTCTTTGGTTAGACAAAACTTTCTAATTAGATTGGCATACCAATAGTATTTTTTCAGGGTGGGGTGTATAATGCTAATCTTAAGAGAACAAAATGTTTTATAAAATAAGGGAAGGTTATGTCAATCAGTATACTATTTAAGATTTTTTAAAATGATCACATTTAAAAATCTAAAAAATTTCTATAAACATGTGCCTTCATATTACCTGAAAATTAATAACATGCTTCCTCTGGATTTTTGTTTATTTCCTTTAAAGCTATGCTTTCGGGCCAAAAATGGCACTTTCAGAACACTCTGCTTATCATAGCGCAAACAACAACCAAGAAGGTTGATACATTGAATAAGGTAATGTTCAGAGGAGACCTGGATGTCCTTTGAGGACCTCTTTGTGGGAGATCAAGATTTTTCAAGAATTTACCCTCTAAGACATCTGCTTAGTTTTAGTATATTTTTAATATTTAAAAAAGATTTTGGTATTCATTTCCTCTCTGTTCATCAGTTTCATACAGCAAAGTTTCGGTGTGAAAATATGCCATAGTTACATTGCAGTTTTCTGGGGTCGCTAATTTGTTATTATGATTCAAAAAGGAAAAGAGAGGCATAAATCATGATATTTATAGACAATTTATTTCCTAAATGTTTGATCTAAATAAATAAGAAAAATAGAACAACTAATCATTTCATTTTACATAGTTTATTCTGTTTCTCAATAAACATTTTTGTGTATATCTGTCATCTTTCTAAGTTGTTTCATTCTGGATATTATTATTAAATAATACTTTTTAGATGGAAAGAATTAAAAAAAATACTTTTTGAAAATTGTTGGAGTAGAAGGAATCCTGAAGGGGCAGTTAGAAGACTTGAGTTCTCATTCTGGTTCCATCATTCATTTCCTGTGTGACTTTGGACATGTCACTTTACCACTGTGTTGCCTTGTGTTAGTTTAGATCAGAGGTAGGGAACCTGTGGCCTCAAGATCTTCTAAATCTGCTAGGTCGGTGTGGCCTTTTGACTGAGTCCAAGATTTGTAGAACAAATCCCTTTATTAAGGGGATTTATTCTGTGAAGTTTGGATTCATTCAAAGGGCTGAACTTGAGGACCTAGAGGTTCACACATGGCTTTGAGGCTGAAGGTTCCCCACCTCTGGTTTAGATGATAAGGTTTAATGATCCTGACAATCGTATGATTCTGTGATTCTAAATTACTGGGAAATAATGGTGAACTTGAAGGAGTTTTTACCCTTGTTTGAGGCACCAAATCTTTTTTGTGAATACTGATTAGAAATTAGTTTTTTTCTACTTTTAATTTTTTATTATGAAAATTTACTTTTTCAATTATTCAGTTTAAACATTGATAAATTTTTGGAAAGCTTCTAAATTTGTATATCTGGAGCCTCCAATGATTTCACAACATAAAAAGTGTCTCTTGCAGGATATTTTCTTTTGTATTTGGGTTTATTATTTAATTCATTTTTGAAAAAGTAATGCTAGTATGACTATGGATCAAGATTTAGAAGGGACTTAAGAGATTATCTCATCCAGTTTATTCATTTTACAGATAAGGAAACTGAGAACCAGATAGACAAGTGAAATAACTTGTCCAAGGTTACACAAATAGTATCTGGAGCAGAATTTCAACACAGGTCATCCAACTTTAGAGCCAGTGTTCTTTTCACTGTACCATGGTTGTCATCATCTTCTTCCTGCTCTAACGATCTTGTATTTACATGTTGTTAACATCTAGTAAAATGCATACTGCTTAAGGGTAAGTGACGATATGTAGTATGATACAGAGAAAATAACACTGACTCTTCATTTCTCATTTGGCTGCATTCCAGATTTATTTACCATGCTCCAGAAACTTTTTCATCCTGGAAAATCACTCCTACCCTGGAATACACACTTCAAAGTATCCCTCAGACCTTCAGATTCTCCCTCTGATTGGGTGATTCATCCAAGATCTTCCATTTAAGGAAGCACTCAAGCCAGTTATGCCTTCTTTTCTCAACAGGCTGCACTCTAGATTTCTCTGCCATTCTCCCTTTCCCAGGTACTTTTGTTTCCTTGCTCCTTTCAGCTCCATTTTATTTATTGTCTTCCTTCATTATAATGTCAGCTTCTTGGAGGTCAGAACTGTGTTTCTTGTTGCTTATATTTGTATTCCAAATACTTAGCACAGTGTCTGGTACATATTAAGTACATAACAAATGTTTGTTGGATGAATGACTCTGGAGTCAGAAGACAGGTTCACATCCTGCCCCTGAAGCTTACTACCTATGTAACTTGGGTAAGTCACTTAACCTCCTTGGCTGCCAGGGTCCTTATCTGTAAAATAAAGGGACTGGATCCTTTTTTTTTATCTCTAGCTCTATGATACAAAGAAATTTTTATTTTCACCTTTGTATCCCCATAACTCGCTAAAGTATCCTACATGTAGTAGGTGCTCAATAGATGCTTATTAAATTGAATAGGGCTTTGATTCATTAAATTTTACCTTGGTAATCAGATATATTACTTCCAGCAGAGGATAATCAGGGAACAACATTACAAATGCCCAAGACTAAGTGAGAATATAATATACTGTTTTGAAATTTTAATTATAGAATATGACTAAAATTACAGTGTAGGAAAAGACTAATTTTCATTAGCAAAATAACAATGTGAAAAACTCATGGCCAACTTAGCTTATAATCATGTAATAGCTTAAAGGAAAATACATTCTCACATCATCCCACAGATAATGAATCCTTTTCTGAAACAATTAGACTTTAAGGACTTTCACTTTGTAATTTAAGTTAAAGAAAGAGGACCCTTGAATTGAAAAATCTGATTAAACATGAATAGACATGCATTGATAAATTTTGATAAAATTCAAATAATTCAAGAATAAAAAAGACAAGGAAAAGAAAAAGTGAAGGAAGAGAAAACTCAGATTTGAATAAATGACTGAGAATAACAGGTACAACTTCAACATAAAAAACTAAAGTTATTAGAGACTTTAGATGATGACTCTGGGAAACATTCTACTTTACCTGACGAGGAGTCCTTTCAGATTTGCTTCTGCACCACTCCCAGTCTGAAAGTTCTGGTTTGTGACTCTCCTCATGGGAAAGCCTTCTTTCTGGCCCTTCCAAAAAGGTAGATTTTTCCAAGTTTCTGGTGTCTTCTGTTACAAATACTCCTGCTTTGTCAGTCAACACATGTTCAATGCTCTTTTCTCTGTCAGAGTCCTGCTTTGTCTCAGTGTTAACTGTGTTTGTGCTTTTGTTGATATCTGGCAGCATGGAGCTGTCCTGAGAAGATGCAGTGCTGAATTCTACTTTTATGGCGTGGAGGAAGTTGCTGCTATCTTTCTGCTTGTCTCTTAGGCCTTCACATTCATAGTCCATCAAGTTATGATATGATATGGAGTTTTCATCCTCATCTTCATCATAATGATCATCATGGGCTATCTTATAAATTCCATAACTGTGTTGGAATGACAAGTTGAATTCAAAGCCTTTCCCTTTAGCTAAGGAAAAATAGAAAAAAAATATAATTGATATAGACAATGATTTATTAGTGATGTAGTCATGTGCATCTTACTTTGCATTATTTGAAGTCATAATTATGTAATATATGATCATTACTACCAGCCCAATAGAAAAAGGTAGTAGAAATTCAAATAATGTGACCACTTCACGTGGCTCACTCTTTGCACTGAGACTTAGCTTATTATAAATTAAAGTACATTATTAACTTACCTTCTAGTCAGTTACACAAAATTACTGTCATCCATGAGCATAAAGGAAATTAAGCTGTGAGCATGTAAAGTAGTTAAAATTTAAATGTAAGTTTTGCTATTGTTCAGTCATGTCTGACTCGTGACGCCAATTGGTTTCTTCTTGGCAAAGATACTGAAGTAATTTGCCATTTCCTTCTCCAGTTCCTTTTACAGATGAGGAAACTAAGGCAAAAAGGTTAAGTGACTTGCCCAGGCTCACGGCTAATAAGTGTCTGAGGCTGGTTTTGAGCTCAGTTCTTCCTGACTCCAGTCCCTGAACTCTATCCACTCTGCTACCTAGCTCCCCAAGAAGTTTTAGTATCAGTGTAAAGGGTGTTCTAAAAGTCTCAGTCTACTAAAGCTTAAAACTTCACAAAGATTCTGTATGGAACACATGTATTTCAAGTTACCAACCACCATATATCTTTTATAATTTTGCTGTTCTGCACCCATGTTTTCATTTGGTATGAGAAATTCCTAGTAATGAACTGGCTTTCCCAAAACAGGTCAACAGCAGTTCTGCAATTGGGCCTTACAGAATTACTTCAAACACTGAAAGGTTATGGTCATACAACCGGATGTGTCAGGGGCAGGATTTAAACCCTGGACATTTTCCTTTCAGAACCAGCCTCCTACTCATTACACTACCTCCACAGTGCATCTCTGATGCTGCCAAATCTGGAAAGGAATGGGAAAATTTAATAGGGGGCCAATACCTAACACATCTATATCTGAAAGCCTGTGGATCACTTTTCATCTTTGACAAGACTAACTTCAGTACTGTATGAACATACTTAAGCGCATTTGAAGTCCTTCAGGATTTAAATCAGATGAGTTATCACAAACTCTCATACCATGTCCAGTGGACATGATAAAAAGAAGCTGGGAAATGCACTTTCACTTTTGGGAGTGTGGTTAGGCTAGAAGTGAAAGACATCAACTGCTTTTTGTTCCATTCAAATGTCACATTAGGATACTTAGGATTCATCTCTCCTTCACTTCCTCTGTCCTTTCCTTTTATTTCCTTTCCTTTCACTTCCTTCTATTTTATTTCACTAACAATTATTAAATACCTGCTGTGTGCACTGCACAGTCCTAGTTATTCAAGGATATCCAAAGCTCAATAGGACAGCACGATACACAGGAAGGAGCAATAGACTTGGAATGAGAAGAGATCTGGGTTCAACACATTTATTAGTTACATGAGCTTTGAAAGTGCCTAGTTTCTTTATCTGTTAAATGAGCATAATCATATCTGTAACACTTATATCATTTTGGAATCTGGAAGTTCTGAGTTTGAATTTTGCTTCAGAGACTTACTTAGCTCTGTGACCCTGGGCAAGTCACTTAACCTCTCTCAGTCTCAGTTTCCTCATCTGCAAAATGGGGATAATAATAGCACCTACCTTTCTGGGTTGTTACAAGGATCAAATTATATAATATTCATAAAGTGTTTTGCAAACCTTAACGTGCCACATAAATGCCAGTCAGCTGTTATTTGAGGAGGGAAGTCTCAAATGAGATAGTTTATATACTTTGCAACTGATAAAGTGCCATGTAAATATCAGTTATTATTCTTATGAGGCATCATCTCTGTCATGAAGTAATTTACATTCTGGCAGTATGAAGTCATACTACTATTGCCTAGTTAAATGTAATCTTAGTAAATTTCTCAATTTTCTTCTTTGAAAACATGGTATTTCTGCACAAAATTCTGCTCTGCAGGTTGCATGTTTTATTGTTAGACATTTAGCCATTTCTTGATAAAAGGAAGGAATTTGTGAAAACTTTTGAAGTTTATATGACAATGGAACAGCCAACATATGATTCATTTTCCTGTATACCTCTATGCCTTCCATAAACTCAATTCGATTACTGAAATGCTCCCCAAAGTCAAGATTTATAAGCTAATCCTGCCATCTAACAAAATGGAATTTATGAGCATCATTCATTATGGTTTGATGCCAGAAAATAAATAAAAAATATTCAGAGGGAATGGGGAAAAAGGAGCCAACTGTATTAACAATTTATAAAAATATCTTGGGATATTTTGATTATTTATTTTTAGTTGAGTGATGATTATTGAATTATCTTACCTTACTTGCTAATTCAAATTGTCATAATTTAAAGTGTACTATCTTTGTCCAGCAATTAGTGGCTCACTTTTGGAATCTAGGAATATATTGAATAGATCAGAAGAAACTACACTTTGCTAACTATGGGACTGGTATGTATTTCAACTAGGGTTTGTTTTGTGTATCATTTTGTGGTTTCAATTATATGTATAAGATATATGTGTAAGGGATATGTCTATTGGGAATACACCTTCATTCTTGTGATATACAGGAAGCAGTCTGAAGAGGATGATGAGAATAAGTGAAAATGATACAGATTTACAGAGAAATAGAGAAAGCTATAGCTACTTTTACCAGGTCTATAGTAGTTCAAGCAGACAAAAGACATTATTTTATTATATTAAATAAATGTAATATAATTACTATATAGTAAATTAGAATGTATTATATTAATATAATAAATGTAGCTATCTATTAAATAATAAATAGAAATAAAAATTAATATAGTAATATATGATATATTAGTTTAAATTTAGTTTAATACTCTTTAAAAGTGTATGTCATCTGCAGCTTAAACTTATCATATCCCAAATCCAGCCTATTATCTTTCCCCTTAAAACCACTTATTCTTCTGACCACTATTTTTCTGTGCTACCTCCATTCTTCCACTCTTATGTTTGACTCTTCTTTCTTCCTTTCCTCTCCTACCCTTCAGTTACTAAATTCCACTGATTTCACTTTTGTAATATCTTTCATATTCTCCCTTATCATTTTTATGCTACCACACAAATGTAGACCCCTCCCATTACAGCCTAAATGGACTATTCATTCTACTCTGTCTACTGTTCAAATCATGCCACATACCATTACTAGAATAATCATCATATATGCCATCATGTGGCCTCTCTGCTATCAAGGTTTCAGTGGCTCTCTATTGCCCACTAAAGTAATGTTCAAGCTCCTTTACCTTCCATCCAAAGCCCTCCTCAGTCTGCCACCACCATACCTCTCCAACCTTATCTGATATTATTTCTGTCCAAATTGACCTCCCTTTGGTCCCATGAATGTGTTCTGTATTCTTCCATCTCTGTGTCTTTACTCATACTATTGCTATGTCTGGAATATCCTCCTTCACCCTCTTTACCATTTGAATTCTTACCTATCCTCTAAAGCTGAACTCCAATGCCAGTTCTTTCAAGAAGCCCACACTGATATCCTCAGAGAACAATGACCTTGCTCAGACTTCATGTGGTACTTGATTCAAAGTTCTCCACATAACTTTTGTAATATTGTGTATTGCAACTACTGGGTTGTCAATATTCACATTGAACACTGTAAGTTACATGAGGACAGATACCATGTTCTGCTGAAACTTTGCATTTTTCTCAGTCCCTCAAAGAGAGTGCTGCACAAATTAGGTGTTTAAAGAATGTTTGCAAAATGTTGAAAGGAATTTGGGCAATAGTGTATTAACTAAGTAAACATTTTAATGTGAGTGTATTACAATGATAACTATTATTGACAATAATTATGCAGTTAACACAAAGAGGATGTTCTGACTAAAGATGTTGAGAAGGAGAATACTTTGGAAAGGAATCTGTAAGGAAAATCATGACAGCATTGGTCATTGTGGAAAACTCTGGGCTGAAGATTAAATGATCCTCATTGCAGTATCTTTTACTTTATCAAGCCACTGATCAACAAGCACTTCTTAAGCATCTACTGTGTGCTAGTCATTATGCTGTGGATACAAAGACAAATATCAGCTAAGAATGTAAAATCCCTTTAGGTGGAGTCTATCCTAGACCAAAATTCTATCAAATTCCTTCCTAATAGAAGCAATGTGATAGACTGAAAATAGCCTTAGTCAGAATCAGGAAAGACTTTCAAATGAATCCTGTTTTTGCACTTGTGAGGCTCCAATTCCTTGTGTGTCCAAAGGGGATTCATAGCTGCACTATTTTCCTCATAAGGTTGTGGAGAGGAAAATATTTTGTAAAACCATGTAAATGTGGGTTATTGTTCTTAATATTCTGTAGTGATTCTGTTGGTTTTGCTTAAAAGAATAAAGTAGAAACTCAGTAATGTATTGCCTTCAGAACAGCCATCACTATGAAGAACCAGAATAAGTCAACTTGTGCATGTTATTGGATGTGCTTTACCATGTTTCAATCACTCATCTCTATGAATGTAGAAAACACATGTTTTTCTGGAGAAAAGATGTAACTTGAAGGAAATGTTTACTTGACAAAATGTGCTCAATTGGGAAAAAATATTAAAAGGTCATAGACAAGTAAAAAGAACCAAAAAAACCCACATAGCCATCCAGGAGAAAGCAGCTAATTTAAACTTAGACTGTAAAAACAAAATGAACCAACAGGGGAATTTAAAAAAAAGACACAGGTTAGGTACAGGAAATGACAAAAGCTATTTTAAAAAACCTGGAATGTGTAGAGTAATCAAATAATTATTACAACATAAAATTTCTAAACTTTAAAAATAAAGAAAATAAATTTTTTTAATAATTTACTTTTTATTTGCTTTTTATATATTAGACCTTAGAATTCATTAGGGCAGGGAATGTTTGGGCAGAAACTACTCCTTCCAAATATGATGAACAATATCTATGAAATTTATAGTGTTAGAAAGTTGTCTGAGGGCAATGAGAGGTTAATTGACTTGACCAAGGCCACATAGTGTCAGTTGCATGTACTTGAATTCAGGTCTTCCTGATTTTGAAGCTAGCTTTCTGTCCATTAATCCCTGAATCTCTCAAGATAATCTAATATCTGGACTATATTTTTAAATTTATTTTTTTCTCCTTATTGCAATTTACTGTCATTTCTCTGGCTATTTCAATTAAAAAAACTGTTGTGACAATGTGTGTATAACATGAATTTATATAATATATAATTTAGGTATAATGTTTATATAATTTTTATGATATGAATCTATGTATAAAATGAATTTATGTATAACACATATAGCCAGATAAGGCTAAAAGTGCAGTTCTCAGGCTTGTCTCTTTGTTTCATCCCTGCTCTTGGGAGAGTGAGCTCATCTCAGCAAACCCAGAGCTCACTTCATTTTTGATGTTACTGGAACTTGGAGTTCTAAGTAAAGACTTCATTTTTTTCTGTGCTCCTTTCAAAATATTTGAAGTTTCTTGCAGGGTTTTAAAATGAAATCCAAATGTCTACAAAATAATGAAAAGTATGTCCTCATGGTAAGCCTTTTAGGGACAGTTTTGTTAGAGAAACATGATTTTGGTATTTGAAATAATTTTTGGTTAACCTTGATCTTTCTCCTCTGAGGCATTGGTAAATAAATGCAGCTCGTGGTTGGAAACAGGGTAGAGGGATGATCTCTGCTAATTATTTTCTAGCTGCCTGAAATTCATTTTCCTATTTCAGTTCCAATATTTAACATTCAATGAAAACTGAGATGCAAAGTCATGTTTGCATCTTCACAGACATCTAATGGGCTCAACTCTGTTAGGAAGGAAAAAATTCCCATGATTTGCCTATGTAATTGAGTAGGGCAAGATAAATGCATAGGAAATGATGTTTTACTTTGTTAAAGTAGAAAGGTCTTGGAAATAGAACTGTTGATTCCTCCTTCCAAAGGATGACAGTACAATAAGGAGTCTGCCATCTGTCTGGTCCACCAGAGCCAGCCATTATTATATGCAGACATTGCCAGTGGCCAGGTTTCAAAATTCTGGTTTTCCGTCACCCCAGCAACAAGCATATTTATGGCAGCCCTTCCACCAACATAAATATTACACACTTTGGCCAGAATCTCAGGAATTATTTTCTGGCACTATGGAGAGTCATGAAAAGATCACTGCATTGTCAACCTAGTGTAAATCAGTTCACTGCAGTCCCTTACCCTCACTATAAGCCTGTCTTCTCCTGAATCTCTTATATATGAGGGGTAGGAGGCAATATTCCAAGTCAGAATAAATTCATCCTTTCAGTGATAGTGTATGGCGTATATGAAAGTGTCAGAAGTTTGAAACTATGAAGACAATAAGAGTAAGAATATTTTTTTTCACCATATGGATGTCAAGTAAATATTTTCTTCCATTCTTCAGAGCCTATCTGCTTCCCTGGGATTCCCTCCACTGTTGCAGACAGCATCCTTTTCCCTGTTTAATTGGCACTCCTCAAGAACTGCTTTGACAAAAAAAATCACCACCCCCCCCAAAAAAGAAAGTAACATGTGGGCCTGGTGGTGAGCCTCAATGTGTTTAGTTAGGAGCCTGGTTCTTAGATAGAAAGCCTCCCAGTCATGCACTGGCACCAGATTCAAGTCAATTCAATTTTTTCTCCCTGGACTGGACCGGTCATGTTATTGGTATAAGTAACTCTAGATGAGAACATGCCGTTTCCTAATACAGATTGACACCTTCCCAGCACTTTAGAGTTTTAGACTAGTTTAGACTGGAAGTTAATTCAGAGTTTTAGGTTACAAGGGCCCTAGAGGTTAAATGACTTGGCTGGGGTCACATAATAAGGATAAGAGGTAGAACATGAAGCCAGGTCTTTCTAATTGTGAGGCTAGCCCTCCTAGCACCAGGGCATGAAGTCAAATCACATATGCCCCAGGTCACATCCAACAAATGTTTGCAAAACGGCTCAAGTGATTGAGATAGGAAGTGTCTCAAGATGATTTGAGGCTAGTTCGCATTTAATTAGCTGCAATTCAGTGTGGTATAGGGGACTGACTGCTGGCCTTGGAGTTAAGAAGCTCCAAGTAAAAAGCCTGCTTAACAGTTGTGTGATCCCCAAACAATCCTCTTTACTTCTGTGAGTTTCTTCATTTGTAAAATGCCTATTCTAACCTTCCCAAGTTGTTGTGAGGATCAGATAATATGATGCATGTGAAGCACTAGAAAAACCGAAGAGAGATGTATGTATGGCTCAAGATGATAATTTTGAGCAGAGCACCACTGTTCTTTTGATCTTCTGGGACCCTCCCCCATCCTTCATCCTCCCAATATCCAGTCATCTGATTGTAGCTCCACAACCTCTCTCTCATTTTTCTCTCCTCTGATCACATGGCCACCACCATTGTTCATAGCCTCACCCCCTTAAGCCCTTTTGCCACAATCCAGTCTCCTAGTTTCTAGTACATCAAATCTCCCATCTATTTTCCAAATCCCTTCAGAAATAATCCCCCCAAATTCACATATCTGACCAGGTTGCTTTCTTTCTACTGTTGAAAAGGTCAATGGTTCTCTCACTTCAGGATTTCCTCAAGTAAAATACAAACTCCTCAGTCTGATGTCCCAAGGTGTTTGGTGTCTTGCTGTATGTAGTCCTCCCAGATTTGTTTTATGTAACTGTCTTTCACATATTCTACATTCCATTCAAATTAGCCTATTTGCTCTGCCTGAACCTGTTATTCCATCTCCCATCTCCAGCCCGTGATAAAGATCATCTCCCATATGGAACAAACTTTTTTCCTCAGCTATGCCTCTTAACATCCAGAGTTCTTTCAAGACTCAGTTTAGGTGTGATGTGCTTTTGGGATCCCCATCAGCTGGGAAGTGCTCTTTCTTACATTGACTTGACTGTTGATATATTATTTTTGTCTTTGTGGCTAGTACAAAACCTTACACATGGTGGGGGGGATTCAATGTTTATTTAATTTATGAGTTGGTGGTGATTGTGGGGAGATAGTTCTAGAATTGTGATTTCACTGATACAGATGAAAATTCCACTGTGGATGAAAATTCTCTCAGTTGATGAAATTCAGCAATTCATCTCTGAGAATTTTTGAGAATTTCCTGAGACACTGAGAATTTCACTTACTTGCCTACAATCACACAGCTCATGTGTCAGTGGACTTCCTGACTCCAAAGTCCTATCTACTATAATGAGAAGCCTCTATCCACTATATTCTCTGAGAATTTTTGAGAATTTCCTGAGACACTGAGAATTTCACTTACTTGCCTATAATCACACAGCTCATGTGTCAGTGGACTTCCTGACTCCAAAGTCCTATCTACTATAATGAGAAGCCTCTATCCACTATATTCTCTGAGAATTTTTGAGAATTTCCTGAGACACTGAGAATTTCACTTACTTGCCTATAATCACACAGCTCATGTGTCAGTGGACTTCCTGACTCCAAAGTCCTATCTACTATAATGAGAAGCCTCTATCCACTATACCAAGAAATCTCTCTATCTACCTCTATCTATGCATAGGGATCATAGGAACATAGGCCTAGATCTGGGTAGGCCCTCGGAGGCTAGTCAGTCCTAGTCACTCATTTTACAGATAAGGAAACTGAGGCCCAGGGTGATTAAGTGATTTGCTCAAAGTCCCACAGATAGTATTAGAGAATAACATATATAGTACATGCAATAGTAATAACATAGTATAATAATAACATAATGTTTAATAATAGTAGCAATAGTAATGCAATAATCATTTTAAATAATAACAGTAGTATTATAATAGTTATAAGGAGGAACTGGAGATGTCTACATTATAAGTTATATCTACATTATAGCATAACAATGATTTGAAAAATGAAAAATTCAGAGAGGTTTTTTTGTTGTTAATACATCTCCAAATAACCAATTAGAAAGCAATACAATCTGTTTCAAGTAATGTCAAAATAGCCCCAGTGGAACGTAAGTGTGGGAAATTACTTTTTGTTTCTTTTTGGCATCATCAAAACAGATGATCCTTTTTCATCAGTTTTAGCAGCTTGTTAAAAAAAGGTGCAATAACCAATCTGGTCTCTACCTGAATGGAGGGTAACCCAGTCCCCACAAAATACAACTGTGGTGGCCAAACAAGAGGATTTTGCTTCCAAATACAACTTTCCAGCATTATTATCCCCTTACACTAAACTTCAGAGGAGGATTCTTTCTGTTTTTTCTTTCCTTGGATCTTGGCCATTTCTGTCCTGCTGTTCTCAAAACCTTTTCAGAAAAAGGCCTGAACTTTTCTTTTTCCTTTAAATGAGCTTTTCTTTTTACTTTCTCACTCTCATGCCTACTCCCCAACCCAGGGAGAGAACAAAAGCCTTTGAGCCCTTTGTTTTAATTGGCTGTTCCATTGGACGACCAACGACAATAACCTGAGACTAGGATTTTCTTTCTCCTCACTTCTGCTTCTACATAACAATTTTATATGCAAACTTGGTAGCTTGATTATCTCCCCCCCCCAACTCCCTCCCCCAATAAGGGATATGCTTGGTGGTTAAAGTAATGAGGAAGTCAAAAGTTTCAGGGCCCTGTTAACTTGCATGCCATACTAAATGCGAATGAATCTCCGGGCTCTCTGCCTCATCTCGAAAGCTTAAGTAGGAAAGTCATCTTGGGACTAAGTTTAAGGCCGTCTTAACTCTCAAGTGCTGTGACGGCTTTGGATAACAAGGGCCCTCATTTCTTTTCGTTCTGTATGTGATATTCAAGATGGAATCTCTTTCCTGGTCCTCTTTACCCCTTCAGGTAATGGGAGAGTAAGGTACAGTTAGGGCTCAAGAAAGTTATCTGGAGAGGTACGAAGAACTAGGAGGCTCTATGTGTTCTGACAGCCTTGGATTTAAAAAAAAAATCACTGTCATTTCTCATTGGTCAGTGTCGTGTACTCCAAGGTGGGATTCCCCTTCTGACCCTTCCATAGTCAGGGGCCAAAGTAAGGAGGCATGGGCTTGGGGTGGGGTCTGTTAACTGCTTCTCTCCCTTCTCACTTGCATCATTTATTCCCGCATCCCTTCCTGGACCTCTACTCCACCAGTCCTTGCTTCGCAGCGAACACTCCCTCCGGCCCGCCGACTTACTTTTGCTCTCCTCAGAAGCTGCAGCGTATGCGTTCCTCGGGCAGTTAATGATGCAGCCACAGGGCAGGTGAGTCCAGCGCTCCGACAGCACAAACACTGGGGTCACGGTGGCCGCCAGGGCCGTCAGCAGAAAGCTGAAGAGTTCGAAGGGGAGGCTCTGGAACTCCGGGGTGTGCCGGGCCACCGTGTGGATCTGCAAGGACACCGGGCTTCAGAGTGCAAAGCCTCATAGCCTTCTGCCTTCCATCCCTCCAGGAGGCCTCCCCCGCCTCCCTCCCTGGCCTCCAGCCCTGGCCTCCCCTGCCTCCTGGTCTGGCTGCCCTCCCTGCAACGCTGCCTCCTGCTTTCCCCTCCCTGCCAGACACTCTGCTTTCCTGCCGCTCAGGGGTACACGTCTCTTCGTCCCCCGCCTGCCCAGTGGTGGCTCTGCCCTTCTGCTGGCCTGCCATGCTCTCGGGCGCCCTAGTCCCAGGGCGAGAGAGGGACTGAGAAAGACCCTAGCTCTCTACAGGAGGGGCCTCGGCTATTCATTCCCTCATGGAAGATCAAAGGAAAGGCAGGCAGGAGACAGTGGGTGAGGAAGCCAGGAAGGGTCGCTGGGCCCATCCGTGCTTTGCTGCCCAGCGGCACGGCTTATTCCCGCCCTGCCCAGCCCAGCCTGGCAAGACCCTGAGCTCCTTCAGTCCCGTGCCTGGGAGAGACGATATAGCTCAGTGGGGGCTGCCGCCGCTATTCTTGGTCTGGATTAGCCGCCAGCTGAACCAGCTTGGGCAGACCATAGGACTGGGCTGAGCTTGGTCTCCAGTTCCTCCTCGAGCTCCACCTTCCTCACCAAAGGAGGACATTACCGCATAGAACAGCCGCCTTTTCCTCTTGGTTCTTGGCAAGAGACAAACGAAAGTATCCCCTAGGTCCCTGTCGCCCTTTCTGCCTGCACTGTTCCCATCTGTCCTTTTCTTTTCCCTCCACCCGTCCCAGGGCGTTGTTCCAGCAGGGGAGGGGTGCGGCAAGGAGCGAATGGGGATGGGGATGAGTTTAGGACAGGGCTAGGGGCCGGAATCCGGGTGGGAACTAAAGCGGGGATGGGAATGAGGCTGAGATGGGATAGGGTTGAAGAACTGAACCGGGGTGGAACTCGGCCTGAGGGAGGGGCTGGAGTTGTGATGAGTTGGAGACGAGATGAAGATGGAGACTGAGATGACTCTAGGTCTGGGCCTGGGACCTCCAATGGCCGCAGGGCTGGGGTCAGGGATAGAGATCCGATGGCATAGAGATATTGGGAGAGGGTAAGTGCTGACTAAAAGGACAATAAACTTTCCCTCCCCGCCACACTTGCAGAATCCCCAGGTCTACCCCGGAAGAGGGCGAGGAGCGTCTCTCACCCTTTTGTGGAAACTCTAATGAGTTTATTTGGAAAAATGTTAAAACACACGTACACACACTCCAACCCCTACTTAAGTGATGCGTTCCCACAGAGGCTTCTCGGGCAGTGGCCACTGCTCAGCGAGCGACTCAGAATTAGAGGAGTCTCTTGTGGATCCCCTGGTGGCACTCGAGTAAGACCCTGGTGGCTCGCCCGGGCAAGCACTCATACAGATTTGCACATGGACCCATTCATCCGTCCACCCATCCACCCATCCATCCATCCATCCATCCATCCATCCATCCATCCATCGTTACTAGCTTCATGCTTTCCTGCCTCTCTCTCTCTCTCTCTCTCTCTCTCTCTCTCTCTCTCTCTCTCTCTCTCTCTCTTCTTTTTTGGTTACCATCATTGGAAGCCAAAGGACGACCTTGGTCAGAGCCAGAATCAAGGAGAATCGCTTCTGGGCTATGCTCACGCTGAAGCTTCGGCTGCCGCGCTGCATGCGCCGGGTCTCCCTCCCCGGCCGCCTGTAGCCTCTGCTCTCTGCCTCAGCCCCTGTCCTGGGCTCCAGTCCTGCCGGTGGAGCCAGTCCATAGGTAGCCTCCGAGCTCAGAGTGCTCGCTGGTCTCCTGTAGAACTGCACTGTTGGGGCTCGGGGATCCTCGGGGGTCGTGGGGAGGGCACTGCCCCCAGACGGAGGGGTGCACGGCGTGAAGCCTCCTCCGCGAGAGATTTCCTGGTAATTGACTCGAATTCCAGGCAGCTGGTCGGAGCACAACAGCTGGTAAGTGAGCGGGACAGAGAATCCAGCCAGGACACAGAAGCTGAGCGAGTAGACTACAAAGAGCAGTAGGGAACTGTTATGGTCTGCCAGGCACCCCCAAGGCGTGCGTTCGAAGGCACCTCGGGTCCAGAGCGGGTGAGTGCAGATGAGCAGGCTAGCCACCCAGATGGTGAGCAGGACTCCGAGCAGAGCGCGGGGCTGGCTGGCCGCTCCGGGGCTCGCTACACTTCTGTGGAGCGTGTAAAAGTTGTAGCAAACTATAACGGACGCCTTGAGGTTGCTGGAGATGCCCTGGAACAGGTAGAGGAAGGCGGACGTGGCGCACAGAGCTTGGGAGTCCCTGGGACTGCCTTTCGGCCACTGCAGGAACAGGAAGATGGCCATGGGCAGGACACTGATCATGTCATCCACTGACCAAGAAGCCACCATCATCGATAGCACGGTTTTGTTGGGCATTCTTAGCAGACAAACTAAGGAATAAATGCTTCCCACTAGCGTTGTAATGGTCATCACAAACGTTAAGCAGAGGAAGAAGACAGTTAAAGGTCTTGGTCGATTGGGAGTCGGGTCCTTAATGGGGCTTTCCATCCCTTGACTTGTCCCATTCATGGAAAAGTTGTTGGGGATCAGAGACATTGTCCCCGGGAGGCACTTAGTTGTCCTTATCAATGACTCTGCAAGTTTTCTCCACACAAAGCATGACTAGGAATAGCCAAATGGAGCTTTTCTAGGCTCCCCCCACCACCAAGTTTCTTTTCTGGCTTTTTAGATGGTCCCTCTGCTCAGTCCTTCAGGATACGTCAGGTGCGTGTCCCGCAGGTTTGCCAACTCACATTGAAAAAATCAGGGTCCACTTAAGTGACTACTAATACAAAATTCCTCCACCTTCCGTTAAAAACAAAACAAGACAAAAACCAGACCAAACTCAAACTCCAAGATCCCCAACCCACAAGTTTCAGGCAAGAAAGCAATTCCTCTCAGATCTTTTATCATTCCATTGCATGCAGTCAGGCATTGTCACTGGTTTCTCAGAACACTCAAGCTCCATTCACTTTTGAGAGTAGTTAAGGGAGAGCCTTGCTGGCGAGCTGGGTCAGAAAAGAAGGCAGATCCTCAGTACGGTTCAACCCTGCTAGCTCAGCGAGAGAAAGAGCACAGAATGAGAGGCTGTGGCTTTGAACCAAGCTGCTGCTGCAGGAGGGAGGAGTCAGCTCCGAGCAGGATAGAGTCAGGGACACCGAGGAGGGTAAGGAAGGAGGGAAAGGATGCATGTGCTCGGAGATCGACCTGTTTCTCAGCCTGATCTCAAGGAAGAAACAGTTCTTGTTAAGCCACACCCTTCAGCGCCGAGACTTAAAAACCCAGGCAAACACTTACTCAGGCTAGGTGTCATCCTTCCGAGCTCAGAACTCCTCCACCAGCTAAGATTCTGCCTTCAGTACGATCGCCAGTTCTGTTGCAGAATGGAGAGTAGCGTAAAGCCTACAGATTCCTCTCGGGGGAAAAAAGATTAAAAAAAAAAGATTTCAATCTCTTTGTTAGAATGAAAAATAATGGCTATTTCCATTTGTACCGTATACAAAAAATTTCCTAGAAGTAAAAAGATAGTGTGCCATAGTGGATAGAGGGCAGCCTCAGAATAAGGAAGACGGCTTCAGATACTCTTTCTTGTCTGGCGCACGCTGACTCTTATTCTGAGATAGTCCTATAAATTTCTCCGTGCCTCCAGACAACTCTCTAGACCAGAAATTGAAGAACAGTTAGTTACCTATTAACATTGATGAAGGGAGTTTCCTCACCGCTATTTTGGCACACCAGAGGTTTCACAGAAGTAACGGGTCTCCATCTACTTCCCCCCTCCCCGACTCCCAAATGCTCACAAGCAAATGTATTTATCAATAGAACGACAGGTCCGCTCCCCCAATACAAACAAGTCATTGGGGTGTTCATCACAATTAACTTCCCAAGGGACAGTACAGAAGCTATGTACAGGGAGCAGGAATCTTTCCTGGATTGCAGTTGTAGCGGCTTGTAGTTTTTGTTTTCT
Source organism: Trichosurus vulpecula (assembly GCF_011100635.1). Classification (NCBI taxonomy): domain Eukaryota; kingdom Metazoa; phylum Chordata; class Mammalia; order Diprotodontia; family Phalangeridae; genus Trichosurus; species Trichosurus vulpecula. Next base: position 227,159,714 of record NC_050576.1, read on the forward strand.
GTAAACAGTGCCACTTAAACATTTGTTACCTCAAGCAGTTTCATCGTTTACTTGAAAATAATTACAGACTGGGCTTGGTGGTGCATGTCTGTTATCCTAGCTCCTGGGGAAGCTGCTGGGTCACTTGAACTCCCGAATCCTGAGCTGCAGTGGGCTATGGCAACTGGGCCACTGTACTGTCAGGCGTCAGCATAATGGCTCCCTGGAGGAGAGTTAGGAGGTTAGGACTCCTGTGTGGAACAGAGTAGCACTGGGATTGTGGCCAGCCCCTGAACTTCCAGCCTGGGTGAGATAGGCAGACCTAGTGAGAGACAGAGAGAGAGAGAGAGAGAGAGAGAGAGAGAGAGACAGAGAGAGACAGAGAGAGACAGAGAGAGACAGAGAGAGACAGAGACAGAGAGGAGAAGAAGGAGAAGAAGAAGAAGAAGAAGAAGAAGAAGAAGAAGAAGAAGAAGAAGAAGAAGAAGAAGAAGAAGAAGAAGAAGAAGAAGAAGAAGAAGGAAGAGGAGAAGGAGGAGGAGGAGAAGGAGAAGAAGAAGAAGAAGGAGAAGAGGAAGAAAATGTGCTTTAGTGTAAAGCATGATGGACCAGCAGTTAAGAAGCCTTGGTTCTGCATCTAGCCTGTATATTAACTCATTTGGAAAAGTCACTTTTCTGGGCTTAAGTTTCCTTCTTAAGTAAAATGGAAGGATTAGACTAGAGAGTCTCAAAGCTCCTTTACCTTTCTCTGACCAACTGGAGGACTATTTTTGTGCCCCTGGAAAAGTTTGAAAATGTTGGTCCTCCTGCCTTGAGGGGAGAGAGGAGGGTGACTATGTACTGGTATCTTAGTCTTCATTGTTAATATGTGCAACCTTTTCTTATCAAACCTTTGTGCCATGGAGAGTGGAATTTTTGGCAAGGAAAATGTGTGCATTTTATAAAATAATAATAGCAAGTGACCTGTATTGAAAGGTCTATGTTTTACATTCAGTGTAGCTGCTTACTTTGCCTACTCCTGGTCCTTGTGGGTCCCACTGTGTGGTAGACGCTAACCAAATGCAATTTCCCTTGGCCATTGGGAATCAAGGAATGCAGGCAGCATAGTGAATAGAGCATAGGGACTTAGAGTCAGGCAGACCTGAGTTTAAATCCTGCCTCATACACATACTAGCTTTGGGACTCTGGGCAAGTCACTTAACCTCTATGTGCCTCAGTTTTCTCATCTCTAAATGAGGATAATAGTACCTACCTCAAAGGATAGCATAAGTATCAAAGGAGGTAACATGAGAACAATGCTGTAAACTTTAAGGCACTAAGTTACTATGTAAATGCTAGCTATTTTGTTAATAGAATCAAAGGATTTAGAGCTTGCAGGAACCTTAGAGTTCATCTAACCTGACTGGCTCATTTTCTGGATAAAGATGATGAGAAGCAGAGAAGTTTAAACCTCACGGCTAATAAATGAGATTGCCAGCTCTCCCAGTCCAGTCCTATGTTTCAGTACATTTACCATCATGATGACTCCATCTCTGCACACAGACAAATCTGAACATGGTCTTCAGAAACAACTATTTAGAATCAGACCATTGGTTACGTTTCTCGTCATTCAAATGTTGGAGGTCTGTGTTGAATCCTCAAGATGGAGAGACAGAGACAAGCTTGAAGTTGACTAAATGAGTAGGTTTAGTAATAAGACTTAGAGTATCATATTAACTTAATTAGTGACTGAAATTGCATTTTCAAGCCAAGTCAAGAAGCAGTTATTAATTACTTACTATGTGTCAGGCACTGTGCTGTGCTGGGGATAAGAAGAAAAGCAAAAACAGAGTCCCTGCCCTCAAAAAATTCACTTTCTAATGGAGAAGACAATGTGTAAACAACTTGGTAGAAACTAGATATAGACAGAGAATGTTAGGCAATCCAAGAAGGGAAAGAATTAGTATTGAGGGGACTGAGAAATAACTGAGGTTTGAGCTGAGTCTTGAAGGAAGTCAGGGAAGTGAAGGCTTGGAGGTAAGGGTGCAGAGCATTGAAGCCATGAGAAAACACCAGGAAATGAAGTGTTGTGTTGGAGGAATTGTGACAAAACCAGTGATTCTGGGACCCAGATCTATGGAAGCAGGAAAAGAAGTGTTGCTTGTATTCACATCCTATGGCTATGGTCAGCATATGTCATCCATTTCTCTTGTCATCACACTCTATGGACATCCAATCTCCCTCCAGAACGGTTTTGAAAGCAGGCTCTTCACCAGCTGCATTTAAGCTCTGGCTCTCCTGACTAAGAACAAATTATCCAAATGCATTGTGTCAATACAAAGAAGTTCAGGGGAATTTCTGCTACCTAACCAGTCAATTTCAGTATATTTTAGAATTATCCTTCTTCACAATCTCTAATGGGAGAGTCAAGTCCCAGCTCCTCTCACTTTTTTATTTTCTCCTGATTGCCAAACTGGTTCTGTGCTGTAACCCAATTCAGTTGGGGCAACTTGACTTCTGGCCTTCAATCTTTTGATTAGTCAGACATATCTGTCACACAGTTAGGATTCAATGACTATTCACTGTTACTAATAATCGCTGACATTATATTATCTCAATTGAGCCCCACAACAATCCCATTCTCACTGATTTTCCCATCCATCAATTTTGGTTTTTGTGTTGGATGGAAAGTTGAATAAGCATTTAAAGACAGTGCTTCCAGAGTCATCAGGGTGTTGCAGAAAGTATGAATACACTTCCAAAAACATGAGAATGGTGTTACTAACATTACTTCTTTCATTTATTGATTTTTATTTAAAGCTAAATGTTGTTCCTCAGCCCACTCACTCCAAAGCACCAGCTCACATTTTGTCCATTTTTTACCCCCTGGGAAATTTCTTGAAGGATGACCATGGTGTCAACAATGGTGATAAAATGTGTGAATCATATTGGATTGTCAAACATCCAAATGACACAAAGCTGGGAAGGATATACCATTGGATTAGAATACTATCATAGATTTAGGGCCATGAACAACCTCAGAGAACATTTTATTTAACCCTCTGATCTTTTAAATAAGGAAACTCAGGCCAAAAAGAAGTTAATTTTTCTTACAAAGTCATGTAGGCTGTGACAGACATAGAATTTGAAAGCATATCCTTTGAATCCAAATCCCATGATTTTTCCTTTGTTTCACACTTATCTCTAATTGAGATCCACAAAGAACTCAATGGATTAGAAGAGTAAACTGAAGCCAATTAGACACGATTAATAGAGATTAATTTAAGGCCATCAGCTTAGGCTAAAAAAATCAATTTCACCCATACAGAATAAGGAAGATGAGGCAGATTTCAGCTCAGTATAAGGAAAAAAACTCCTGCTCCAAAAATGGATTGGGCTGCTCCTCATTAAATAGTGAATTGTCCATCACTCGTAGGTCTTCAAGTAGAATTGAGCTGCATAGTCACTTCTCAGGCATACTGAAGATGAAATTCTTATTGTTGATGTTGATACTGAGTTAGATGCCTCTGAGGCTACTTCCAAGTCTGCAACATGAGTCTATCACAATTTCATGTTGTTCTTCCCCTTATGCCTGAATTTAACCTCTTCTTTCACCATGTAGTATATTGAAGATGCTAAGGTCATTGACTGCATCCAAGGCCATCACCAGTTGTCTTGACTTTTGTATTGCCACTGGACTTTGGTGAGTCCAGAAGAGAGAGTCAGGCTGACTATTTTGTTCAACTCTGCTTCACTTAAATCTAATTCACACAGGAGTCAAGATATCAACCTGTGATGCCACTGGTTCTTTTAAAAAACAAAGGACAAGTGACAACAATAACAACAATTGCAATATTGCTGCGCTTTTTGTGAAGCCCGCTTCCAATTTCAATTCTTTTTAGGTCAAATTACTAAAATGTTTTTGAAATCAATTGTCCCATCAGTCAAATGGCTATAGGATACTTCTAAAGGACATCATTAAAATTTGTATTCTTTGACCATTTATTAATTGGGGAATGACTCATATTACAGATTTAATAAAGTTCTTTATACTCTGATCTGATATTCCTGATATGTCATGCATTGGGTATTGGAGTTACATCATTATTAGCTCTTAGGGCAAGGTAGGTGATATGTACTTTGGATGTGCTTTGTCATTTAACACAGAAATCCAAAGTAGCACAGTGTAGTAACTAGATGGCTAGCCTTGGAGTCAGGAAGACTTGGGTTCAAGGCATGGCTCTAATAAACTCTCTGGGTGGCCATGGGAAAGTCATTTTATCTTGTAATACTCTAGGTACCTCTAAGCCTTTAAGTTATAGGCAAGTTGCCACTTTTAATTGGTGAAGGAAATTTCTGCATCACAAGTTCCCTATACCAATGACATCTGAGGTATGGATATATGTACAATCTGAGGATTCATGTATATGTATATGTGTATATGTGTGTGTGCACATATACATTTATACACGTAAAAGCATATATGTATGTATTTTCTTATGGTATAATTTGACCTATGGCCTCGGCCATAGATCATATCGCCAGTCAGACAATGCCTGTCACATGGCTAGGACATAATGATTATTCACTGACAAGAACTTTATATATCGTTTCAAGTTCTATATAAATGCCATATATAGGCAGATATGTATGTATTTACATATGCATATATGCCATATATGTATATATGTAGGGGGTGAATGAGAGACACAGAGAGAGAACTGTCATCTAGGATACTTCTGTAAATAATCATCAGCATAAAACTGTATTGTAATTATTTGTAGCTTTACCTTAAAATAAGAAGATAAATATAAGATTTTGAATTTACAAAACCAATTCCTTAAGTAGAGATAATTCACTTTACATAAAGATTCTGTTTTATGCAAGGATTCTTCATAAGATAACTTTAAATGACAAACTCTCCTAGTGCAGTTAAAAAATGATCCATTTTACAAAAATTCAATTTGCAAACTATTTTCCAGGGACATTGCTTTTTGGCTAAGAGAATTATAGCTGCCCTACGGTGTCCTGAAGAGGTCCAGTTATTTGAAAAAGCAAATATCCCATTTTCCTTACAACAGCCCTCTGAACAAAAAAAAATCACCCAAACTCTGAAATAATCAGGGTAATATTTAGGGCTCTGAAACAAAGATTTCCAGGAAGTGCCCTCAAAACTTCAAAGAGCTCATTCACATCTTTGGAATAACCACCTCACAGTGGTCTTCATTTACCCTACTCACCTTGTGTAAGACTTGGTGTCTTTTACTATTTTAACTCTGGATACTATTACCCAGTGACTAGGGAAGGCAAAATTGGCTTTAATGTCAATAAGAATCCTGTTCTTATCACACACACATAAACCTAGATTGGTATCTCTTGGACTATTGACATTTTAAGTTATCTTGATGATTTAAGAGCATGAACCCCCTCTTAATTACAGCACCTAAACATGACAGTATTTTTTCCTTTATTTTATTTGGTTTTTTTTGGGGGGGGCAGGGCAATTGGAGTTAAGTGACTTGCCCAAGGTCACACAGCTAGTACCTGTGTCCAGTATCTGAGAGCAGATTTGAACCCAGGTCCTCCTGACTCCAGGGCCAGCACTCTACTCACTGTGCCACCTAGCTGCCCTTTTTCCTTTCATTTTAAATGCAGTCATCCTTAGCATAGTTATTTCTGAAAACCATTGGAGACAATTCATTTTTTTTTCCAAATTTCTGTATCATGTCTAAAAATTATCAAAGGCAGATGACATGTTTTCCATAGCAAAGTGAGACTTTGACCTTATAAGGAAAACACGTGATCAGACAAAAAGTGCTTAGCCTTGACTTAACGTTAATGCTTCAAAGCTCAGTGATTCACTGACGTATCAATGAGTCACCAGTGCCAACACTCCTTCTACTAACAACAATTTGTGCAGTCTCAACATGCCCTGGTAAACAATCTTCATGAGTTGCTGGGGCCAAAAATAATTTATTGCCTAATGGATAAATCTCTAGGGATAAACCTTATTTAACTTAATTAGGCTCATCCTAAAATGAGAAATATGCAGTCCTTTGTTGGGACCAAACATTTAAAAATGCTTTATTGATTTCTTTTAAAAACATCACAGTCACTTTCCCATGAATCCTCCTTTTCAATGAATTGCTACATTATCTCCTCCATTAGAATGCATACTTCTGAGAGTAGGGACTCTTGAGTGTACAGTGCTTTAGGGCAGGCACTCTTTTTTCTTTTTCTTTGAATCTTAGTCTAAGCTGAGCATAGAACCTAGCACCTGGTAAACACTTTAAAAGTGATTATGGTTTGGCTGACTGATCGATAGATAAGAAGAGTCAAACAAAATAAATCAACACTTTGCTCAGGTCTGAAAATGTACACCTCATTCCACACTTACTGTGGAATATCTCTTTACCAAGAGGAGGAGGCAGTCTTGGCCATCAAGTCCTTCGAAGTGGAGACTGTTGTTCACTATGCTGTTTGCAGTTCTGAAGTCTTGCAGTGATTTTTTTCCCATTGCAAATTGTGATCCTGGTTTTGTTTGCTTCATTCTGCATCAGTTCATGCAACTCTCCTCAAACTTCTCTGAATTCTTATTCATCTTTCCTTTTGGCTTAGTTTTATTGACTCTACACTTTCCTCATTTGTAAAATGAGAGATAATAATGGCCCTTACTTCATAGGATTATTATGAGGACTAAATGAGATAATGCAGGCAACACACTTTGTAAATCTGAAAGTGTCATATAAATGAGAGCTGTTGTGACCTGAAGCTTTGCCATTTTGTTAAAGGTGATGGATTGTATGGAGCTTCTGCTTCATGCATAAGCTTTACTTCTTCTAACCACAATGAGTCAGTAGAGTGGGACATTAACATTCTAAGGACGTGCCTTGTGTACTGGAGCTAGCTCAAGCACTGAAAGTCAAATGGTAAATTTTCGGTGTGACCACTTATCCTGAAGAAATTAGGAAATGATACAATCTGGGCAGGGCTTACTATTTTGTAAATCATTATTCTTAAATAAGTAATGGAGAATATGTTAATAAGGCAGATTAAATTTGATTAATCTCACATCCATTTTTGGGGAGAATCAGTTAAATATTTAGCAGTGTGCCCTTGCTTGTATCATACCACACACACACATACACACACACACACACACACACACAGATATACACATGGAGGCAAAAATGTACCATGAGGCTAGTTTTCATTCACATATGGTTTCTCTTCGATGTCTCTAGCTATTTGTTGTTGTGTAGACAAGTTATATAGCTATTGATATTTTAAGATAATGCCTGTATGGCAACAAAACAATTATTTAATAAAAGCCTGTCAGGTGTGATGGGAAGAGCCCTGGATTTGGAAATAGGGCACCTGGGCTTGAATTCCTGCACTGCTACTTTCTATATGCATGACCTTGGACAAATAATGTAGTGTCTCTGGACCTCAGTTTGTTTTCTTTTCTTTTGTTTGTATATTCACAAAATGAAGAGGTTGATTAGACAACCCTTAATGTTTTCCTAACTCTAAAACCTATGAGTTTAAACTCAGTCAATCATTCATTCAGTGTTTTGTATACAGGCATCAAATCATTGTTTCAACTGTTTTTTTACATGAAATTAACTTGTGTTTTTTTTCCATAGAATTAACTCAGTATTTTGACACTTTAGTGATATATTCTATTTAGATTTAATCTTTTCCCTTAAAAAGCAGGAGGGGGGCACATAGAGAGAAACAGCTAGAATAACTTCTAAGAACATAAGTGCTGTCCCTGAAGCAAAAGAAGTCTACTAAATCCAGTGTTTATCCTTCTCCAGATTGTCCATAAGACTACAGGCATGCAAAGGTTTTTTGGGAGGAGTGGGGGGGGGAGTCTGTTTACCCTGGATTCATACATCTTTAAAAGGCTGCAGCTCCCTTTGAACTCATGAGGATAAAACAGTGCATCCCCTATCTAGCTCAGGCTTCTTGAATGTAGCTTTTATAGACTTCCATTCTGAGCAAGATTAGTCAGTACCTGACATGTGCTGTCAACCTTCCTATGACTAGAGCCAACAAATGTGATCCAGATTTATGTGGGATGAAGAATCAAAGGAGATAATATATGTAACATGCTTCACAAACTTTAAAGTGTTATATAGATCTTCTTCTTCTTCTTCTTTTCTTCTTCTTCTCCTCTTCCTCCTCCTCCTCCTTCTTTCTTCTCCTTCTCCTCCTCCTCCTTCTTTCTTCTCTTTCTTCTTCTTCTTCTTCTTCTTCTTCTTCTTCTTCTTCTTCTTCTTCTTCTTCTTCTTCTTCTTCTCCTCCTCCTCCTCCTCCTCCTCTTCCTTCTTTCTCCTCCTCCTCCTTCTTCTTCTTCTTCTTCTTTATAATTAGGCATATTTTTCCTCATTATTTTTCACTTTCCAAATTGGATTATATTTTATCAACAAATTCAACAAATTAGGTTAGCTGAGTGTAGGATCTAACCAACTCCCATGAAATCACAGCTGAGAATAGCAAATGTAGAGTTACAGCCCAAGTTCTCTTTATTCCTTTCCTTCCTTTTTTGTGGTCTCTGGAGATAGCAATAACTTTGAGGATTATATCAAATGGACTGAAAAATTTTGTATTACTTTGAATTCTGGTGTCTACAAAATTTGTATTGAGTTTGTTAAAAATCCTTTTACATTGGGGATATCCTACTGTATGAAAATTTGCTTTAAAATGTCAGTGAGTATTATGGTAGACACAAAATTCAATCAATCAATGATATTTATTAAGCATATACTGTGTGGCAGGCACTGTGTTAAGCACTGGGGATACAAAAAGTGGCAAATCTACGAAAGTTTCCTTCTAGGGAACTCCCTACCATAATGTGCTATACTGATGATATGAGGATAGAGGATAAGAACTGCACCTGGGATTTCTGGGACTCTGGGGTGAGGAAGCACCCCCTCCCCATTTGAGTCAGCACCTGTTTTGCAATTTATAGTGTCTGAGAACTGTTTAGAGCACAGAAAGATTAAGCAACTTGTCCAGAGTCACACCAATCTGGGTAGCAGAGGCAGGACTCTGAAGTCAGGTTGTCCTGGCTCTTAGGTAAACTTTCTATCCATTATACTGTGATGCCTCTTTGTTTGATGCTCTATTGGTAATTACAAAGGAAGATGATGTTGGGAAATGAGGATAGAGCTCCTTCATCAGGTGTTACTTAGTCCAATCTCTAAATTTTACAGATAAGAAAACAGGGAAGAGTGAAATGTCTTGGTTAAGGACACACAGGTAAGAAATAGTGGAATCAGGGAGTTGGAATTTGAACCCAGATTCTCTGCTTTCAGATTCACTGTACTTGTCACTAACCCATAGTGGCCCTACTGAGCCAAAGTCCTAATCTAAGTAAGTGAGAAAGGAGGACATATAACCCACTATAGTGATAGCATTCCAAAGGAGAGATATGTTTTATTTGTATCTTTTTGACCTGCTATTTTAGTGCTGGAGATTCTGTTTTTGAATAGCCAGTTTTTAGCATGGTGCCTGGCATATAGAGGTTGTATAATAAATGATGGTAGGTTGATTCATCTTTCACAAACCTCTCATTTCCTAATTGCGAAGTTACCTTGATACTCTTGTTCAAAATGGTCCTTAGTTCTGGTCTCCTAGAGCAGATGGTATATTAAAATTTTTTTTACCATTGGACTATATTATCAATAATTCTGATGTATTTGGATGAGTGATTTTTAAAACAATTACAATGACTAATCTAGATAAGACAAGAAGTATAACAAAGCAGCTAAAAGGATTGTTTCTGAGTTTATTCTTCATTTTCGAAGAGGACCGTGACATCAGGGAAGTGATGACATAACTTGCAGTTGACTTGGATTTGAGTAAGGGAGGGCTGTGCAAGATCACCAGCCTCACTTTCTCCTCCAGACCAATCTGGATCCAGTGACTTGATATTCAACAGGATGACTGCGTATTACTCAGGATGCAATGGGAGACCCTGGCCCTTTTAGGTTCAGACCTTTTCACGTACTCACTTAGAGTGAGGTAACACTCATTCAGTGAATAGGCCTCTTTAAGAAGTGAGTCAAGGGATGGCCCCTTTAATTAGGAAAAAAAATCAAGGTGGGAGGGGAAGACCCTCAAGGTTGTTGTTCCAAAGAGAAACAGTTACCATTGACATTCACTCTAAGCCAGGAGAGCCCAAAATACAGCCATTAAGTGGAGCTTGGGAAAGAACCTTATTGTGGCCCAAACTCTGAGCTTCAGAGTGAACTGTGATGAAGGAAGGAACGAAGGAAAGAAGGAAGGAAGGAAGGAAGGAAGGAAGGAAGGAAGGAAGGAAGGAAGGAAGGAAAGAAGGAAGGAAGGAAGGAAGGAATCTAGCCAGTAGACCCCAAGTTAAGTGGACAGCTTCTGGCCAACAAAATTTACCTTCCTTTGGAGAGATGAAAGACAGGGAGAGGGAGAGGGAGATGGCCAGCTGAGATACCCAACTAGCTGGGTCCCTTTTTAGGCAGCTTGGTCTACTCACAGGTTGTGCTTGTCCTTCATTTTCCAAGAGGACCATGACATCAGGGTAACCGTTACTCTTTAGAACAGCAGCCCTGAGTGTCTTCCCTTCTCACCTTGATTTTTTCTCTTTTTTTCTAATTAAAGGGTCCCTCCCTTGACTCACTTCTCAAAGAGGCCTATTCACTGAATGGGTATTACCTCACTCTGAGTGAGTACATGAAAAGGCTTGAACCTAAAAGGGCCAGGGTCTCCCATTGCATCCTGGGTCATCTCTAGTCATCCTGTCTAATATCAGGTCACTGGATCCAGATTGGTCTGGAGGAGAAAGTGAGGCTGGTGACCTTGCCCAGCCCTCCCTCCCTCAAATCCGAATCAACTACGAGTCAAGTCATCATTTCCCTGATGTCACGGTCCTCTTTGAAAATGAAGGACAAATATAACCTATGAATAGACTGAGCTGCCTTCTTAAAAGGAAGTCCATTGATGAAGTCAGAATGGCCTGGATTCAAGTCCTGTGTCTGATGTGTACTAGCTACATGACCACAGATAAGTTATTTAACCTTTTAGTGCCCCAAGGGCTTCTTGAGGACTATGAATTATAGGTGGGTTGTTGTTTCATCATGTTCAGCTCTTTGTTTTGCCATGGATGATAGCATGCCAGACCCTTTAATCCTCCACTATTTCTTGAAGTCTGTCCAAGTTCACACGCATTATTTCTATGATGCTATCTATCCATCTCATTCTGTGCTGTCCCCTTTCTCTTTTGCCTTCAATCTAAGAATCCTTTCTAATGAGTCACATCTTCTCATTATGTGGCCAAAGTCTTTAAGCTTCATCTTCAGTATTTATCCTTCTAGTAAATAGCCTGAATTAATTTCTTCAAATATTGACTGATTTGATATCCGTGCTGTCTGAGGGACTATCTGAATTCCTCTCTTGCACAATTGAAAGTGTGCATTCTGCAGCACTCAGCTTTCCTTATAGTCCAACTCTCACAGTCATATATTGCTACTGGTAAAAACATAGCTTTGACTATATGGACCTTTGTAGCAAGGTGATGTCTCTGTTTTTTAGCATGCTGTCCAGCTTTGCCATAGCTTTCCTTCTAAGAAACAATTGCTTTTTAATTTCGATGTTTCAGTCACTGTCTGCAGGGATCTTTGAGTCCAAGAATACAAAATCTGACACTGCTTCCATTTCTTCTCCCTCAATTTGCCAGGAAGTGATAGGCCCAGTGGCCAAGGGCTTAGGTTTTGTGATGTTAAGCTTCAAGCCAGGTTTTATGCTCTTCTCTTCCACTTTTATTAAGAAGCTTCTCAATTCCCCTTCCTTTTCTACTCTTACAATGGTACTATCTGCATATCTGAGATTGCTGATATTTCTCCTTGCAACCTTAATTCTAGCTTTTGATTTATCAAACCTGGCATTTTTGAATGATGTATTGAGCAAGTGAGTTAAATGAATAAGGCAACAATAAATAGCCTTTTCATACTTCTTTTCTAATCTTGAACCAATTAGATCTTCCACCTGCATATAGTTTCCTCAGGAAACTAGTAAGATAAGATAATCTGGTTTTGAAGACTTGTCACATTTGTTGTGATTCCTGCAGTCAAAAGCTTTAGTGTTGTCAATGAAACAGAAGTAGAGGTTTTTCTGGAACTCCTTTGCTTTCTCCATAATCCGGCAAATATTGACGATTTTGTCTCTAGTTCCTCTAGCTCTTCAAAAACTAGCCTGCTCTTCTGGTGATTTTCAGTTCACATAATGCTGAAGTCTTGCTTGCAGAATCTTGAGGATAATCTTGCAGATGTGTAAAATGAGGGCAATTATTTGGTAATTGGAGCAGTATTTAGCATTGCCCTTATTTAAGATTGGGATGGAAACTGATCTTTTCCAATCTAGAGGCCACTGTCGAGTTTTTCAAATTTGCTGGCGTATTGAGTGCAATACTTTAACAGCATTATCTTTCAGTGTTTGAGGTAGCTCAGTTAGAATTTCATCACCTCCACTAACTCGATAGTTAGAAATGTTTGCTAAAGTTCACTTAACTTCATTCTCCAGAGTGTCTGGTCTAGATCAGTAATCACACTGTTGTGGTTATTGGTGAGTTCAGATCTTTCTTGTATAGTTCTTTTGTGTATTTTTGCCACCTCTTCTTAATCTCTTCTATGTGCACTAAGTCCCTATCATTTTTGTCTTTTATCATGTCCAATTTTATGTGAAAATTTTCCTCAGTATCTCCAATTTTCTTGAGAACTCTGGAATTTGCTATTCTCTTGTCTTCTTCTATTTCTTTGCATTAAGAAAACCTTCTTACCTCTCCTTGCTGTTCTCTGGAATTCTGCATTCAGTTGGGTATAGCTTTCCTTTTCTCCTTTCCCTTTTGCTTCCCTTTTATTTCTTCAGCTATTTGTAAAGCCTCATCAGACAGCTGTTTTGCTTTCTTGCTCTTCTTTTTCTTTGAAATGTTCTTTTCCCTGTTGCTGTCTTCTGTATAATACGAAGAACTTCTGTCTATAGTTCTTTAAGCACTCTGTCTATCACATCTAATCACTTAAATCTATTCATTGCCTTCACTTCATATTAATAAAGGGTGTTATTTAGGTCATACATATATGGTCTGATAGTTTTCCCTACTTTCTTTAACTTGAGTTTGAATTTTGCAATGAGAAGCTCATGATCTGAGCCACAGTCATCTCCAGATATTGTTTTAACTGGCTTTTGTTGCAAAGTATATAATTAATTTGATTTTTATGTTGACAATCTTGTGATGTCCACGTATAAAGTTAACTTTTGGGTTGTTGAAAAAGAGTGTTTATTATGACCAGCAAGTTATCTTTATAAAATGCTGTTAGTCTCTGCCCTACTTCATTTTGTACTCCAAAGCTAAACTTTCCTGCTCTTCCAATTATCTGTTGCTTTCCTACATTAGCATTCCAATCTCCTATGATGAATGTGGTATCTTTTTTTCTGGTGTTATTTCCAAAAACTGTAGATTTTCAAAGAACTGATCAACTTTGGCCTCTTCAGCATCAGTAGTTGGAGCATAGACTAGTATCAGTGTGATGTTGAATGGTTTGCCTTGGATTCAAATAGATGTCATTCAGTCATTTATGAGATTATACCCCAGTACTACATTTCTCACTCTTTTATTGACTATTAAAGGTACTTCATTTGTTCTAAGGGATTCTTGCCCACAATAGTATATGCAGCGATCACCTAAGTTAAATTCACTCATTCCTATCCACTTAAGTTCACTGACATCCCAGATGTTGATGTTTAACTTTTCCATCCACACATGAAATCATGTGTGCAGATCCAGACTAATGAAAAGAAAAAAAAACTGTCTTCTAGTATAACTCTTAGTGGCCATCCAGATGCCTTTACACAATGTCATTACTGGGGGCTATTTAGGCTAGATTATTCTGTTAATTTTTATATACTAGCTACCTAATTTATTTTTTTTAATCTAGACTAAATTACACTGCAGCAATGAATTATTTTGAGGCAACAAAGTGACTCAGTGAAGAGTGTGCTAAGCCTGGAGTCTGAAAGACTGGGGTTCAAATTTGGTCTTAGACACTCACTAGTTGTGTGACTCTGAGCAAGTCACTTAATCTCTGTTTGCTTTAGTCCACTGGAGAAGGAAATGACAAACTACTCTAATATCTTTGCCAAGAAAACCCTATATGGTGTCACAAACAGTCAGATATTACTGAACCACTGAACAACAACATTGAATGAGTAGCACCCTGGGGTGAGGTAGGATTCCTTAGGCTTCAGGACTGCTTGTTAGATGCCAAGAACCTACAAAAAGCCCTCTTAAAACTATCCTAGCCATTGGCTAGCTGGGTTGAGTCAAGAGTTTTACACATGACACACACATAACAAATCAAAAATATGGAAAGAGTTAGTCAGCTAAAGAGCATTTACTGAGTGCTTACTATGTGCCAAGCACCATGCTAAGGGTTGGGAATAAAAATACAAACAATGATAAAGACAATTCCTGCCCTCAAGGGACTTACATTCCAAGGGGGAAGACACATAGGAGGAATTTGAAAGTCATGATAAGGTAGTAAGAGAATGAAGGTACCAAACACAGGGGCATGGTAGAGGAAGTCTAGAGTACAGTTGAGTGAGAAATGGCGGTGTAATAGATGTGAAGCACAACATGGTTAAATTGGAGAGTATCTAGAAAGGACAATTAAGACAGTGGCAATACTTGGATTTATGCCATAGGATGATTAGTTGAAAGAAGTGGGGAGTGGCATGGTGGATGCTATGTTAGACTCTGGAGGCAGAAAAATTGCATTTCAAATCCCATCTCAGACACTTACTAGCTACATGACCCTGGACAGATTATCTAACCTCTCTGAAATCCAAATCCCTCATCAGAAAAAAATGGGGATAATAATAACATCTATCTCAAAGGGATACTGTGAAGACTAAATGAGGTAATTTTGCAAAGCATTTGGTGAACCTTAAAATTCTATATAAATGCAAGTTATGATTATTATCATATTTAGCCTTGAGAGGAGAAAGCTGAGGAAGCATAGAGAGCTGTCTTCAATTATTTGAAGGACTCTTATGTAGAGCACAGATTATACTCTCTCAGTTTGTGCTCAGAAGGCAGAACTAGCTGCAAAGGGTGAAAATTGCAAAGAGGGAATACTCCTTAACAATGAGAACTGTATCCAAGGCTGCTCTTGGCAACAGGGGGATCCTTCTCTTTGGAAACCTTTAAGCAATGGCTGAATGATCCCTTGTCAGGTAGTTAGAAGATGGAAGTCTTGTTCAGGCTTGGGTTGGAAAAGACGGGCATTGAGATCCCTCACACTTTTGAAGATCAGTGATTCTGGGTGTGCTTCTGGAAAATTGATGTGTCAAGCTGACATCATGACTAAAAAGGTAGGTTTGTGCATTCTGAAATATGCTTGCACTTGGCATTTATTACTCCACATTAGATTATAAGCTTCATGGGAGCTAAGAGCACATCAGATATTGTTTGGATCAGCTAGCATATAAACCATTATAAGCTTAGAATGGCAATGAAATGACATCAGCTAGGAAAAGAGAGTAATTAATTTAGATGAGCAGAACCAGAATCCTTGAACTTTAGCCAATAGAAAGCAAGATTTGCTCCCTATAGAGAAGTAGAACAAGATAGAAATGACAATCTATGGGTTTTTCTCCTTTGCAGAATAAAGAGGGGAGCTAAAATCAGATTTAATTAAAATATATTTTTCATATTATTGAAAGTGTAGGAAAAAAATCTTGTTGAATATCCCTATTATCAGTGCCTGGGGTGCATTTCCTCCTCATCAACTCTCTCTCTTGGAATTTCTAGCTTCATTCAAGACTTGGCTCAGGCACCATCTCCAATATTAGGTCTTTCCTGCTCCCCCTAGACAGTGTTTTCTCTCTCTCCTTTGAGAGGAAAACTTGGAGGCAGCTAGATGTTACAGTGGCTAGAGCACTGGGCCTGGAATCAGGAAGACCTTCATCCAAATCTGAATTCAGATATTAACTAGCTGTGTGACCCTGGGCAAGTCATTCTGTCTGCCTCAGTTTCTTCAACTGTAAAATGTGTATAATAAGGGAACCTATCTCTTAAGTTGTTGTGAGGATCAAATGAAATAATATTTGTGACAAATCCTAGTTACACTTTCTGACACATAGTGGGTACTATAGAAGTGCTTATTTCCTTCCTGAAATTATTTTGAAATCACTCTGTGCATACAAAGTTCTTAACTTTTTACATTTGTGGCCCTTCAATAGAATGTAAGCTCCTCCATGGTAGGGCCTATTTTTTTAATCTTTGTATCACCTACAGAGTGTCTGAGACCTTGAAAATTACAAATTCCTGGAAGCCCCCCACACCCCAAAGAGCACCTGAGTTCTCCTAGACTTAAAATACTAACTCGCACATAGAAGGCACTTAGTAAATACTTGTTGAGTTGAACTGAGCTTCATAGGAAGTTCAGGCATGGGTTGGACAAGATGGCCTTCAGGTCCCTTGTAACTTGGAGATTCTATGAATCTATGAGTGGTGGCTGAATTAGCTGGACAGCATAAGGACAATGTATTACTTCTCTGTTTTTCTAGTATCTTAGCTTACTAACTGTCCACAGATTCTTTTGTTTTTTGTACTTCGACCAAGAATATTCCTCTTCTTGATATGCCTCCTTAGGTATCAATATTTAACAGCAGATGTATGCTGGTAAATGTTTAAAAATTGGCTTTCTGAAAAAAGTACATATGATACACATTTCCAGTTTAGTCTACATTTTTGATGTTTCCCTCCATCACTTTCTTCAGTCTTGACAATCAACAGAATAATAAATCAAGTCCAGATTCTTATTGTTTTCTAATTTCTAAAGTATCAATGTACCTACTGAAAATTTAATGATTCACTTTCCTGAGCTGGTCAGGTTAACTCTAGCATACTCCTTCCCCATAGTCATTTAAGAATCTGATCTCAGCTTTGTCCTCAGTTTATGTCTGCCATTTTCTTGGTGAGCTGATGAGATTTATCCTGTATGCCTAGAGGTTTCCATAATGGCTGGTGTGTGTTGCCTTTGCCTTGGGTGACACATGACAATATTGTCTGAAACCTCTAAAACAGATGCTTGCAACTTCAAGGCCAGTATTTCTGCCATAATTAATTTCCTACATTGGGGGCTCCAGAGACTGCTGAGATACAACAGCAGGTGGCTCAGGCTTCTAATTAGCTACCCTACAGAGTGTATGAGACATTGAAAATTACAAATTCCTGGAAGCATCCCAATGCCCTCCTTGGAGTCTGCATCTGGTAAGAAGTGGAACCTCTGGGGCAAAGGTTATGGACATTTTATTTACTTTATTTACATAATTCCAAATTGCTTTACAAAATGGTTATATCGAATCATAACTCTATCAACAGTGTACTAGTGTGCCTATCCTCCTACAACCCCATTCAGCAATATTCTTATATTTTATCATTTTACCAATTTGATGGGCATGAAGTGAAACCTCAGGGTTATTTTAATTTGTGTTTCTTTTATTATTAGTGGATTGGAACATTCTTTCATATGGTCATAATACCTTGACCATCTTTTGAGAATTATTTGTTCACACTGTTTAGACATGTCTTTTGGGAAACACACACACACATGTCCTGTCTCTAGATCCTAGATAAAAGCCCATAATCTGAGGATTTTTGATAGATTTCTTCCCACTCAACTTTTTTCTTTTTCATCCTAGATCTGCAGAAGCTTTTTTAATTTCATGTAGTCAAAATTATCTATCTTATATTTTGTAATTCCTTCTATTCCTGATTTGGTTAAGAATTCATCTCCTACCCATCACTGTAAAAGTTATAGTATCTTCTCTTCTAATTTTTAAGTGATATGATCTTTAAATTTTTTATGTCATAGATCTATTATGAATTTACTGTCAAATATAGTGCAAGATGTTGGGATTTCTGCTGGACTGCTTTCCAGTGTTCCCAGTGGTTTTTTTGTTTGCTTGATTGGTTTACCAAGCAGGTAATTTCATCAATTCAATTAACATTTATTGTCTACTATTTGTAAGGCACTGTGCTAAACCCTGGGGATACAAATTAGAAAAAGAAACAATCTTTGCACTGAAAAAGCTTAGAATCTAGTAATACACAAAAAGGAAGCTTAAAAGAGGGAAAGGATAGGAGATAGTGACCACCAGGACTTAACTGGCATGTAACATTCAATGGAGTATAAACCAAAAAGAGGCTAACATGGAGAATGAAGAGTTACCTGCAAACTTCTGGGACATTTATAAAAGAAGTCTTTGGGAAGAGTTTATTTCTCTGCCCTCTAGCTTTCTAATTAGAGGGAAGAACCAAGAAAGTAGAGAAGGTGTTGAGTATCAAAATCTGAGTCAATCTGCATGGTTTCAGGTGATAAGTTTATCCTTGGGGAAGTGCAATGTCCCAAGCAGAGACACTGATGGAAAATGAAGAGTCGAGATTGTAGAATATTATCACATGAGATAAAATTTATAAAATGCTTAGCAGTGTCTGGTACTGTGTTTCATAATAATGTGATAGACATGATATTATTATTATTACTTCCTAATTTAGATTTTTTCTAGTGTTTTAGAATACTGGGTTATTGTGTTTTATCCTTTTTGATTCTACTTTTTCTAGTTTGTTCTTTGATCCATTTGTCTGTTTTGTAAATCCGACATAATGCAATGTGATGTCTGAAAGTGCTAGTCCCTCTTCATTTCTGCCTTTTCCATTATTTCTCTTGACGGTCTAGATCTTGTTTTTTGAAATGGATCTTAAAAATTGTTTTTGTTGAATTCCGTAAATTCTCTTTGATGATTTGATTGGTATAGCATTAAAACCATAAATTGATTTTGGTAGTAATGTCATTTTTATTTTATTGGCCTAGTCATGAGCACTGAACGTATATTTTTAGGGATGTAATTTTACCTGAGTACTCCTCTAGTATTCCAGAAATTTCTGTATGTTCTTTAATCATTATCATTGTCTTTCACACAATTGTTGAGTTTTTCTATGATTTTTTTTCTTTGAAGGGAAGGGTAAACGGGAAGGGAATAAGCATCTGTATAGGGCCTACTATGTACCAAACACTGACTCATTTATTATTGAGGATTTCATTGAATCTCTATTTGAGTATATGAATTTTGTTTATGGTCTTGAATAGATTACTATTTTTATTGCATTATGACCAGTAAAAATATGTTCACAATTTCTGTTTAAAACCAAACCAAACCATTTATTCACAATGTTTCTGAACCTTAATACATGATCATTTTTTTTTTTGTAAATGTTCTGCATGGTACAGGGAAATACATTTATATTTCCATGGTCCTTTTTGGTAGGTGTTATATATCTTTTAGCTCTAGCTCTTTTTTTCCTCAGCAATTTGGTTCAATTCAACACATGCCTTTTGTTAATTTTTCTGTTAGATTTAAATGAGAGAGAGAGAGAGAGAGAGAGAGAGAGAGAGAGAGAGAGAAACCGAGAGAGGAAAGAGAAAGGAAAGTATTCTGAAATAATAGTGTTACTGTATCTTCTTATCATACAATTAATTTCGCATCTATTAATTTAGATACTGTGGCATTTGGGACATGTAGATTTAAAATTGATAATGATTTTTTCTCTATGATGCTTCTTGTATAATGTAATTTCCTTGTTAATCTCATTATTGGGACTTTTGTTTTTGCTTTCCTTGATAGCACAACTTCAACTCTTTCTTTTCTTTGGATTCATCTGATGTATATTAATTTTTTTTCCATCCTTTCATTTTTATCAGGTGTATGTCTTTGCTTTTAAATGTACTTCTTTCAAGCAAAAGATTGAGGGGTTTTGTTTTTTATTCAATATTTCTTCTCTTTCTTTTTATTGGATTGTTTAGCCCATTCACATTTAAAGTTAGGAGTTAGGTTTATATGTTTCCCCAGTTTGGCTCTACTAGTGCTTTTTCTGAATTAGGATTTTTTTTGTTCCTTCTCCTTTTCTAAGATACTACTCTTTAGCTATTTTTTTCTTAATTTTTGTTGAAGCAGCCCTACCCTGACAGGCTCTCTTCCCCTCACCATCACACCTTCTCTTCCCCCTTCTCACCTTTTCCCTTACTTTTGGACTTTTACTTACCTTATTGAGTCCCCCTTTTCCGTTCCCTTTACTGGTTATTTAATCCTTTCCTATTTATTTCCCTCTCAGTCAAATAGTTAATTAAAATTCTTCTCCCACACACTTTTAATTTCTTTTGTTAGTTTCCCCCATTATTTTTTTCTTTCTTTCTAAAAAAGGATTTATTTACCTTCTTTTCTTCATTAATTTTTCTCCCTTCCTTACTATTTTAGATGTTTATTGTTTGATTCATGGTCTTCATAATTATATATTCCTTTTTAAGTTTCTTTGTTTCTCATGGAATTACAGTTTATAAACTATTTTTAATTCCTTCTTATAAACAGTTGCTATTTTATTACCTTTGAGATCTTGCCTCCTCTCACATTTTTTCTATTGTGTCTTACTTTTTAAAGTACCATGTCCTGTAGATAATAGAGAATAGAAGCATTGCCCCATGGTGGAGATTTTCCTGTGTCCTGGATTGTGTGGTTCAAATCTATCTCCTTGTGTCCTCATGGTCATTTTATTTCCCATTTATCATGAAATATTCTTTTTGGGTCCATGTTCTCTCATCTTTTTCTATCTCAATTCATTCAAGAATTCTAATTCCCTTTCTTTTGAGGCAGAGTGTTACCCATAGAAACACAGTAGTCACTCAGAGGTAGTGGTCTCTCTGACCCTCAAATCTCTATGGATTATACCCATTGTTGTCTCTAGAGATGGGATAATTAATACCATTATTTTTTCTTATTTTGGTGATTGTAATTATTTTAAAAGTTTTCCTTACATTTGATATATTTTGATAATGGGTATTTGCATCCTTAACTAAAATTACATTTTATGTATTTCTTTTTGTATTTTGATCATCTTTCTTTTGTGGGTTTAACTGAAAAATTTATATCCACCAATTAATAATAGTTGAATATTTATTGTGAATTCTCCCTTTGCCCATTATACTATCCCTTTGCCTGACCCTTTTATTATTTTGGGGGTTGAATTAAACTTCACCTGATCCTAGTTCTACCACTTTTGCTATTTAAAAATATTCGTAGTTGAATAAGATATTTTAGGCCAATCTCTTTCTAAATTTGAGTTTATCTATGGATTTTTACAATTAATTGCATTTGATTGATATTTTTCATTAACTTTACTTCCCACATCCACTCTGTAACCACTTTATTTCAATAAGGGAATTGAAATAATTCACATTTAATGAAAGTAGATATTAATTTTGATTTCTCTTCTGGCATTTTTTCCCATTTTTCTTGATGTTGTCTAGAAGGAAAGAGAACAATCTTATTATTCTATAATTTTTTAATTACTAAAACTATTTAATGAACCAAACTAAATTTGCTTTATGATCTCCTAACTTTTAATGATTAATCTTCCTTTTCTTGAAGACAAGTGTTTTTCTTCTGAGATTTAATTATACTCAAAAACAAATGAGTATGTGTACATATACATATATGTACATACATACACATATATAGCTGTCATCTAGCTATATCTATCATCCATTCCCCCCCCTCAATCTCTCTCTCTCTCTCTCTCTCTCTCTCTCTCTCTCTCTCTCTCCCTCTCTCACACACACGCACACACACACACACACACACACACACACACACACACACAGCAAGACTTTCAGACTGGAGAGACTGAATTTTCATCAGATTTTAGCCTTTGAAGTTACTCTGCAATATTTGGGAGCTATCTGTCAAACTAACACATCTGCTATTTTTTCAGGCACTGCTTAATAAAACCAATAAAACATTCTTGTCCCACTTAATCATATCCTCAGCAAAAGATTATTACTCTACTGACAACATAACTATTAACCATGCTGCAACTCCTACACAGTTTACTGAAAAGGTAGCATACTTCAGCCCTCTGATGGGTGGCCATTGGAATTGGGTTTTCTTTCTATAGTCCTAATTCTTCATATTCACACATATTAAATATCTAAAGCATTTTGTCTTATTAGCAGATTCCTTTTTTCATGCCATATCAATAGCTTGTGTGTAGATATTCTTTCAAGAAAAATCACAAAGGACACACACAATCATGTATTCCCTTTCCCCCAGCAGAAAGTAAACTTCCTAAGGCAAGGAATTGCTTTCTTTTTGTCTCAGTAGCACAGTGCCTGCCACATAGGAGGACTTGTGAAAAACTTGCTTACCTGAGCAGGATTGAATAAGTGGCATGAAGGGAGGACCAGGGCTAGCCTTTTTGGATCTACTGAAATATTTGAGAAAAGTTTTCCTTACTGTTAGGAGCATGGAATGGGGGTCTGGCACTTAGCCAAACCAACTGAGATTGTTTCTCTCCATGTAGAAGACACTAGGGATCTCTTCTGAGAGAATTATGATAGGATGTAGGGGAAGTGTCTTGGAGAGATAGACTTTCAAGAATGCATAGACATTCTGTAACTGTAACTGTAGTTGCTATCGTGTGGTGAATAGGAGTTTCTTTGCTTAGCTGTGGAGTAGTTAAAAAACAAAAATGAAACAGAAACAACTGTCCATTTCAGTCTCCTGATCTTTGCGTTAGCACACTTGTTAGCCAGGAAAGGGAATGGAGCCTGTGATTTGAATGAGTCTAAGTGTCTCCTTGCACTCTGTCATTCTAGAGCTCAGGTTTGAGTCAACACAGCATCGATGCCCTGAGGTACGAAAAGTCTCCTTTGGCATTCCATTGTTCTTCAGTTCAGGTTTCAAAGTTAAGGTGGCAGTGATGCTCTGAGGAGCAAGTCGTAAATTTTGGGAATGACCTTTGGGAACACAGTCTACCGGTATCTGAGATTCAGGATGGTCTGTCTGTCATGCCACAATTTGGACATGAACTATGTAGGAACAGAGCTAAGTTTCTAGCACAATCTCCATCACTTTCCCTCCTCTGTGAAGGACCAAGTTTGCATGGTGGGATTATGCTCCTCAGATGCTGGGAGAAACACTTACTATTTGTTCTTGCTGTATTGCTAAAAGGGGCAGCTTGGTGGTGCAGTGGATAGAGTGCTGGGTTTGGAATCAGAAATTCATCCAAATCCAACTTCAGGCACTTACTAGCTGTGTGACCCTGGGCAAGTCACTTTACCCTGTTTGCCTCAGTTCCTCATCTGTAAAATGAGCTGGAGAAGGAAATGGCAAACTATCCCATTATCTTTGCTAGAAAAACTCCAAATGTGGACATGAAGAGTCAGGTATGACTGAAAAATAGTTGATTAACATATGGTAAAATGGAAGGAGCATGCTAGTTACTGGATCCCCTAAAATTAGGAAAACACAGCTGTGGGGGGCTTGAGCTAAGGGCAGTAGAGAAAAATCTATCCAATGATGCTCAAGGTATCCTCAAAGTCTGAGAGAGATGTAGCTTGTTTGTCCCTAAGAGAGTGGAGTCATAGCGTACATGCTATATTGGATGCTAAGGAGCCCTTTGGACTTTTTGACCACACAAGGTCACAGGCTCCATTCCTCACACCAGTCAATGAGCTCCTTGAATCATAGGTAAAGATCAGGAAACTGAAGCTGGCAGGCCTTTTAGAACAACCCTGCACCCAAATAAAGAGCCTCTTATTCACCATATGGTAGCAACCATAGCCAGTTGCAGAATGACTGTGCATGCTCCGTAGACTGTCTCTCCAAGACACTTCCCTTACATGTTATCACAATTCTTCTGGAAGCAGCTCCCTGGCATCTTTCAGGTGGGGAGTCATCATCTCAGAAGGTCAGGGCACAGGCTGGAGCTCCAATACAAGTGTAAAGAGCATGGGATTCTGAAGATGTGACATTGGATCTTTTTGCTGCCTGTGTGATCCTAGGTAATAATTTCTCCCCTCTGAGCCAGTTTCCTTATCTATAAAGTGAGGAGGATGGTAATATCAGAAGTACTTTCCAAGTATAAATCCTTTGATAATATTTGCAAAAGAAACACAAGTTGCTGTAGAGTAAGTGGTGCTTATTGAATGAATACTTTCTTGAAAAAACACTTTAAGCAGCTTAGGGTCCTGCCCTAAAGTGTACAAATGGAAGAGTGAGAGCATTCCTGCTCTCAAGGAACTTCCAGTCTAACGGAAGGATACAATCCATAAGGGGGATTGCTGGTCAGGGAAGTTTTCATCTGGGGAGTTGGAGGATTGTGAGGAGAGTCATAAGGTAATCAGTTGTCATGCCTTTTGGTACAGCAAAACGGTGATGATTTTGATTTGATTAGCAAATAGCAGGCCAGATTGAGGTATCTCCACTCTGAAGTTTTTTTTGTTGTAATGTAACTCTGGTCTTACTGAAGAGTTTAACTAGCAACAGTCAGGAACACATCCCTTCCTCTTCCAATGGGTCTCCATGATCAAGTTGGGTTATATTGAAATTCACAATTCGATGTTTCTTTTTCTCCACTACTTCCGTGGTGTTTTTCATATGAGTTTAAAAGTGAGAAAAAATGCCTTCTATTTTCCTCTGATTGTCCATCATCCCCCTGGGCCCAATTGGGAAGGATTATTCAAATTATTCTGCATCATTTCGCTCATCACCTTAGTCAGAGAATGACCCGGGAAAGCCAAGCATTCTCTAGCAATGTCACTTTCCTAAGGAAGAAAAATGTCTAGTAGGACTAAATATCTGTTGAATTAACACAACTATATTGTGTTTCAGTAGGCTGCTTTCCCAGGCTTGATAGTGTAACTTCCATATTGGTCCCTTGAGACCCTTTAGTTTCTGGGCTTTAAAGTGCTAGTTTGAGGGTCTAAGAGAAGAAACTCATTCTAAAGTAATGAGCTGATTTTCTGAAACCAGAGGACACGTGTGTTTCCTGAGCTATTCTGTTAATCTGACCTTGGAACTGAGATTTCATTTGAGGACAATCATAGAGACAGCAGTGCTAGGGCTTAGTGGGATTTATGGTAAAGGGCTCAAACCACTGATGTCTTTCTGCAATTAGTTAAATTGATTGCTGTAAAGGACTGGACATCAGTGAATTAAGAAAATTAGATAAGCCCTTTCTACCCTTGAACTGAGAAAGTTCGACGCAAATCTCAAGATGTGATGCGTGCAATTTGCATCTAAACATAAGAGAGTCATAGAATTGTGTGACTCATCATTCTTACCTTCCCACTTGAAAGTCACAAATTTATTAGCTGAAGTTTATGGTTCAGAGAGTTATCACAAGTCAAATGATGAGCTGACTGCATTACCTTTTCCATTGTTAATAGCAACTATCCTAGGACTGAGCTGTCCCTGGTTCATTCTTACAGGTTGACTTCTGCAAAGACTCTCTCTATTAGTATTTTGATGATACTTTAATAATTTCATTGGGATTATGGGTGTCTTTCTGTTAAAAAAGAATCTTGCTTTAACATAGGAAGTAGCTGTCTGTATTTATCTTGAAGGGAACCAGAGTTCTCAGTCCTTGTCATCATGAATAAAAGATGGAAACATGTGATAACTTTTTAAATGTGAACAGCATTATTGACATAACTTTGCCACTGTTCTGGTGACAATGCTACTAAACCAGATGTGTCCTTCAAACATAATGGCAAGGACTTAGAAAAAATGAAATGAACACAAGCCTCACTTTTTCTTTTTGGAATAATAAATTGATTCCTAACCTTCAGCTTTTATATTTGTCTGAGCAGAGCTGGGATATACTTTAAATTAAACCAAATGCTCAGAGTACCAGATCTTGCATGCAGCTATGGGACTATGAACAGTACCTTTCTTCTCTTAGTGTGCCAATTTCTCCTTCAGTAAAATGGGGATAAAAATACTTTTATCCCCATTTTACAGGAACCTTGTTTATTTCATATCAGGCTGAACTTTGAGATTCTCTACCACATCCCAGAAACCTTTTGCTCCTAGCTCATTTCAACCCTGGAATTCATACCTTGGAAGTGCCCTCCATCTCTTTAGTCCCTCCCTCTAATTGGAGGGCTCCTCTCAGAACCTTCATTTAAGGAAGGCCATGTCTTCGTTTCTCAGGCTGATTTCTGGACCTCCCTATCATTTCCCCATGCCTGATTACTTTATTTCTCCATCTCCCTTTTCAGCTTTCTTTTATGTATTCTCTTTCTGAATTAAGATATAAGTTCCTTGAAGGCAAGGACTGTTTTTTGTTTGTATTTGCATTTCCATTACTTAACATGGCACCTGGCACACAGCAATCGACTGATTGACTAAGTCATGAGCATTCTGAGAGATGACACATGAAATGGTTTTCTCGTCAGTTATTACTAAATTAGGCATTACTTTCTTGGGATCATGCTACAGAATGTCTGCTTGCCTACTATTTTGCTGACCCAAGGCCTTCTTTAGGACTATTATCCTAGTACTTGCCTTTTAGCTTTTCAGTAACCATTTACACTCAGTGAGGTTTGAGGAAGGAGGATCTTCATAGAGATTCATGACCATATAGCAACTTCATGTTTGCAAAGCCTTTCCATACATTAACTCCTTTATGCCTACAAACATTATTAGGGGATCAGTACCAGAGCCATGTTTTCCTCGTTTTGTAGATGAGGAAATGAAGGCTCACCAAGGAAAAGTGTCTTATGCACAGTCCCAAAGCTAGTAACACTATTAAGTGTCCAAGGTAGTATTTGAAGCAAGGTTTTCTTCATTCCACATTCAGACAGAAAGAGAAGAAAATTAAGAATATTAAGATAGTTTATGCTTAACAAAAATTAAGGTATTTTATGTTAGCTATGATGACCTTGAATAATTCCTTTTCATAAGCAATTCCAATCTGCCCCTCCATCTTAGTGATAATAGAAGCTACACTGTAAGGCTAATAATTCCTTAAGCCAAACTTTTCCATCTTAATGTAGGGAGACTGTCAATTCTTTCTTTCTTACCCTGAAGTGGTGATGACAAGTGTTTTCCTCTTCTTCATTTCTTTAGATAATTTTGAGAAGCTCCTGTGAATGGTTTGATTAGTGCCATCTAGTTGCCTTTTATCCTCATGGGGTGGAGAAATGGATGGGGGAGAGAGTGAGATTCTCTACTGAGCTTCTAGATTCATGTGCTAATAAAGATGAGAGATACACTCACTACCTGGGCATTGGGGAAGAGAAGATATAAACTGGGATATCATGAAAAGCCAACATAGAACTAGGCAAAAATGTACTTAGATAATTTAACCACAATAAGACTATACTGGATTGTAGCAGTGCCCTACTCAGCACCTTTTAGTCCAAGGAGTCAGGTTTTCAATAGGTATGGTTAACTACGTGAGTTTAACATGCATGTTGATGTAGTGGATGGAGTGCCAGACCTGGAGTCAGGAAGATCTTTTCAAATTCGGCCTTAGATACTTACTAGCTATATAACTTTGGGGAATTCACTTAGCCCTGTTTTCCTCAGTTTCCTCATCTGTAAAATGAAGCAGAGAAGGAAATGGCAAACCACTCCAGTATCTTTGCCAAGAGAACCCCAAATGGGATCATAAGGAGTCAGAAGCGACTGAAGTGATACAACAATCCTTGAACATCCTTGAAAAATGTAATGAAGTCATGTGTGCGTATGTATACACATACACACATATATACATATACACACATATGTACATATATATTATATGTGTGTGTATGTAGTATGAGTATATGTGTATATACACACACCATGTCTTTTTTATTTTATTTTTTTGCAGGGGGGAAGGCAGGGCAATTGGGGTTACGTGACTAGCCCAAGGTCACACAGCTAGTAAGTGCGTCAAATGTCTGAGGCCGGATTTGAACTCAGGCGCTTCTGACTCCACGACCGGTGCTCTAGTCACTGCACACCACCTAACTGACCCATACACATCATCTTTAAGAGGCTCTTTATTTGTTCTTAGATAATTTAACCACAATAAGACTATACTGGACTGTAGCAGTGCTCTATTCAGCACCTTTTAGTCCAAGGAATCAGGCTTTCAATAGGTATGGTTAACTACATGAGTTTAACATGCATTTTCATTGAATTATTCTTTCAGAAAAACCAAAAATGTAACTGTTTATTCTTTAAAAGCTAAGTTCAATAACATTAATGCACACTATCTCTTTGGAGAACCTGTGGATAGTGAGTGGACAATTTAAGAATCTAAATAAATACCTGGGTATAATTTGGTACTGTTCTTAGTAACCATAATTGTTAATCGGTAGTCAATTCTAATCTGAATATAGAACATGTCTGCATGAACTTTTCGACTCAGATCCAGAGACTCTACCAGCACAATTCTCATAGTTCTGGTGCCTTTCCAACTTCAAATGGTGTCTTTGTTAATGTGAGTCCAACAGGTTTAACTCCTCATCAAGAGGACTTTACTCCCTTCCTTACTGAGCCAAAGTTAACCATCCTCTTTCTACCTAAATTTTGAATCCATTCCTATCTGAGCCGGCACAGGGCACTTCAGTGGAGTAAGAAATGGATTATTGCCCTGCCTCTACTACTGAAGCGACACAGAATGAATTAGTGCTGTCTGTTCTCCTGCTTCTGGTTTTCTGGCTAGTTTTTTCATAGTAAAGAAACAGAGAGAATTTATTATTTGCTTACCAATTAATCATAACTGTTGATCACTATTTCTTAACCCTGGTTTTATTCAAGTTTGCATTGAGTATTTGTGACTCAATCTAGATTGCTCAACTACCAAATATACTTTTTGTGGGGTATATTCATCGCCACAGGAATTTTATATATTTTACAATTCCAAGAAATAAAATGATTGCTTTAGTAATAGTAGCTAGCATTTATATAGTGTTTTAAAGTTTTTAAACCACTTTACAGATACCTCCTTTTTTATTTTTCCAACAACCCCAGAAGGGAGATGATATTGTTATCCAAATTTTATAGATGAGAAAAGGGTGGCAAACAGAGGGGGAACGATTTGCCCAAGGTTACATAACTTGTAAGTGTTCAATGAAAGATTTGAAATAAGTTTTAATGACTCCAGACTCAACACTATCCACTGAGTCATATAGCTGCCTATGTCCTGTAGTAGGTGCTTTCTTGATACACTTGGTCTCTAGGCAAATTTGACTATTTGGAAACTATCCAAATAAATGCTTGTCGGGTTTAATAGGAAAACTACCAAAAATATTATGAAACGGTTATTTAAAATCTGTAGTAATTATACTGCCACTGTACTCACAATAAACTTTCAAAATTGTGGAACAAATAATATGTCCTTAGATGATCCTTTGTCACACATTGTGTTACCATAGAGTAAAACTTTGATGAACTGTAATGCATATCATTGAGATGTTGGAGTAATTGAATTTTTGTGTTGAGTTCTAACTGAAGCCCCTTTTCCCTTTCATTACTTATTTTTTTAAATCTCTAAAACAATATTAATATTATATACTGCTCTATTAAGCTCAATGTAGTGAAAATGACTAAATCTTTTTTGATGATTGAAACTCTTCCAGTACCTCAGGGTTAATAGTCTTCACAATAAGGGCCATGTTACATCTCAAAAACTTAGAAGAAGAGCTGTATTTGAACTAAATATAGGTCTATATAGGCTATAAGCTCTGGTATAGCATACCTTAGAAGACGATTTTTTTAAAAAAACTGAATCTATGATACAAGACTAATTATTTGTCATACGCATTTTCTTTTAGTATTCCGTACCCCCACCACCAAGATTGTTGTAGGGATCTAGTGAGCTAATTAGGATCACAGATTTAGAGCTAGAAGGGACCTTAGAAGGCCTTCTAAACTGATATTCTCATTTTGCAAATGAAAAAACTGAGGCTAAGTGACATGTCCAATATCAAAGGCATTTGATGTCCAGGAATTTAAACCCCCAGGCCTCTGCCTCCAAATCCAGTGCTCTTTCTGGTATGGCATGAAATATCCCTCTCAAAATATGTTAACATACTCAAAGTGCTTTGTAAACCTTAAAATACAGTGCAAATTCATCTATAAAGATGATGAAAATGCTCTTAAAAGTGGAATTCATCTTTTAAAACTAAGCAAACAGAAGACGTCAATTTACATCATATCAATTTAATTGAGGTTTTGTTGTGCTTAAATATTAAGCTGAATATGCTGAAGGGCTCTTTAAATCTCAGTCACACGTGGGGACTTACCCTCGCTTCAGCAAGAAGAAACGTTCATGTGTCAAGGCAATTGGCTATCATCTTGTTTGCCATGGGGTATAACTCAAGGGCTTCCTCCATGACCTAAACTTTTAATATTAACCCTGACGTTGATTGTCTTGCTTTATCTATCTTTGTACCCTTGGTAATGTGTATCCTTGCTAATTAATTGTTGATTGCTTGATCTCTGCCTTTTTGATCAATGCTCAAGAATGACCTTAAATTGACTTCATCTACTTTTTTCACTTCTTTGGCTCCTTTCTAGCATGTCCAGCACAGTATTTCTCGCAGTGTTTTGACCTTATTCCTTCAATATACCTGTGTGGTACCCCATGGTACTATAAAATTAGACCTGAGGCACTTTGCTTGCTGGGGGAAGGGTCATCACTGGGGTCCAGTTGTTTCTTTGCATATCAGTTACACACAGTTTATATAGCTCTCACTTG
Source organism: Trichosurus vulpecula (assembly GCF_011100635.1). Taxonomy (NCBI): domain Eukaryota; kingdom Metazoa; phylum Chordata; class Mammalia; order Diprotodontia; family Phalangeridae; genus Trichosurus; species Trichosurus vulpecula. Next base: position 227,190,303 of record NC_050576.1, read on the forward strand.
CAACTGGCTCTCAGGTCATAGCCACCTATAGAACTACCCTACCCAGAGCTGATCCAAAGAGGAGGCTGTAACTGTTTACATTTAAGATTAAATTGACAGAAAAAAGGACTGTGATACTTCAAAGGATTCATGGTCTCATTGGTATGGTTGTTCCCTAAAACAATGCAGATAGTAAACAACACACACTTCCTCTTTTTATGGGATCATTTTTCATGTCTTTCCATATGCCTTCCACAGAAGATAAACACAATGCTCTGGAGGAGTCTTTACTTTTTTAATGAATAAAAGCCTCACTCTTTCTACCTAATTCATTTTCCCTCACTCTTATAATACAATCAATCCACTTCTTTATTTGGTGATAAATGTCCTGGGAATTTTTTAATGCCACTTCTTTTATAAAGTACTACATCCTGCTAAAATGACTGTCTTTTAATTCTCATTGGGCTTATAAAAGGATTCTTTTGAGTTTGTGGTGATTAATGATATTTAGTCATATAGCATCACCTGGATAGTTGTAGTTTGAAAGACGGACTTTTGTAATATCAAGCATCTTAGGGTCATGGAAAACACTGCGTTTCCCAAGTGTAGTCCAGCATAATATCCTATTCCTATTCACTTCTGGGTCTGGCTAATTATACAGCTACAGTTCCTACTGAAGACATACATGTTGACAGATTAACTCAATGAGTTGCCTGGCCATGTACATGTTATAGTTGATACTATATATTTCCTATCCACTTTGTTTTTCTTACGTGGATTGTCAGACTGATGTCTTCTGAGTGAATTGTAAGTCTCTTAATGAGGTCCAAAAGTGTTCAAATACTGAAATAGTTATCAATAAGAACATCTTGAGAACACTGTAAGAAACAAGGAATTCTCTCTGAATATTGTACAAGTCATTTTTTGATGATACCGGCAAACATCTTTGTTGGACTAAACATTTGCTAAAAATAAATTAGATTACTATCCAGAATACATTTCTATAATTCTGGTGCTAAAATATCAGTTGGGTCATATATCTTGTGAAAAGCTTATATATTTTCAAACTGACTTTATTTTGAATGTAGGTAGTGATCTATAGTCTTAAAATGATAAATTAAAACCCCAAATAAGATTTTACTAAAGCATGAATTGTTCTGCTGTGTACCCTAAATCCTTGGGCTGAAATTTGATTATCATTTAGAGGATAAGTTAAATGTATCTTTTTCCTTGTGGAGAGTTGCACTTCCCTTGCTGAAAGGTTATATTTACATCATATCGAACATCTGGATGAAATCCAAGTTTCCAGGTTTCTCCCAGATTTAACAACATGCTAGCTTCAACTGACTCTTCTAAGGTCAAAGTGTATGAAAGAAAAAAAATGTTATGAACCGCCTTCATAGGATATCAGCTCATTGATCAACTTCAAACAGGCAGGAAGTGTAGTATAGTGGGAAGAACATCAAAGCAGGCATGAGCAGAGATGTAAGTTTGAATTCCATCTCTGATACTTAGTGACTATGCAACCTAGGCTGATGTATCTGAGCCTTACTTTCTTCAACAATAAGATGGGGATAATAATGACACTTGTAATAGCTACCCCACAAGGCCATTGTGAGGAAAACATTTTGAAAACCTCGAAACATTATATGTTATTGTTGTTCAGTCATTTCAGTCCTGTCTGACTATGACTCCATTTAAGTTTTCTTGGTAGAGATACTGGAGTGGTTTGCCCTTTCCTTCTCCAGCTCATTTTATAGATGAGGAAACTAAGGCAAACAGGGTTAAGTGACTTACCCAGGGTCACATAGTAAGTGTTTGAGGCCAGGTTTACCCTCAGGAAGATGAGTTTTCTTGACTGCAGGTTTGGTCCTCTATCCACTGCACCAAACCTGCCCCATCATCTATCTACCTGTATTAGATATTATCTATGCATTGATCTCTATAGATATATTTATATATCTGCCCAGAGATATATAGAGATATATCTTGATATCTGTGAGATATCTATTAGATATTGATATATAATAGAGATATCTAATTGATATGTTGATATAGGTATCTATGTACCTATAGATATATCTATAGAAACAGGCATAGATATATAGACATTTCCAAGTAGAAAATTTCTATATATTATGTTTTTCTATGTAACATATAACATTTCTATGTATTATGTATAACCTTCCTATATATATGTATGTGTGTGTATGTGTGTTTGCATAACATTCTTGTCCTTCAGCTGTAAGTGTGTCAGATGATGATCTATATACTTTATGTAGGTAGTTCCATGCCTGGGAAGTTTATCTGCCTTGTTTACCTATCAAGGACAAGAATTTGGACCAAAGGAATCCAGATGCCAGGTGATACCTCCCAGCTCCCCCTCCCTAGTCTTTAGTTCTTCTTTTCCCTCTCCTGTTCACCTGTATGATAGAGTCCAAAGGACCCTGGTGAGGCTAAGGAAGCCATATTGCCAAGCAGAGCTCAACAGTCCTTTGAAGTTTGTCAGAAGGCAGAAATAGTTTGAGGGGCCACAACTTAGTAATCAGGAATCTACGGACTTGAAGCAGAGATGATAGCAAGAGGATTTGAGGTAAAAGAATAGAAAATCTTCATCTCACGAAATCTGCCTGCTTGTCAATCCTTTGGTTCAGTGTGGTGGCTCACAGTTATGACTAATGAACTGAGACTGCTCTTGTCAAGGAGAGAATTTTTTTTATCAAACTGTCTGTTTTGGGCTAGGTCTGAGTCAGGCCAGTCCTCTGGCAGTTTAGGTTCAATATGGGAACAAAATAGGATACTTGTGCGTCACTCAATATTTATCAAAAGAGTATTTACTTACCCAGAAAGATACTAATAAGGATAGACATTGAGAATCCCTTGAGTTGATTCAGCTTGGCGAAGTTCCCATCATGATTCCCTAGCGCCACATTTGAGAGCTTCTGTAGCTCCTTGTGGCTGCTTTGGACTCAGATAATAAGGAAATGACATCAACTGTCTAAATTTTTTGACCTCTGAGCCAACCAAGGCTCCAGGAATATCTCGATACCTTTTTAGGAAAAACTAACCTAACCTCCTGGCGTCAACATATTGCTCATATCCCAGGCACCCTGGCTGAGATGTCCAGCAGGTTCTATGAATGAATGAAAATGCATTCATTAAGCACTTCTGAGGTGCCAAGTCCTGATGTAAGCCCGGTGATACAAATATATAATTAGAAGTGACAACATATAAAGTAATGTAGCTTCAGAGCAGATGGAAAGGACCAGAAATCGTAAGAATTCAGTGGCAGGACACATAGCAAGAAAGGAGGATCCCTATTAGGGTATATTCGAAGGTCAGATGATAATGAGGGAGAGGCAGAGGGTGCAGAAGCAGGGCCAAGTGGTCCCTCATCATGCTGGAGGGATTAGAATGTATGATGTACATCTCAGACAAACAGATTGAATAATAATGGAGCTTTTGCCATTCTTACCAGTCCTGAGGGACTCTGGGATGGCCAGGTGCTTCAGGGAAGAGGTGAAAGGAAAGAAATGGGAGCTATCACACCTGTAGGCCTCATGGGGTCTGGGTAGTATGGGGGTGAGAGAAGGATGTGGGGGTAGGTAATACTGCCCAGCAGCACCTAAGGAGTCTAGGCAATGTGAAGAAGAGATAAAGCCCAGAAGCTGGTAATGGAGAAATTGTCTTCAGTTACTTCCTCGGTAGAGAAGCACAGCAGCATCTATAAAAGCAGGAGAGCAACATCCAGAAGAGACTGATGCCAAGGGAGGAGGGGTCCTAATGGGAGTAACATGTCAGCCCTGGGGGATATAGATGACATCACAGCATTAGAAGCATGAGTTAGATAGCCCTTCCTGAATGTATGTGCCCTGAACACATATGTTTCTTATTTCTTCTCCTCTGTGAGTGTCCTGGCCACAGAGGGACCTGACATGTTCCTCTTCGTACAGATTCCCAGTCAGATGTGTTCTCTAAACTCACACTCTGCTTTCATGAGTTCCTTCCTTGATCATCTTCCTTCCCAATGAGGGATTCATATGAATTTTCTTCCTCCAACTGATGCTACTAATGGGAGAGTGTGGCCTTGATTTATGGTGGTGGTGGTGGTGGGGAATATTCTATTGCTACTTTTCTCAGAATACTATTTTAATCATAGGATCATAGATTTAGTGTTGGGAGGAACCTTACAATTCATCCAGTCCAATCTTCTCATTTTACAGATGAGGAAGCTGAGGCCCATCAAGGTGAAGGGATTTGTCCAAAGTCCCACAGATAGTATTTACAAAGGCAAAATTTGAACTGAAATCTCCTGACTCCAAATTCAGTCTTCTTTTACCATCATTGCCTTTCACTGACTGCTTTCACAGTTCCCTGTTACTTCCCCTCCTTACTCCCCTGACTTCTCGATCTTCTCATCAGCAGCTTTCTCACTCTGGAGATACCCAGAGCTCTGTATTCTTCTCCCTCATCTCTGATCGCTAGCCAAGGCCACTATTTCAAGTGGTTCTCAAATGACCTGTACTCATCTTTCTGCCCTCTCTGTGTTGGCAAAGAGAGTACCTGCACTGGGAAGCTCCTACTGTTGCAATCTCAGGTTGAATAAAAAAAGTTACTAACCAAGTTTAGAAATCTGGACTGTTTGGACTTTTCCACTTCTTCCATATGAGCCTTGCCTTCTCCCACATGACTATTCTCCTCCCCTTCTTTCTGGGTCTCTTTCACATATTGTCTTTCCCCATCCCAGTGTAGTTAATTTAGGGTGTGGACTGCCTTTTAAAATTTGCATTTCTAGCACTTGGAATAATGCACATAGGCACATAATAAGTGCCTAATCAATTATGTATGTATGTATGTATGTATATATTACATATGTATGTATGTATGTGTCTATCTGTATCTATGAAGTAATTGAGTCTTCTGGCTGATCACTAAAAGTAGTCACAGTAGAGAAGAGATTATGAATTAGAGTTTTGCTTGGATACTCTTCCACAGAGTACCTTGAACCTGGGTTAGCTTTTCTAGAACTCGCATGCATAAGATGGGGGTGACTTAGGTACTGAAACTAGAAAAGCAAAATTGTTATTAACAGTATTTAAAAAATGGAATGTTTTACTGAGCTGTAACAAGCAATTAAAATTACATAGCTGAACATATTGAAAAGTCATTCATGCAAGATCCTATTGTAATGTTTAATCACAATTTATTGTAATAAATAGTGTTTTCCAAATACTGGAATGTTTTCAAACATAGCTACAAAATGATGCTGGAGATATCTAACCTTGACTACTTCTTTTATCTAAAGACTGACTTTTCAGTGTCTGGATTATCTGAACTTTTTTTGTTTTGCTCTTATTTCTTTAAGATTGCCAACCATAATTCATTCAATTATATCTGTATTTGTTTTATTTTTGACTTTCGTTTTTATACCAAAATTATTTCCCCTTGAAATAGCCTCTTACCTCCACCTCAATTAAACCCTTCTTTGTAACAAAGAAAAATAATGTTGGCATGTGATGGAGTCTACCACATTCCATACCCGTAGTCTCCATATCTCTACGGAGGGGAGGCAGGTATGTTTCCTTGTAAATCACCCTTGACTAAAATAGTTCATTATACTTTATCAGAGTATGACAGCTTTTTTTTTTTTAAAGATTACATTACTGTTGTCATTTTTATGTTTGTTCTCCTGTTTCTTACATCTCTCATATATTATATCTGTATATGTCACTTCATATAAATCTTTCTGTATTTCTCTAAATTCTTAATATTTGTCATTTCTTATATGACTGAAATGTTTTGAGCCATTTTTGCCACATTAGTGCCCTTTTTATATGTATGAAGATGTTTCTAATTAATAACTCATTATGGATAACCAGAGAATTAATGGATTTCATATCTAAAAATGATCTGAGAGATGCTGTAGAATTCTCAGTCCCTCAAATTCTGAGTGTCTTTCCAGGCTTGTCTCTTGGGTACCACTTCCTATAAGAAACCTTCCCTCATTCCCTCACTTCTTAGTGCTCCTGCCTCTTCAAATGATGTTACATTTACTTATCTGTATAAATATATTATAATGCAAGCTTGCTTGAGGACAGCATCTCTCTCTCTCTCTCTCTCTCTCTCTCTCTCTCTCTCTCTCTGTGTGTGTGTGTGTGTGTGTGTGTGTGTGTGTACAATGCCTTGAATATGGAAGGCTTGTAATAAGTGCTGGTTAAATCTACTCCAACCCTCTCATTTTACAGATAGGGATACTAGTGTGGAGGGGTGGAATCAGCACTAAGTTTGACATCGAGAACCTGGATTCAAATCCTATTTTGCCACTCATTCTCAGAGTCATCTGCATGAATCACTTTATCACTTTGGGATCCAGTTTCCTCCTCTTTAAAATTAAGAAGCTGGACAAGATGACGTGTAAGGTTTCTTCCAGATCTCGATCTCTGATCTTCTGCAGCCCAGAAAGGGTTACCCAAGGTCAGATAGTAGATTAGAACCTGGAAGTTCTCTTTCCTCTTAGCTCATTGATCTCTCTGTCACATCCTGCTAACTCTTCTGAGCTGCTCTTCCTGTAATGTGATGGATTTGTGAGGATTTTTTGTCTCTCACCCAGTTCCCCTGGAGACCAGGTGCTCACGTAAGGAACTTAAGCAGCCAGGATTGGGCTTTGGTTGCCATGGAGCAGTTTTGCCTCTACTTGGTCAAAAAGGAGATCAGATCCAGGATTTTGTGCTTGGGGACATGATGCTCTAACAATATATTAGACAGGAAATTGCGGATGATCAGATTGGAATATTAATTAACATCTCCACCATGTGTTGGGCAAGAGAGTGGAGATCATAGAATCACATACATATTAACTGAAAAGGACCTTGGAAACCATCTAGTCCATCTCTCAAACCAAGGCACAGAAAGAGGAATGGGGTTTTCCAGGGTCACACAAATAATGACACAACCAGTTTTAGAACCCAACTCTCCTGACTCCCAATCCATCCAGTCTTCTTTCTACTGTTTCCCCCTCCCTTCTGTCAGCTTGGCTGCTTAAATTTTTTTTGTTAAAAACTTAGCATTGAGCACCACTACAGACTACTGAACTTGCTTAGTACCTTTTTGGGGGGGGCGGGGAAGGGACTTGCAACAGTATCGGTAGCTCCCAAGTGGAGACATTCTCTTTAGCAGCACAGAGCAGCCCTACCCTGAAACTCCCAGTCTTAAAGAATTGTGTGGTGGCACTGGGATGCCAAAGGATATGCCAGGCCACACAGGAAGCTTGCATTAGAAGTGGGACTTGAACCTCTGTTTTCTTGATGCACAAGCCAGCTCTCTGTACATCACACCAGAGGTGTCAAACTCATGGGCTATGGACAGGTCTCAAACCTAAAATATAATTGGGAAATGCTTTATAAGAAATAAAACAATAAATACTTGATAAATCCTCCTTCATTCATTCCACTGAGCAGTTAGCCACTTTGCTACAAGTATGAATGGCTGAGGGTAGGTTAAAGCAAGAATTTCTTATTTTTCCTAAGAAAAACCAGCATAATGTTTTTCTCTGGTGAGTTGGAGCAGTGTTGACTCCTAGCAAGATGGAGGACTTCACTACTTCACTACTAACTACTGGTGGTGTATAGGGGCTATAGGGAGGGCTAGCACCTCTGGTGTGAGGGCTTGCTGATCCCTTTTCAGGGCTGCCCATCCATCTTTGGTGCCCACCTTTCACCCTCTGAGTATAAGAAGTTGTAGCATGCACAGCAGCCACATCCTGGTAAAACAATCTCAGCAGACAGCTAGACCAGTTGGAGGGTAACTAAGATGACTTAAACCTGTGGGTGAGTTAGGGGGATGTCTACCTCAGGCATGTGAAGACTTCCTCTGGTGGAATAGCAGATGAGAATGCTTGGATTCAAAGTTCATGATGGCAACTGAAGCAGGGGCTGTGGAGCACTTCAAGCTTGGTTAGACATCTAAGATACCAAGGTCATCCACTGCACCTTGGGTCATGTCCAGTAGTCCTGACTTTTGTCTTTCCACTGGACTTCAATGATTCTGGAAGAGACAGTGAGGTTGATGACTTTGTGCAACACTGTCCTATTTAAATCCAATTCACTTGCAAGTCACTACCCTGTGATGTTATCAATTCTCTTTGAAAATGGACGATGAACAGCAACAACCAGCTACTGGCAGTCCCATGGTTCACATCCTGAGTCATTCTATTCAGTGAAAAGCAGCTGAGGTAGTACATGGATGGAACAGACATGCAGGGAGTTGTCTCCCCGCCCTCCATCTGTGGAGGGAAAGATGCTTTTTGTCAGATCTCACATTCTAGGCAGGGATTTAACTCAATTTACTCAATTCAACAAGTATTTGAAAGGGCTACTACAAATTGTCCTCTCTGATATAATGTAATCTCTGTAAGGGCAGAGTTTGTCTTATTTTCATTTGTAGCCCCATCATCCATCACAATTTTTATCACATCATAGGCACACAATAAATGCTTGTTAATTGTCAACTTTTTTGGGGAGACTTGGTCTCCTCATCACACCCAGGCTAGAAGTGTGAGGGATATTTGCTCCAACTACTCTTTGTTACAGAAACTTTGAACTCCTCTGTTTCTAACCTGAGCCAGTTGATCTATCCTTAGGCAATCTGGTGGCCCTCTGCTCCTGGGGGCTCACCATATTGGTGCCAAACTATGCAGATCACCTATAGCCCTATAGCAGCTCAGAACTCCTGACCTCAAGTGCTCCACTAGCCTCAGCCTCCTGAATAGTGGGGATTACAAGCGTATGCTTTCATGTCCTACAGATTGTCTACTATGTGCAAGATATCATGTGAAACACTAGGGGGACAATAAGGAAAGCACAATTAAAAAAAACCTCTGCCCCTCAGAATTTGCATTCTTTTTGGGGATACGATGGTAGAAAAAGATAAGCAAAAATATTTTTTAGAAAGGAGAGAGAGCTAACAACTAGCATAATCAAGCAAAGCTTCCTGTGGAAGATGGCACCTGAGCTGAGCCTTAGGAAGTTAGGGATTCTTAGAGACAGAGGTAAAAGTGGGGAGCATTCTAAGTCCCAAAACCTGGAGGCCATATATGGAATGCGAAGTCTGGGAAACGTTTCTGAATTCACCTGAAAAAGATAAATATAAAGGACAAATAAAAAGGGCAAAGGTACTCAGAGTCTCTTCAAAGTAAAGACCTTATTCTGTAGCCACTCTCCTCAAAGCGGATCACTGGGAACCCATTCTATGGGAGTGGAAACCATCTTTACTTGATGGGGCTTATGACTGAAAATTCATGTGCTTTCCTTTCCCCCACTTGTGTAACTAAATGGTGAAATACCTATACCAACATTTCCTCAATTTTTTCTTAAACCATGCAGTGGCACTAAAGGGAGTGCATGTGGTATACCCCAGAGATGCTTCTGGGGGTTACTATTTATTCCCCATTCAAAAAATGTGCTTATTTCTATATGTCATGAAGTCAGGGGAAGGAGGAAAAAACAGGTACAAAAAGTAGAAGCGTAGGTTGAGGAGGAAAAGCTAGAGAAGCAGAGAAGAAAGATTTTGTGTTGGTACTTGTCAGAGGGATAGCTAATTAATACGATTGAAGATATAAATGGCTTTCAATTATGCACTGCATGCATTTTGCAACTCCCAAATCAGCTTCTGTTTAATGAGAATGTTTGCTATGCAAATAACATCATTTTTATTAGTACAGCACAGATACATTGCACCTACAGTTCTAACTAGCTCAAGACTTTTTCTCTCTGCAGAATGGCTGCTCAGAAAGGACTGGGAACAGGTTGTTTGGTCCACTAAAAGTAAAAAGAGTGACATACAAAAGCATGTTTGACAATCAGTCTGTTCACCTTGAACTCATGCTAGAAAACAGAGACATCTACAGGGTAGGCTTATGAGAACAGTGCAATCCCTGGCATGAGAAACCATACTTGGGTGATAGGGAAACATGCTTTGAGCCACTCTTAGCTTGCTTTGCCTTCTGAACCCAATTTGCCAATAGGAAAAAACACATTGAGATCAAGCTCTTTTCAGGAGAGAAGTGACCAAATAGCAGCTGAGAACTGCCGCCATGTGAGATGAAAGGGATGTTGAGTCACAGGGCTGTGCACCTGTCTTCTGTGAATGCTCTGTGAATAATTGATGTTGAAGGAAATGATGTCCGCATTGTGACATATGGCCTAAGCAGCTGATGGAGACATATTGAACTCTGCCAACTCCCCACAAAGGAAGGAATTGAAGAGAGTTGGAGGCCTGACTTTTTCTACTTTAGCTTTGATTAAGAGGGAACAAAGGATTTCTTCAGAAACTCAAGCAGTGCTTCAATAATCTGCTAACACACTTTTTGTCATCATGAATGTAGAAGTAAGCTACGTGAAGCGCTAGCAAAAAGGTAGTAATATGGACTTTACTCTTCCTTTTTGGAGAGTCTGATGGATGAAACATTTCAAACCTTAGAGCCTTGGTATGGTAGTGATCTGTCAACATGGGAAACCCCAAGGATGCAATGCATTCTCAAACGTCACTTTGTGGTCCTTGTCTCTAACAAGAGAGGTGAGTTTTCTGGCTTACAACCACTCTAGAGAAATCTCATTGCTCTTCAGTGTGGGCAAGGTGAAATCCTCGGGCATGTTATATTACTATATAATCAGCAATACTTCTATTAATAGGTTGAATAAACATCCAAAGGATATTGTAATGCAAGTCTGACCCTGTCACCTCCTATTCAGTAAATGTCACTGGCTCCCTATTACCTCCACGATCATATATAAATTTTTCTATCTAGCTTTTAAAGCCCTTCATATCCTGGACCTTTCCTACCTTTCTAGTCTTCTTAGAGTTCCCTTCCACTTATACACACCAGTGCCTCTCTGGCTTCCTTACTGTTTTTCCCTGAAAATATTCTCCATCTCCCAGATTAATGCATCTTCACTGACCTTCTCTCCCTCTTCCTTTCAGCTTCCTGGCTCTCTCATCTTCCTTCTCAGTGAGATGCCAAAGATATTTTCCTTTTTGCATAGCAGTTAAAGAAGAAAAGCATAGAACACCATTCCAGCTTGCTGATATACTTTGAAAAGCACATTTTTTTGTCATCATTTATTGGGCCTAGATGCTCCTAAGAACTAGCATTTATATAGTGCTTTAAGATTTGTAAAGCACTTTACGAACATTAGTTCATTTTATCCTCACAACAACCTTGAGAAGTAGGTGCTATTATTATACCCATTTTGTAAATTAGAAAGTGGAGGCACAAGGGGTTAAGTGAACTTTCCAGGGTCATACAACTAGCAAGTAGATGAGACAGGATTTGAATTCATGTCTTGATGATTCTGTGTCATGCACCCTACCCACTGAACAACCTAGCTGCCTCACAAATATATGACAATGTATGTGATGAATTGGACCTATCAGAAGTCATGATGCTCACCAGGGAGATTAGGAAGAAGTAATGAATGATGAGAATCTCTGAAAAAGGAAACAATTATGCTCCAGAATGAAAGAACCTCAGAGATGGAAGAGACTTCAAGGGCCATTAAGTCCAACTTATACCTGGCCAAGAATTCCCTCTACAGCGTCTTACTAAGTAGCTACCAAGCCTTTGCTTTAATGTTTGTGATGAGAGAGAAGCCTCTCCCTGCTGAGGCAGCCCATAGACACAAAGAATTCTATGTCTTTTCATCCCTTTCAATTTCAAAGGCAGATTTAAATTGAGTATTGTAACTGATTACTTGGTGAATTTTAAAAAACAGCATCCTTTTTTTTTTCTCCTGTGTTCTTTCTTCTGCCTTTTTCTTCTAGCCAGTGATGAGATACTAATATGACCTAACTAAACTAAATTAATCATTTATTTTACACATGACATAATATGTGATGAAGCTAGAATTCGAAGTCAACATCAATTTTAGCATTGTCTCAACCATGGTTGAAGTATCATTTACTGTCTTAATAATGCATACTTATGTTGATTCTCTAAATAACTTCAGGGAAGAGATAAAAATGTTCCTCTCAGTGCAAAAGAGCAAGCACTATAGAATGCATAACAATGTTCAGTGAATCATGGTCTTTAAAGGCAAGATATATCCTGATGTCACAAATTGAAGAAGACTTGGGGCTATCTCTAAATTTATCAAAAAAAAATCAAAAGTCACCAGTTTGAAGCAAAGAGGCTTTGAGACCTACTCTGCTACTTTAGAAGAAGTAGTATCTGGCTAAGTGGTGAAGAAGTAGGAAAGTATGATGGAAAGAACACTGAATATAGAGTCAAAAGTCCAGGAATCCTGTGGGACCTACTATCCAAGGCTGCTAGGAGGAAAGAGACTTGTAAAAATGTAACATCAATATGGTTTACTTATTATCACTGTTATTATGGTACCTGTTAGTGCCATGAATACAGTAAGACAACTAACATGACAAAACTAGAAAATGATAAATTCTGGAGAGGATGTGGGAAAATTGGAACATTGTTACACTGTTGGTGGAGTTGTGAACTGTTCCAGCTATTCTGGAGAGTAATTTGAAACCATGCCCAAAAGGCTATAAAAATATCTATACCCTTTGACCCAGCAATACCACTTCTAGGGCTGTATCCCAAAGAGATCACACAAATGGGAAATGGACCACTGTGTACAAAAATATTTATAGTAGCTCTTTTTGTGGTGGCAAAGAATTGGAAATCAAGGGGAGGCCCATCAGTTGGGGAATGGATAAACAAATTGTGCTATATGAATGTAATGGAATACTATTGTGCCATAAGAAATGAGGAGCACATGGACTTCATTACAACCTGGAAAGACATATATGAACTGACGCTGAGCGAGGCGAACAGAATCAGATCATTACACATGATTACAGACATATGGCAGCTGTAAAGACTTTTATAGACTTGGTCCTCTCGTCAATGCAAGGTTCAAATACAGCTCCAAAAGACTCATGATGGATAAAAGCTATGCACATCCAGAGAAAGGATTATGGAGTCTGAATGCAGATTGAGGCACAGTATTTGCTCTCTTTTTCCCCTTCTTTTTTGATTTTGTTTTTTTTTCTCATGATTCATCCTATTGGTTATAATTCTTCTTTACAACTGGACTATTATGTAAATAAGTTCAATGTGAAGGTATATGTAGAACTTTCATTGGATTACATGCTTTCTTATGGGGGGAAAGGGGGGGAGAGGGAGGGAGAGAAAATTTGGAACCCCAAACCTTGTGTAACTGAGTGTTGTAAACTAAAAATAAAAAAAATTATTTTAAAAAATGCAACATAAATATGAGCTGCTTATTATTGCTGTTATTATGGTACCTGTTACTGCCGTGAATACAGCAAGATAAATTGAGCGTGCTGAACTTCTTTCAAATAGTCGCAACAACAACCAAAACAAATCTTCCTCTATGGTCCAAAAGCCAGAAATTTTAGATTTTCTATGCAAATATTACATGTGCAGGGACCCCTCAGAATGTGGCCCATGAAATCAAAGCCCAAGGTATTGGCATGCATTGGGCCAGCATCTGTTTAAAATTACTTCTTTTGAGGCTTCATCTGAGTCCTCTTTTTACCAAACCAAACCAGATGATACATTAACTAGAAACAATTAAACAAAAGGAAACTAGAAACTAGAAAAGTAACTAGAAACCTTCCCACCCCCTTATAGACAGGATATATTCTCTTTTAGATTAAAAAAAACCCCCAAGTTTATTGATGTGCTTTGTTTTTACACTACATTTACAGATTACTCTTGATTTAAGAGGTCTCTTGGAACAAGGTAAAGCAGTTAAGAAAAACTAATGATGCAGTGATTTCATCTGAAAGTGCAAGCAATATTTCATATATGTATTACTCCCTCTCGCTTATCTATTTAAAAAGTAGAATCTTATTTTCTTATCCTCTCAACCTCAACCTATTGATAAAAAACAAATTTGTTATAACAAATATGCATAGTCAGGCAAAACAAATTCCCTCCATGTCTGTATATAAAATGTATCTCTGTCTCATTTTGTACCCTACATCCATCACCTCTCTGTAATGAACAGCAAATTTTATCCTCAGTCCTCTGGAATCATGGATAATCACAGTTCTTAAAACTTTTAAGGTACTTTGATTTTAATGTTGCTGTTATTGGATAAATCATTCTGGTTCTTCTCTTTTCATTATTCAACATTTTATAGAAGTCCTCAAATGCTTGATTCAAAAAATATAGATGGTATAGCATAAATTGTTCTTCTGACTTTGCTTATTTCACTCGATCATTTATAGAAGTCTTTCTATGTCTTTTTGAATTATTTATTTCCTCACGTTTCATAGCACGAGTAGTCCATCATTTTTAAATACCATTACTTATTTAACCATTCCTCGATTGATGAACATCCCCTTGGTTTCTAATTATTTGCCCCCACAAAAAGCTGTTACACGTATTTCTTATACATAAAAAATTCCTTTTTCTTTGATCTCTTTTGTGTATGGGGTTTGGTACAGTTGTGTGAAAAGACATGATCTGTTTAGCGTTTTTTACATATAATCCCACTCTTTCTTTCTGTCTTTCTTTGTTTCTTTGTTTCTTTGTTTCTTTCTTTTCTTTCTTTCTTCCTTCCTTCCTTCTTTCCTTCCTTCCTTCCTTCCTTCCTTCCTTCCTTCTTTGTTTCTTTCTTTCTTTCTTTCCTTCTTTCTTTCCTTCTTTCTTTCTTTCTTTCTTTCTTTCTTTCTTTCTTTCTTTCTTTCTTTCTTCCTTCCTTCCTTCCTTCCTTTCTTTCTTTCTTTTTTTCTTTCTTTCTTTCTTTCTTTCTTTCTTTCTTTCTTTCTTTCTTTCTTTCTTTCTTTCTTTCTTTCTTTCCAATTCACAGGACAACCAACAGTATATTAATGTTTTTGTTTTCCCATAGCTCCTCCAATAATTATCATTTTCTTTTTTGGTAATTTTTCCCATTCTGATGGATGTGAGATGGAATCTCACAATTGTTTCATTTCTGTAATTAGTAGACTTTACAATGGGCATCACCAGATGTTCAATATAGTAATCAGATTGATTATATACTTTGCAGCCAATGGTGGAGAAGCTCTATACAGTCCATTAAAAGAAGACCTGGAGCTCATTGTGCTTTGATTGTGAGCTTCTTATTACAAAATTCGGATTTAAATTGAAGAAAGTAGAAAAGACTATCAAACCATATAAGTATGACATAAGTAACATGACTTATGACTATGAGTGGAAGTGATAAATAGATGGAAAGGATCAGATCTGGCAGATAGAGTGCCTGAAGAACTATGGACAAGGGTTTGTGATATTGTACAGGAAGCAGCAACAAAAAAATCCCAAAGAAAAAGAACAGCAAGAAAGCAAAATGACTGTCAGATGAGTCTTTACAAATAATTGAGAAAAGAAGGGAAATGAAAGGGAAAAGAGAAAGGGAAAGATAAATTCAATTGAAGGCAGAATTCCAGAGAATAGCAAAGAGAGATAAGGTTGTCTTACATAAGCAATGCAAAGAAATAGAAAGAAATAATAGAATAGGAAAAAAATCCAAGAGATCTTTCCAAGAAAATTACCTTGTCATATAGTGAATCTTTATCCCAGTAGTTGGAATCTTTGGTATACTATAGTATTTGACATATTTGATTCTATCTAGGTTTAACCAAATATGTTCCACTAATCAATTTCTCTGTTTCTTTAACACAGACCAAATTCTTTCTAACAATCTCTGCTTTGTAGCATAGGCAGAGATCTGCAACTGCTAGACTCCTTCACATCCATTTCTTTTTATTATTTCTCTTGAGATCTTGAGATGAGTGTTCCTCTTTATGAAATTTGTATATCCTGTATTCCTGGTAAAAGTCCACTTTCATCATAATATATATCTTTGCAATATGTTGTTTTAGTATATTCTAATATTTTATTTAGATTTTTTGTATCTATGTTCATTAGGGAAATTGGTTTATAGTTTTTTTTTCTGTTTTGATTCTGCTTACATTATATATCAAGGCCATGTCTGTGTCATGGAAGAGATTTTTAAGAATTCTTTCCTTTGCTATTTTTGTAAATAACCCATATGTGAAATTTGTTTTTCTTTGAAAGTTTTTTAGAATCTACCTGTGAATTCATGGGGTCCTGGGTTTTTTCCCTTTGGAAGTTTGTTCTCCCATATTACTCGATGAGATTACATAAATCCACACAGTTCAATTTATGCTCCTAGTTTTGAATCTAACTAATGTTTCTTTTTTCCCCCAAAGCTGCCACTTGCTGCTTCCCCAAAGTGCTATCACTGTCATTTTCTGGGCTGATTTTAACTTCTGAAGTGTGAAATGTTGATGTCCTCTACCGGGCTGCTTTTTCTGCTGTGTTACCACCTGCAGGCTCTCTAATGATCTGTTTTGAACATGAGCTGGTTCCCCATTGAATTGAATTTATTAAGCAGACTTCTCATTACAGGGGAATGGTGACATCCCTTTGGAAAAAGAGCTCATAGATTGAAGCATAATTCAGCTCAGCTATTTTGTGAGTCAGACCCACAGCCACACCCATTCAATGCAATGAATTTCTCTCAGATAAAATGTCTTGTAAAAATCCTTTTGTTTCCTCCTTACATCTCCAATATACCCACGTGACAATTCCTTCATGTCATACTTGTATTTGGCTCTTAGCAAATAAATTCTTTTCAACTGACATAGTACCCTTGACAGTTATCCTCTAGGTTCATAAAGATTACCCTAGAGAGGCCTTTAGGAAGACTGCATGAGGCAGGAGAGAGGGAGAACTTTTGCTCTGAATTTCTATATGTCTATACAAATCACTTCTCTCTCTGCTCCTAGTTAGATGTCAATTTTAAGCAGAAATAATGAGATGATTTTCTTCCCAGAAACATCTGCTATATTTGGATAACTCTCTACTACTTAAACTATATACGCTGAGGCTAAATGATACCAAAATTACAATACTGCTAAAGAGACATATGGCTTAACACTACGAAAACATACTCCATGAGGAACAGTTAGATCAATGCCTTATTACAAAAATAAGGAAAACAAAAAAATCCGCTGTGGGGGAATTCATAATAATAATTTATATACAGTAATGTTCCTGATTACAGTGCTGTACTATGATGTAATAGTGTGCTGAAATTAGAAATTAAGCATGAACTCCTAGAAACTTCTGAGGTACTACAAATGATTTACATAATAACTTTTTTCTACTACAATAGTCAATGCAAAATTGCTAGATATTATTTTGAAACATGATTAATGATGATTCATTTAATGCAATTACATTGTCCCCCAAAATCCATCTATCCAAAATGATGAAAAATAATTACTATGACTTCCTGCTCAAATTTCACTCTGCGAGTCTTCATTTTTTCTAGAATATAACAGAACTGGGACATCAACCCAAAGACTGACTCAATGCCAAACCCATTCTTATTTCTAGATAAATTAACTTTTCATCTAAATCTTCATTCATATTTTAAATAAACGAATAAAAGAGCCTTTACTTTTAGCAAAGCACATATAAATATGAAAGTGAAATTGGGTGATTTTTTTTTGCATGTGCTTCAGTACATAGTGCAGTTGTTGGCACATAATAGAATACTTTAAATGTATGTTGTTTGAAATTGATGTAATGGAAAGAAAAATGGGATTGGTGCTAGGAGACCTGGGTTCAGGTACCAGCTCAACTATTCACTGTCTAACATCCAGACTTGCCTTTCTAATTTCCCCTCGGACATCTCAAACTGTATGTCCCATAGACATCTTAAATTCCACATGTCCCAAACTTTACTTGTTATCTTTCTCTCAAAAAACTCAGATTTAAACTTGCATCATTTATGATTTCAAATTCACGGTTCTTGTGACAGCTTCTTTCAGCTTCAGCTAACCACACTGACCAGTCTGTTTGTTTTGAAATTTTGCCTTGCTTACTGATTTTTTTTTCACCAAGTTGCTTTATTTGCTCTCCCTTAGTTACTTTGACTTGCCAACAACTCTTCCATCTAATTGCTATTCAAGACTTTGCTCTTCAGCCCCTCCTATCCTCATTCCAAGCCTTTCTTCTTCATCTCAGGTTGTTCTCTTTTAGCTTGACTTTCCATTCTCACAAATACCTCCTCCCCCAAATTCATTTCTGACCTTCCTCATAAGCCAAGATTGTAAAAAAAATTCTCCTTATCTAGGTCTAGTCTTTGTTTTCTTTCCAGCTTCTTTCTCTCCAATCTTCTTTCACAGTAGCCAACAGTAGAATCTCAACCTGCAGGGTTTCCCCATATATTCCCTCTTGATTTCTCTAAAATATCCCCTGGCTAAATTCAATTTCTGACCTCTCTCATGAGCCTAGATTGCTTCAAATAAGCTTTGCATTTTCCTTCTCCTTATTCTGCTCAAGACCTTCCTTCTCTTGCTTCTTCTACAACCTTCTCCCCACGAAAGTGGGAAGCAGAAAGATGAATGTACATGGACAAGAAAATTATACCCTCCCCACACATAAATTTATAAAATGCAACATCAGGAGGAAGAGGGCACTAACATTTTGTGTGTGTGTGTGTGTGTGTGTGTGTGTGTGTGTGTGTGAAGGGTAGGTGGGTCCTGAAAGGCCTCATCTAAGAGGTGACACTTGAGCTGTGTCTTGAAGGAAACAGGGAGAGGTGGCTAAGAGGCAGAGGAGATGATGGAATGAATTTCAAAGATAGGGAAGTGTCCATGCAAAGGCAGGGAGGTGGAAGAGAATATATCAATACACAGGGAACAGCTGGCTATGCAATCAGACTGGGAAAGAGATTCAATGATCAAATGCAAAATATTACATACATTTCCATACATAACCAGTGTGGGAATTTGTTTTGCAGGACCATGCATATTTGTTATTTTTTTTTCTATTTTTATTATTTAATTTTGGGATAAGTGAGAGATAGAGATAATAAGCATATGTAACAAAAAACAAATAAAATAAATTGAGGGACTTCCAAACTCTTTTAAAGAAAAGAATATAAATTATTGAGTTCACATTCTCTTGTAAATTTATTTCTTTACTAATCTTTTACCATGTGAGACTCATTGAATTGCTGTGTTTTTGCTTCCCAGTAATCTTTTTGTAACTATATATATATAAAACTAAATATATATATATATTTCCCAATCCAATCTGAAATATTCCCAGTGAAACACTGTGGACTCACATGCTGAAATGTCTTGTAAATCATTCTGTTCTAATACAATTAGGTCTTATTGGAATCTTTTAGTTTCCTTTTTGCTAGAAGATATCTAAAAGTGATTTATAATAACACTACCCTGGGAAAACGTTGAGGTCTGTATGTATTCACAAAAAAGTAAGTCTCATTCAAGCTTGTTTGTAAAAGAATAAAATAGGATTGAATTGTGAAGAACTTAAAAATTGAATTAACACATTTTACATATAAATTCTTTAAATGAGATATTCTCAAATAGTTTTCAGAACCTAAGATATTTTTATATTTTCAATGAGTGCCAGCTTCAGAGACAAAATATCTATGTCCTGTTTATTTACTTAGATCTTTTACTGATAAATTTTCTATAACATCCTCAAAGCCACTGGCAGGTTTGCTTCTCTGAGAGGTGGCTACTGCTACTCCCAAATTTAGGAGTAACCCTGAGGGTAACTATCTGAAGCCCATGGACTTAAGTGACTTGTCCAAGGTCACAGAATAAGTATGTCCCAGAATGGGGGACTTGACAGGTAGCACTTAGGAGGATAGCTACCTCTTTTACAATCGTTTTTGTAACACTTGCACTTCCAAAATACCTCTTTCCCCTCTTCCCAGAGAATAAAAAATTGAGAGGAAAAAACAGTTTAGAAAACTAATCAATTTAAATATTCCTTTTCCCTCATTCATAATCTTCCAGTTGCAAAGCAGGGAAAAAGGCTCATTTTCTCATTTCTTCTATGAAGCCAATCTTGGCTGTTTATTATATGCAGCTTTTCCATTTATGCAACATTCCCTTTTTTCTTTTGTTCTTTATATTTGCTTTTCTCCAGTCATTGTGCATATTGTTTTCTTGGAAATACTTATTTGATTTTGCATCAGTTAATATAATTTTTCTCATGTTTCTCTTTTTTATATTTTTGATTCTTCTAGCAATATTCTATTACATTCATGTATTATAATTCCCTAATTGATGAACATCTACTTTGTTTCTAGTTTTTTGCTACCACACAAGGCTTGTTACAAATATTTTGGTGTATATGCATATAGGCCATTCTTTTTATCATTCATCCTTTTGAGAGTATATCAAAACATTTTTAGTTAAGTCGCAATTAGAACAAATAATCAACCCCCTGAATGGCTCCCATGTATTTGAATTTAAATTATTTGAAGTTATCCATCCCCATAGAAATATGCAGTATGAATTTGAAAAACATTCCTACTTTGAAAGATTCTTTATTTGTACTAGTCAGGACCTATCTCTGTTACAGATTAAGGCACAATTTCTGTGGATTGCTCCAAACAAACCATATCACATTCAACATTGCCAAGACAACTTCATGTAAAGGTTTAACCCATGTAAGTCAATTGTCATCATGAAAAGACCAAATGAGTCTAAAAACCATCTAAGTAAGAAAACAATCAATTCCTTTACTAAGAAAAGAAATATAACAGCCCACTACAACAGTAGTTTAGAATATAAACTCATTTGCAGAGTCTCATATAGAAGGATTGTGGAAGATTGTGAACAATTTCTTGTCATACTATGACAAACAATGCAAAGAAATACAAGTGAAAAGAAAGTCTGGTAAGGGATACAACTAAAGGAAGTCATTCTGGTGGCACTTGAGAATGAAACTGGAAGGAGGATAAGAAATAGATGAAAGAAAAAAAGATCTGTAAAGATTTTATAACAAATTCTTTTTACCAAAAAGAACTCTTTTCACCAAAGCAGAACAGGAGTATTAAATATGTAATATGTCAAGAAGTTTATTTTGTCTGCAATATGCAGATGAATTGGAAAGAACAGAGAGAGAAATTGGAGGTAACCACTCAGAAATCTCATAATAATACAGGCATGAGATGATGAGCATCTGCACTAATGCCCCATGATGGGAAGTAAGTAAAAGGGGATGAATGGATTCCAGTTAAGACATGAAATCATATAATCCTGGAAACTGCAGAGACCGTTAAAGTCATCTAGCGCAACCTCCCACCCAGCACAGAAACCCCTTTTACAACATCCTTCCCATCCAGCTTCTAATTCAATATTCTCAGTGGCAGATCATTTCATTTCGGATCCAAAATTACTTTTAGTTTCCAAGACTTTACATTCTTAATGGATATTCTTCTTCTTTAGTGACTGGCAAACCAGATGAGTTTAGAATGAGATACCAAAAGTTACTCCACAATTCCAAAGAATCTGTGTTCTCATTGACATGGGTATTTCCTCTCATGATGGAGATTGAAATCCATCTGTTTGGTCATGTTTTCACATTAAAGGAGTGTTTCATTGCATAGAGAATGAGAGGAAGTTTCGCTGTGGAAAGTTTTTCTATGGACAAGTTTTTTCCTTGGGTTTCTCTCTCTCTCTCTCTCTCTCTCTCTCTCTCTCTCTCTCTTTTTTTTTTGCCAGTGTCCTGACTACAGCCACAAGGATTTTCAGTTTTCCAAATATATGTGATAGGCCATGTGAATGCTGGCAGGCCTGTGGTGGAATATTACCAGTTTGAATTTGATTCGATTTAATTGAATTCAGTGTAATTCAATTCAATTCTATTCAATAAGCACCTCCTCTGTGCCAGACACTGGCAATGCAATGACAAAAACTAAAGTGTTTTTGCCCTTATGGATCTTACATTCTACAGGGGAATTTTTGCTGCTGTTGTTGAGTCATTTTTCAATTTTGTATGACTTTTTATGACCCCATTTGGGGTTTTATTGTCAGAGATACTGGAGTGGTTTGCTGCTTCCATCTCTAGTTCATTTTACGCATGTGGAAATTGAAGCAAAGAGGGTTAAGTGATTTGCCCAGGGTCACACAGCTAGTAAGTATCTCAGGCCAGATTTGAACTCACAGACCTGAATCTTCCTGATTCCCAGTCCAGTGCTCTATCCGTTTAGCCACCTAGCTAACCCTTACAGGGGAAAGACTGGCTAAATATTTGATTAGATAAAAATAACAGACAAAGTAGCTAGGTGTCCACGGTTCTCCATATCACTATCAGTGTTTGGGTTAGCATGATGCTAAGTGGTCCAAAGTAATCTCCTGGGATTCATTTTCAGGAAACTTTTCAGTTTCTTGTGAACTGATTTCGAGCCAGGGTTAGAGCACGATGCCATCTTTGAATATAAATTATAGCAACGCATCGTTCTCTAAAGCAGACGACTCTCAAGAGTGTTTTCATATGATAATGATGAGTAGGAGTAAGACAACCTGAGAGACTTTTTTTCCTCTCTGATACAATTGAAGATTCAGAAGAATAAGGAAGCATTTCTCATATAGTGAAAAGTTGTTATGGTTGCCTCTTTACCTTACTTTCATCACCGTGGGTTTATCCCATCAATATGGGATGAACAGTACAGAGGAACACTGAGGTGGCCTGGTAGGTAGAGAGCTTGTCCTGGAATCAGGAAGTCCTCAGTCTCAATCATATTTTCAATATTGACCAAATGGATGGATGCTAATGGTTGGGCCCTCCAAATCAAGTCACAGCCTTGGTCTGCTTCACTTTCTTTATCTGTAAAAGGAGCTGAATAATGTAGTACCTGCCTCCTCGGCTTCTTGAGAGGGTCAAATGAAATACTATTTGTACGTGCTTTGCAAACTTTAAAGCACTATATAAATGCTAGCTATTATTAGTAGTCATCATTGTAGCATGTAAAATTCTTTGCAAGCTTAAAGTATTGTAAGAATGCTAGATGCCTGTTCCTTACAAAAATATATAATAAGGGTACACATTATTTATATCCTCTCATAAAGTCCTGGTAGTGCCTCACCATGGTACGGCAGCGACCTTGACTTTCTGAAGGTCTCTTCATGTAAGCATAGACTATGAGCTTTCTAAAGTCTTTGAGTATAGGTCCAATATCAGACCACATTTGTGGCATCTGAGGTCCATCTCAGCAAAGTCCATCTGACTTGTAGCCAGAACAATGGTCATGAGGCTGCAAAGAGAAAACCTAGAGGAAAATGAGAGCTGTCTCTAGGTATTCTCAGGCCTGTCACATGGAAATGGGATTTCACTTGTTCCATTTGCCTCAAGGGAACAAATGGGTGGAAGCTGGAAAGAGGCAAATGTAAATTAATATCAGGTAAAACTTTTTGATAATTAGGTCTGTCTTAAAGTAGAATGAACCACCTCTGGAGGAAGTGGGTTTGTCACTAAGTGTCCTCAAGCAAAGACTCATGACGATTTTCTGGGTTCATGACAGAAAGGACTCTTTTTCTGGCATTCACAGGACAAGGTAGTCCCTGAGGTCTCTCCCATCTCTGAGATAATGCTAATTGTAAATTTTGGGGCCATAAGTTACTCATAGAAATGGGATTGTGTTTTAGGGCATTACTAGAGGGACATCAATAAACTCTGGAACACTCCAACTATTGAAATATTTATTGAACTATTATGAACTGATGCAGGGTGAAGTAAGTAGAACCAGCAAGAACAATATGAGTGATATCTACAATGATGGAAATGAAAAGGACATTGAAATACAACCAAGTTGAGCCCCTGGAAAATTTCTGGGGAAATGCACCTCCCTCCTCTTTATGGAGAAGTAGGGGACTACGGGTAAAAAATGTTACATATCTCCATAACCCTGGATCATAGGGTTATCAATTTTAAGTGCACATATTTAGAGATGAAAGGAACTTTAAGGGCTGGCTAGCATAGCTTCTCCTTTTACAACAGACGAATCTAAAGCCTGGGGAAGAGAAGTAATTGCCTAAGGTTACACAGGTAATTATTACCACATCAGCTATAGTATTTCAACCCCAATTCTCTAAATCCAAGGCCAGAGTTTTTTCTACTATATTGGAAAGTGTCACTTAGTTTTGCTTACCTGTTTTTTCTTTGTTACAAGGGAAAGCAACATGGCATACTGGAAAGAGCACTAGCTTTGGAATCACAGGACTTAGATTAATTTTCTGCCTTTACCAATTTGCTTCCTACAAAATCTTGTGCAATTTATTTAAACTTGTTTGGTCTCAGTTTTCTTATGTGTTCAATGAAGGGTTTGATTTCCAAGATGATTTCCAAGGTTCTTTCCAGCTCTAAATCTCTGGTCCTTTGTTCCTATAACTCTCTCCAAGTAGTGGGGCATGTGGGTGGGGGAGAATAGATATAATTGGAAATGACTGTGATGTAAAAACAAAAGGCAGTAATAAAAACTAATGGTGTGTATGAAAATAGACAATGAATTTAGGATGTTTCATAAATGGAAGTAAAGTTTTCTATGCAACTATTTACAGTATACCATATATAAAATTTGATAGTAAAATATTTATGAAGCAACTTGTTCAGTTATTAGAATATGAATCCTAGAAAATAAAATAACCCTAAGAAAATGTGACCAGAGATAACTATAAATGAATGAATGAAAAAAAATCATTAAATGTTCATGGTAGTGACTTCACTGAAAAATGGATATATATCAGTGAGAAAGGAAAGCAGTTCCTGCCCACAAGGTGCTTACATTCTAATAACTAGAGTTAACACATGCTGGGAAGAGTGTTTTGGATTTGGGAACTCATAGGGATGATGCATAGTGAATTGACATAACCTTTTCAAAACAATAATAATGGTGACTTAGTCAGTTCCCAGAGCAAGAAATGGAAAGGGATTGGGGGTGGATGTTATACTCATGGTTGCGAGTAATAAACTTGATGGGGTGAGAGAGCATGCTCAGATCTGGAGCTGGCTAAATATATTGACATGTCACTATATCTTTCATTTTTACTCTCCATCAGGAGAGCCCCTGGACACCACCAAAGATTTTCTAGAGAGCACCTAGAACTACCTACCCACCCAGATTAAAAATAGCTACAGCAACAACAACATCAACTTTATTTTTAATTTATGGAATAAAACACGCATTTCCATAACATAGTATAATAAAAAAGATAATTGCACACTACACTGCAAAGCTACTATGTACCCCTTGCTACTCCTTTTAAATTTTCAACAAAATTATCACGCACATTTTTTTCTCCTCTCCCCCACTCCCATCCTAGAGATGGTTACCATTGGACACAAATAAGTTTATATATACATATAATATATATACACACACATACACACATATACATATACACACATATGTATATATATATATATAGTTAATTTGAGCATTTGTAATAGTCAAAATAACTTATTTGCTTAAAGAAGTTCTTAAAACAATATTGCTCTTACTACATACAATGTCCTCTTGGTTCTTCTCATTTCACTCTTCATTATTTCATGCAAGTCTTTCCATGTTTTTCTAAAATCATTGAGCTCATTATTTCTTATAGTACAGTACCATTCCATTATGATTATATATCACAACTTGTTCAGTCATTCCCTGGTTGATGGGTATCCATGCAATTTCCAGTTCCTTGCCACCATGAAGGGAGCTGTTATAAACATTTTAGAACACATATGTTCTTTTCCTTATTGCTAATTATCTTTGGAAACATACTAAGTACTGGTATTGCTGGATCAAAGAGTGTACCTCCCAGATTTTAATAGTAATCTTAACTATAATGCTTTGCCCTTGAACTTTTGAAAGTTCTTTCCCAGTCACCATTTCCTTTGACTTTCCTGTATCACCATGACTTTCAACTGGATCTCAGAAACATTCCAGTGACTTATTTTGCAAATCTTTGTAATGAGAACGTGTTGTCACTAGAAATAAGTTCTTTGCTAATTTAGTGGGTATGTAGCCTTCTGCAGTTATAGTTGTATGGAACAAAGATGTCCCTCCAAAACAATGCAATTAATGTGGGTTTCCAACATTTTGTCATGAAGTTCTGCTTGGTTAACTTCCAACCCTATTAAACATGTGTTGGCGAAGAACTCAAATATTATTGGGGCATACTTTGGGAACATTCAAATTAATAACTTCAAAAGAAAGAAAAACAAAACAAAGATAAATACACTGGAAAACTGAGTTTAAAAATGTTTTTTAAAAATGAAAGATTTATTTTCTGACTTCCAAATAGAAAGAATGAATAACTGAACTCAAAGTTTAAGATATCTCCATAGTTTTGTATTCTTCTTGTATTGCTGTTTTGTATACTATTGGTATGCTTGAAATGTCAAAAGATTGAGAGAAATAATAACCTAAGAGGGGGGCTCCATTTCCCTACCTCAGTAATTACTAAGGCCCCAAACTTCTCAATTGTGTCAACCAATTAGAGATATACACTAGTTGCCAGCAAAGCCACTGACATCTCAAATGACTCAATCAATCAAAGGCATCAAATAATGTCCACTGTGTCATGTCTGGGGCTTGTAATAAAAAAACAAGATGAACTAGTTCAAAATCATGCATTCAAGTGCTTAGCCAGCTGACAGGAGGGAGTAAGTCTAGTCAAGTCCTTGAGGACCACTGGGAAGAGGGGTGGGAAAGAAGAGTCTCTGTCTCTTCCTTGCCCTATGACTAGTGAAAAATCTTGAAAAAGTCTTTGCTAAAAAGCCAGTAGGTTTGGATTTCTTATCATCACCTTAGCAGTATTCTTAGAACATCAGTGACTGGCAGCAGTGTCTGGGTTGGGAACTGAGGACAAATGATAAACACTTAATAAAGGCAGATTCAGGATTCTACAGGGAATCCAGAAGAACATTACACTATACCTATGGGGAATTTCATGAGGGGACCCTGAAAGGAAGGAAATATTTCCAGAAAAAGACTTCCAGGGGCTTTGTCACACATACTCTCTAAGCTTGAGACCAATTTCCACTGGACTCTGTATATGCTTGGGGAAGAGTGTGCCCCCAGGATGTGTATCAATTGTACTTAACACCATCTTAGTAAAATTTATTACTAATAGGTAATTAGTTTCGATTGTTTAGTTGATATAAACTAATAATTGTTGAGCAAAGCATAGCAGTAGGGGCTTATAAATCATAGTTCTCCCAACAGCCCTGTGAGTTGGGTCTCCTATTATCTTTGCTCTGCAATAAAGGAAGCGAAGGACTAAAGAAAACCAAATGATTTGTCCCAGATGACATGGCTGATGGGTGTCTGATAAAGGATTCAAACTTAGAGCTTCCTTCAAAGTTCAGCTTAGGAAAAGTCTCCTGTAGTAAACTTTCCTTTATCTTCCAAATTTTTTAATGTTAAGAAATAGATAAAGAGCTGGAAGGGACCCAAAAGACCTGCTTCCTGCTCCCCCATTATTATTATTATTGTTACTATTATTATTACAGGTGAGGAAACTGATATCTAGGGAAGTTAAACAACTTGCCCAAAGACACATAAGTACTAAGTATCATAAATGCTATTTGAACTCATGTCCCATGACTTCAGAACCATTTCTCATTCTGCTGTACCAGGCTGCCCCATCTTCCTATTATCATAAACATATTTATCTATACAAATGCTGCCTCACTACAGTAGAACACAAGTTCCTTGAAGGCCTGGTCTCCACCCCACTCCCCACCATTTCGTCTTTGGATCCCCAATGCTTAGCACAGAATCTTACATATAGTATGTACTTAATAAATGCTTTTTGGATTGGTTTGGCTAATAGATAGTCTAGCTACAGTGATGTTCCTATATAGCAATATAATGACAGTACATAATACTATAGCATTATAGCCCTAGATCAAATATTTAAGCTGGGAATATAGGAGGCATCGACCAAATGATGTTGAAAATTGTATTGCTGATGAGAGGTATATGACATTTATTAGTGCCTACAATATATTAGAAGAGAAGCAATTTTCTTTTGAAAATATTTCAGGAAAGAAAGATGTATGAGGAACTCTTAATTGCAAAACTATGCTGTTAAGAACATGTCAGTGAAGGAATCCTTCATCATCAGCCTGGTATATAATCACCCTAAATTGTTCCGAGTTCAATTCAGAGAACTCTTGCTTGAACAGTGCTGCTTAAATTTCCATGAATATTATACTTGCAAATATCAATCTGAGGCAACAGTCTATGAATCTCATGGATGAGAAGTCACTATATGATGTCTCATTTAAGATTAACGCTAAACCCTGGCACTTGCTGTAGGAGAAGCAGATGAGTTTCTTAAATTTATTATTTTAGGCTATAATATTTAATGTAATTTTATGATGGATAATCAAAGAAATTATACGCCCCCGAATAAAGAAAAATACACTAGCAACTATCAAAATACAAAAGAAATGACCTTCAGCTTTTTCCACTCCATGAAAGAATGAAGTCTTAATGTGTATTTCACTTTTCAAGCCAACCTTCTGGTTAAGAGTGCTATGATTAAACTCTGCAATGGATCAGACTACAGGGACATACACATGATGCTTATTTCAAGGTGATTTTACTCCAACAAACCATCACAGGAAAGCCAAAATAGCTCTGGATGAATGAATGTTAATGTACATTCTAGGAATAGAAGTTTTATATTAAAGTGAGAAAAATGAAGAGCTGGTAAATAAGACAATAACGAGAGTAATAAGTGAACAATATAAGATTTAGAACAAGGTGTTTTCTATAAATAGTTTCACAATTACAGGGAAATATGCTTCAAATATTTCTGCAGTTGGTGATCTTAATAATATGCAGATGTGAATAGAATCAAATAGAATCAGGTTTTAAAAATCAATTTCAAGATTATATTTTTGTACAAGTTTATATTACTTGTAATTTACTTGGGGAAAAAATGAAGGTGCTGAATGTTGAGACTACAACAGTAAAAAATAATAAGTTCGGATCCCTCAAGGTTATATTCCAAGTACTCAGGGGACGTTGGCATATAAAGGGCTGATCATTTCACCTTAGGTGATGTTGCGGAAGGTCATATGATCAGGCATTTTTCTTTTTAAGATACATTTTTATTTATTTTATTAAATATTTTCAGATTACATGTAAAATTTTTAACAATATTTTTTTTTAAATTTGAATTCCAAATTTTCTCCAGTCTCACTCCTTCCCTACCTCCTAAGAAGGTAAGCAATATGACATCAAATATCTGTGTGAAATCATGCAAAACATATTTCCATATTAGCCATGTTGTAAAAGAAAACAGAAACAAAAAAATATAGAAAGTTAAAGAAAAGCTTGCTTCAATCTGTGCTCAATGTTTGTCAGTTTTCTCACTACAGATAGCCATTTTTATCTTTTTTATTTTTTTAGCTTTAATTTAATTTATTTAATATAGTTAGTTTTCAGCATTGATTTTCAGAAGAGTTTAAATTACAAATTTTCTCCCCATTTCTACCCTCCCCCCACTCCAAGATGGCGTATATTCTGGTTGCCTCGTTCTCCAGTCAGCCCTTCTTTCTGTCACCCCAGTCCCCTCCCATCCCCTTTTCCCTTCCTTTCTTGTAGGGCAAGATAAATTTCTACTCCCCATTGCCTGTGTATCTTATTTTCTAGTTGCATGCAAAAACTATTTGTTTTTGTTTTTGAACATCTGTTTTTAAAACTTTGAGTTCCAACTTCTCTCCCCTCTTCCCTTCCCACTCACCCTCCCTAAGAAGTCAAGCAATTCAACATAGGTCACATGAGTATCAATATGTATAACCCTTCCACAGTACTCATGTTGTGAAAGACTAACTATATTTTGCTCCTTCCTAACCTATCCCTCTTTATCCAGTTTTCTCCCTTGACCCTGTCCCTTTTTGAAAGTGTTTGCTTTTGATTACCTCCTCCCCATCTGCCCTCCCTTCTATCATCCCCCCTTTCTTATCTTCTTCCTCCTTCTTTCCTGTGGGGTAAGATACCCATTTGAGTGTGCATGGTATTCCCTTCTCAGGTCAAATCTGATGAGAGCAAGATTCACTCATTCCCCCTCACCTGCCTTCTCTTCTCTTCCTACACAACTGCTTTTTCTTGCCACTTTTATGCGAGATAATTTACCCTATTCTATCTCTCCCTTTCTCCCTTTCTCAATATATTCCTCTCTCATCCCTTAATTTGATTTTATTTCTTTTAGATATCATCCCTTCATCTTCAACTCACCCTGTGCCCTCTCTCTCTCTCTATATATATATACACATACATATATACATACACACATATACATACACACACACACACATATATGTATATATGTATATATATATATATGCATATTCCCTTCAGCTACCCTAATACTGAGGTCTCATGAATCAAGCACATCATCTTTCCATGTAGGAATGTAAACAAAACAGTTCAACTTTGGTAAGTCCCTTGCGATTTCTTTTTCTTGATTGCCTTTTCATGCTTCTCTTGATTCTTGTGTTTGAAAGTCAAATTTTCTATTAGCTCTGGTCTTTTCACTGAGAAAGCTTGAAAGTCCTCTATTTTATTGAAGATCCATATTTTGTCTTGGAGCATGATACTTAGTTTTGCTGGGTAGGTGATTCTTGGTTTTAATCGTAGCTCCATTGACCTCTGGAATATCGTATTCCAAGCCCTTTGATCCCTTAAGGTAGAAGCGGCTAGATCCTGTGTTATTCTGATTGTGTTTCCACAATACTCAAATTGTTTCTTTCTGGCTGCTTGCAGTATTTTCTCCTTGATCTGGGAGCTCTGGAATTTGGTGACAATATTCCTAGGAGATTTCTTTTTGGGATCTATTTGAGGAGGTGATCGGTGGATTCTTTCAATTTCTATTTTGCCCTGTGACTCTAGAATATCAGGGGCAGTTCTTCTTGATAATTTCTTGAAAGATGATATCTAGGCTCTTTTTTTGATCATGGCTTTCAGGTAGTCCAATAATTTTTAAATTATCTCTCCTGGATCTATTTTCCAGGTCAGTGGTTTTTCCAATGAGATATTTCATATTGTCTTCCACTTTTTCATTCCTTTGGTTCTGTTTTATAATATCTTGATTTCTCATAAAGTCACTAGCTTCCACTTGCTCCAATCTCATTTTTAAGCTAGTATTATCTTCAGTGGTCTTTTGGACCTCCTTTTCCATTTGGCTAATTCTACCTTTCAAGGCATTCTTCTCCTCATTGGCTTTTTGGAGCTCTTTTGCCATTTGAGTTAGTGTATTTTTTGAAGGTGTTGTTTTCTTCAGTATATTTTTTCAGTATTTTTTTGGGGTCTCCTTTAGCAAGTCATTGACTTGTTTTTCATGGTTTTCTCGCATCCTTCTCATTTCTCTTCTCAATTTTTCCTCTACTTCTCTAACTTGCTTTTCCAAATCCTTTTTGAGCTCTTCCATGGCCTGAGACCAGTTCATGTTTTTCTTGGAGGCTTTTGTTGTAGGCTCTTTGACTTTGTTGCCTTCTTCTGGCTGTATGTTTTGGTCTTCTTTGTCACCAAAGAAAGATTCCAAAGTCTGAGACTGAATCTGCGTGCGTTTTTGCTGCCTGGCCATATTCCCAGCCAAGTTACTTGACTCTTGAGTTTTTCAGTGGGGTATGACTGCTTGTAGAGTGAAGAGTACTATGTTCCAAGCTTGGGGGGATGTGCTGTTGATTTTAGAGCTATTACAGCCAGCTCTGCCACACCAGCACTCCTCCTTCCCCAAGAACCCCCAACCCAGACTGGACTTAGATCTTCAGCAGGCTCTGCAGTCCCGCTGTGATCAACCACTTAATTCCTCCCACCAGTTGGGCCTGCGGCTGGAAGCAACTGCAGCTGTACTTCTGTAGCTGCCCCACCTCCACTGCCCCCGGGGTGGTGGCTGAACCTCGAACTCTATCACCCTGTCCCTGGCAGCTTTTCCCATTAACCTTCTCTGTTGTCTTTGGTGTTTGTCGGTTGAGAAGTCTGGCAACTGCTGCAGCTCACTGATTCAGGGCGCTAGGGCACGTTCAACCCAGCTCCTGGTCTGGTTGGTCCGCATGCCCACGCTGGGCTCTGCTCCGCTCTGCTCTGCTCCCAGCTCCGTGGGTGAAAGACCTCACCCAGCAACCATCCAGGCTGTCCTGGGCTGGAGTCCTGCTTTCCTCTGCTATTTTGTGGGTTCTGCAGTTCTAGAATTGGTTCAGAGTCATTTTGTATAGGTTTTTGGAGGGACTTGGCAGGGAGCTCACGCTAGTCCCTGCTTTCCAACCACCATCTAGGCCGATAGCCATTTTTATCATGAATTCTTTGGAAATATCTTAGATCATTGCCTTGATCAGAGTAGCTAAATATTTCAATTGATCAATATTATCGTATATCTAAAGGTAAAAGGGAACTTAGAGGACATCATTTTACAGATGAAGATCTAAGGGAAACAACCAAACTTCGAGCATTGTTTTACCTTCTTTCTCATGTGTGCTTTGCAAACTTGAGCCCATTTTCTCCTGAAGCTGATATAGGTGAAATGATATGTCTAGTGTCACCTAGAGAGCAAGTGCCTGAGTTATAAGCTGAATGCCAGTCTTCCTGAAGCCAAACCTTGTTCTCTGTCCATGGTCTTACTTAGCTAATAAGCAGTCCTTTTAAGATTAGCCTAGCCCAAACACACCAGTGAAGGGGCAATTATTCACAAGTCCAAACATTCGTTAAATCCCTGAAGTGCCCTGGAGGATCATATTGAAAGAACTTGCTCACCATGAAAAATTTTACGTCAGGTTCCATAACAGTACCACCCAACTTATATTGTTTGGGCTTTGTAAACTGTAAACCACTTTGTGAATATCATTATTGGATTAGCCTGGACTTCTGATTTTATTGGTTAGAACATGGGTGAGGAAACTATAGCCTCTAGGCCACATGTGGCCATCTAGGTCCTCAAGTGCTGCCCTGTGAGTGAATCCAAACTTCACATAACAAATCCAGTTAATAAAAGGATTTGTTGTGTAAAACTTGGACTCAGTCAGAAGGTCATACCCAAGGACCTAGAAGGCCACATGTGGCCTCGAGGCTGCAGGGTCTCCACTCATGGTTGGAAATTTCCTCTTGAGGTAGTCTGATAACTCATCTGCAACTTACAGTCTTAGAAATTTTCCAGGGACATTCAATGGCTACATGATGTCTCTAGTTAGTCAACAAGCATTTATGAAGTGCTTACAATGTGCCAAGCACTGGGAATACAAAGAAAGGCAAACACATGACTCCTGTTCACAAACCGCTCACCTTCCAATGGAGGATACAAGTGTGTCAGAGGCTAGAACACTAGACATTACAGCTTATAGCTTGGAGTTTTCTCCCTTTTTTGGTTCTCTGATTTTTCAACTCACTCTCCTTTTCGCTTGCTCCTGTGTGATATAACATTCTCTGCACTCTGACTTGGGCTGTCATTAAACAAGCCTACTTTGCTCTCTTGTATAATTGCTCTCCCTATATTCTGACTTAGCTTGTTTTGGATGTGCCCATCACAGCCTCCCTATTGCCTGGTTTCTCCCCAGAATTTCAGGTTCAGCCTGGCTTTGGTTCTTACTTCTGATTTCCAGAAAAGATAGGTGCTGTTTTTCTCTTGCCATCTCCATACCTACTCCCCTGCCATGGAAGAGAAGTCATGAGTTACACCTAAGGAATTCTCTTACCTATCTGCTTTGTCCTCCTTCCACTTCCTATGTTAGAATTCTTGGGAAGCAGTATTGTGTAGTGGACACAGCACTGGCCTCCTCTACCTTCCCAATATCTCTCATATATCTGCTTCTCTCCACTCCTACAATCACCATGCTAGCTTAGGCCCTCCTTGCCTCACATATAGACTATCAAGATAGCCTTCTAATTGGTCTTCCTGCCTCCAGCTTCTCTCCACTCAAATATGCCCTGAATTCAAGTGCCAACTGACTTCTCAAAGGTGCATTTTTAAACATGTCAACCTATTATTTGGTAAACTTCAGTGGCTCCCTATTATCTCCAGTATCAAATGTAAAGTCCTTTCTTTTGCACTTAAAGCTCTCCACAACCTAGTCCCTTTCCACCTTTCCAGTCATCTTTTACTTTACTCCCCTATATGCTCTTGATGGTTTAGCTGCACTAGCCTGGATGCTGTTCCTTTCACATGACACAAACACACTGGCCATGAGGCATAGGGGATAAAATCCAGACTTGGCAGTAGGAAGATTTGAGCTCCAGTCAGCTGTCTCTTTGTCACAGCAAGAACACTGGCTTCAGATTTGGAGGTTTAGATCTTCAGTTCTGCTCCTTGTTAATAAAATGAGGTCCATTCTCCTTTTCATGCCTCCATTTCCTCAGGCAAATGAAGGTGTTGAATTAGAAAATCTAACGAAGAAACTCTCCAGCACTCTCCTTGACCTTAAACTATTTCAGTGCCTTGTTTTAGATTTGAGGATAATTTAGAAATTCAATTATTTCTATTTTCCTTCCAATTATGTTCTCCTTTGATGTTTCTCTGTTGGTTGAAGTGATGCTAAACTCTCAAAGGCTAGGCTACCCTAATGCAAGCTGGGGAGTTGGGAGGGATTGTCCTATCAAGGCAGAGGAACTTCGATTATGGATAGCTGGAGCATGTGTCTGTAGTTAGAGAACCCTCCAAGTCAAAATTCATCATATGATTGGCTGCAGTATCACGACTTTGTGCCTCAACAACTGTTGAAGACCGTCTAATAAGTTATTAAGGGACTGGGACATACAAGGGAAGAAAGAGAACTTACTCTCATAAAGTCATAAATCCTGGAAGTCTTGGGAAATTCTATTTTTAAACTTGTTAAAAAGGACATTTTGTGAAATATACATAGCTGGCATGCTTAGTTATGCCCTAGGGTGACTGTAATTTCTCCTTCTTCTTGTCTCTTCTTGACAAACCATGAACTCTGAAACAAGGTTTAAAATAGCATTATTTTTAGTCTGTCACAAGCTACTAACTAGCCATTATAAAACACTTTAAAGTTTTCAAAGCACTTTACATATATTATCTTAGCACAGTACTTGGAACGTGATAGACACTTTATACACTC
This sequence comes from Trichosurus vulpecula, assembly GCF_011100635.1. Classification (NCBI taxonomy): domain Eukaryota; kingdom Metazoa; phylum Chordata; class Mammalia; order Diprotodontia; family Phalangeridae; genus Trichosurus; species Trichosurus vulpecula. Next base: position 227,225,218 of record NC_050576.1, read on the forward strand.
TTTTTGATTTAGGTTGGTCTTCACAGCAGTCCTAGAAGGTAGGTGCTATTATTGTTCCCATTTAAAGGTGGGTAAACTGAGTCTGGGAGAGGTTGTTATTTGTTTATTGTTACACAGCTAATGAGTTGCTAAGGCAGGATTTGAACCAGGTCTCCCTGACTTCAAGGACAGCAGTCTATCAATTGCCCCTTTGTTCTGGCCCTAACTCAGGCACTGAATTTGTTTGCACACCTGAGCATTGTCTGTGAGCTCATCTTTCAAATACACACACACACACACACACACACACACACACACACACGCACACACACACACATACACACATACACACACGACAAGAAAATGGGGAGGACCTACACATGCATCGTTGAAATCCCTAATGGCTGCATTAGGGAATCATGTATATATGGAACCACGAGGGAACTCAACTGAGTTAGAGATCTAGAATGAGCACAATGAAGAGAGGTCTTCTTGAGTGAAAGGGCCCTTGAAGTTCCAAGGAGATCCTTTTGAGGGATGATAGAGAGAAAGAACAGGTGCAGGAAAAGTGAGAAAGGGACACAAATGCCAGGCTGCACTTGGACCTGGAGAGAGGCCTGCACATTCATTGGCCTATAAAAATAACCACGCACACCTAGGAGCTATCACCAGATGGAGATGTGCGAAGAGGCTGAAACATTGACAGATGGGACTGTGATGGGGAAGAAGGATAGAGGCTTCTGATACCGTAAGCCATTTGAACTATGGAGGTACCTGAGGAAGATGGGATCTACCACAAAGGAAGGTTGCTTGTAGCCTAGAAGTGCTGGATTCTGCCCCTTTCTTGGGAGTCCTCACTCAGGTTCTTCAGAAGGTAGAGGCCCATGTGTGGGAATGGAACTGCCTGATTTTCCAGCAAATTCAGGCTCTTTACCCTTGTTTAGGGAGTATAAAAATGCATCCAGGGTAATACTACAAGTCTGGAGAACTGTGTGGAGGCACCAACTGAAATGGAAGGGCAATTATCTTGACTGTTCATGGACTTGAACATGAGCATTTTATATAATTTTAAAATAAAATTTGTCCTATTTTCTATGTTTTGTAGGTCTGAATGTTTGCATGGGAGTTAAGGACCCTTAGTGAGGCTTGAGCCAAATTCTAGTATTCAGACATGGGAGGAGAGAAGGGTACTTAGAGCAATACTCCTAATATTGAATCTAGTCCTTGTAAACCTGTAGGTAGAGTACTAAGAACATGGTTTGCATTTAAATGTGGAAATAAAGAGCATTATAATTGGATGATTGTAAATATCTACCTGTAACCTCTATTCTCCCCCTTCACAATCAAAAGGGTGTTAGCCAAGGGATTTCTTACCCCAGGAGAAGATGGGAACATGTTTCACCCCCAGGCCTATATCTGAGTGGAATAGTGACTAGATCGGCAACTGGAAATGCTTATTTGGAAGTGCTCATATCCATTCTTCTAGGTGAAGTTGCTCAGGAATCTAACCTTTGGTTGAGAGTGACTTCTCCCCAAGTGACCTCAGTTGTATCCTAGCTGCCACCTCCTTAATGAGCTGTACTGGCTCGGGTCAGATCTCACACACACACATACACTGTTTTTTTTTTCTTTTGAATTTTTAAACAATCATTAATAACTTAGCATGGGCCATTCCAGTGAGAGCCTGCAGTCAGATGTTGTAGAGGGCAAGCTCTGAGAAAGTCCATTCTGGGTTATAGATTCAGGTCAGGTTTTCCCTGGGACCTGTTCTTGCCCTTTGGCAGATAACTCAGCATTTGGGCTCTCCATACCCTGCCTCGGCATACACGTGCTGTTTAGGATGAAGGCCCTCCAAGCCTCCTCAGCATACATGTGCTCTCTCCAATACCCCCCATCGTGCACAGGTGCTAAACACCACCTGTGGGCTATTAACACAATATTGTTTACAGCAAAAGGGAACAAAGCAGGAGGAAATCATGCCATGCAAATGTTTTCGCACATGAACTTGTTGATTCTGTTTGCCTAAAAAAGTATATAAGCCGTGTCCCTCAGTTAAATAAATGGAGCTGTTCTTTACTCTTCCTCCTGGCCCATGTTTTCTTTTCACTCTCCGCAACATTCAGCCATCTCTGGCCATTTCAGCACCACAGCCGCTGGTGGCAAGACCTGACCAGCACTGGGCACAAGAGAGACCTTATTGGATCACTTCGAAGAATGATTAATTACTTTCTATCTTAAGTACTGGATCCTACTGATCTTGGAAGGGCTGCATGGGAGAAAAGTAGATCAGTTCTAGAAAACTGCATGGCTCTTCTCTTCCTGTCTGAACAATTGATCCAGAAACAATAAGCCAAGACAAATGTCTCAAATGCACACCATGGCAGGCTGGTCCTGATGTGCTCCTTTCCTTCAATGATAGCTACTCTTTATTAAAGTATTTAGTGAATTAAATGAAGTTTCTATTAGCCCGTGCTTGCCCCCAACTTTCCAAACTCAAAACTCATCGAGTTGTGACCCTAGAAGTCAATGATCTTTGGCTCCAATTTGACCACTAGGTACCAATTAAAAGGGGATTTCTACATCATATAAGGGCCGAACTTGGTAACTTCTTTTTTTTTTTGTAAATAGTATTTTATTTTTTCCAATTACATGTAAAAGAAGTTTTCAACACTTATTTTTATGAGATTTTGAGTTTCAATTTTTTTCTCCCTCCATCCCTTCCATAGCCCCTCACCAAGATGACAAGCAATCTGATATGGATTATACATGTGCAATCATGTAAATACATTTCTACATTAGTCATGTTGTGAAAGAAGAAACAAAACAAAAGGGAAAAGCTCCCCCCCCCCAATATCAAGTGAAAATAGTATGCTTCAATTTGCATTCAGACTTCATAGTTCTTTCTCTAGAAGTGGATAGCATTTTCCATCACGAGTGTTTTGCAATTGTCTTGGATCATTATATTGCTGAGAAGAGCTAAGGCAATCATAGTTGATCATCACACAATGTCACTGTTACTCTGTACAATGCTCTCCTAGTTCTGCTCACTTCACTCAGCATCAGTTCATGTAAGTCTATCCAGGTTTTTCTGAAATCTTCCTGCTCACAATTTCTTATAGCACAATAGTATTCCATTGCATTCATATACCACAACTTGTTCAGCCATTTCCCAATTGATGGGCATTCCCTGAATTTCCAATTCTTTGTCATCACAAAAAGGGCTGCTATAAATATTTTTGCACATGTATGTCCTTTTCCTTTTTTAATATAATCTCTTTGGGATATAGACCTAATAGTGATTTTGCCAGATCAAACTGTGTGCACAGTTTGATTGCCCTTTGGGCATAGCTCCAAATTGCTTTCCAGAATAGTTAGAGGAGTTTGTAACTCCACTAACAACGCACTAGTGTTCCATTTTCCCCACAGCTTCTTCAACATTTTTTTTCCTTTTATGTCATACTAGCTAATCTGATAGGTGTGAGGTGGTACTTCAGAGTTGTGCCCCTGTGCCCACAAAGCATTCCTTGCACTTCTGCTCTGATCTGCTGGTAGATTCCTCCCACTGTGTGAGCCAGGGACTAGGGAAGCAGCTGAAGCTGGAGCTCTGGAAGCAGCCTTAGGAGCTTCCTGCTGCTGCCACTCCACTCTGCTGCACCACCTCTACCACCCCCAGGAGTGAGGCTGGACTGCTCTTAACCTGATCCCGCAGTTTGCCACTAACCTGCTCTTTGACGTTTGTGGGTTGAGAAGTCTGGTAACTGCCACAGCTCAGTGATCCGTGGCCCTAAGGCCTATTGTGGCTGGCTGACTCCAGGTCTGGTCTGTCCTGTTGCAGTCTGGGCTGGGCTGTGCTCCACTCCCAGCACTGTGGGATAGACCTTTTCCAGTGACAATCCAGGCTCTCTTGGGCTGGAGACCTGTTTCCCTTTACTATTTTGTGGGTTCCTCAGCTCTAGAATTTGTTCAGAGCCATTTTTTACAGGTGGTTGGAGAGATTTGGGGGAGAGCTTAAGCAAGTCCCTGCTTTCCAGCTGCCATCTTGGCTCTGCCCCCGGGATGTAAACAATTTACCCTATTGAATAAAGGTGTAGAGGCTGAGCTCTGTGGTACACATCTGGAAAGAGAAAGACTTTAGAGGTTTTTAGCTTCTCTTGTATGCTGACCATTGAAAGAGAGCTCTAGAGAACAAACAGATAGACCAAGGAAATGAGGAGGGGGAAAGCTACTTTTCCTCTCCTTGCATTCTTTGATGGGCAGAGAGATCACCCCTCTAAAAAAAGACCTGCAAGTTGGGATTGGCAGGTCAGCCTACCAGAGAAGTCCATAAAATCAGGACAGTAAGTGATTCTAGGGACTTCCACTGGGACTAAGGATTCAAAGGTCTCTTATTTTCCTCCTCAGTCAATTTGTTATCTCTAATTCTGTGAACTGTATATTGACAAGTAAGTAACTGGTCTCAGTACATTGGGGGAAGGGGTTTTCATGGTACCTTGAATATATTTTCCCAAGTGCCCTGGGTGGTGGTGATAAGCCAAAGGGAGTGAGAAAATCTTGTATTGTAGTTGGGCCCTTCTTGCCAAGTTATCTTTCCCTTCTTAAAATGTAAACTCACTGAGGGCAGTGACCTTCTTTCTTTCTATTTGTAATTGCAGTGTTTAACAAAGTGCCATGCATATAGTAAGAACTTAATAAGTGCTCTTTGACAACTTGGTACTCAACATCATCAATCATTTTCTTCCAATGTTAAGTTAATGCTAAGCTTCTAACGCAATAAAATTGTAAGCATGGGCATATTTATCAGATATTGTGGAAAAGGCCAGTTGCTGCTTTGACAGTATCATGAGCAGTTGCAAGTTAACACTGATGGGAAGAAGAAAAAGAAGAAGAAGAAAAAATATAAGGGATTGTGGGGAGAGTACTTCGTTGTTTCAAGGGCATTGCAAAACAAAGGAGCCTTTGCAACAATTTCCAGTAAGTATCTACACAGAAACTGTCAGGTATCCATCATATCTGTAGGCAGTTAGGTGGCACACAGAGTGCCAGGCTGGGAGCCAGAAAGACCTGAGTTCAAATTTGGACTTAGACACTTACTAGCTGTGTGACCCTGGACAAGTCACTTAACCCGCTGTTAGCCTAAGTTTCCTCATAAGTAAAATGGGGACAATAATAACACTTACCTCCTGGGGTTGTTGTGACTATGCAATGAATTAATAATTGTAAAGCACTTAGCACAGTGCCTGGCATATGGTAAAGACTAAATCAATGTTAGCCAATAATAATCGTTAAGAATGATAATAACGATTATGTCTGAGTATATGTGAGAGGATTTGCTACAATATATAAATTTTGTTTGGTTTCTAGTTCTTGAGTCATATTTTGCAAAATATGTTTCACTCTCTTCCCTCATATTCTCGAAGTCACTGAGTATTAAAATATATCTTTTCTTAATTTAATTGGAATATCTTATTGAGCTCTTCATCAACTTTCTCTGTCATAGTGTCAGTGGGACCCTAGAGACCATTTAGTGCAGGGGTACTTAATCTTTTGTGTCCTAGAATCCTTGAAAAGTTTGATGAACTATATGGCCCTTTTTTCAAAACCATACTTTTATGTGCATAAAACAAAATATAGAGGATTACCAAGGCAAAGGATTATATTGAAATCCAGTTACTAAGATACTATAAAAAATTAAGAAAAACTGCCATTATGATATCATACCCCAGCAGCGGTCATCCAGCTTTGCTTGAAAACGTTCTCATCCTCTGAGTAGATGTTAGCACATAAGCTGGTATTAGCTTTATAATGGTCTTCATAGACAACGTGCTGACCATGAATACTGAAAGGCCAGCTAACCAACTGTCTGATGAAATGATGTTTCTTGTGGGCATGGGATGCATGATAAAGCCAACTCTGCCAACTATTTCATTTGCCTCTCCAAGGAGTCATCCTGCCATTAAGTTTCAATACTCTAGTATCTTCTGACTTCATTTAAAGAAGGAATATCAATACTGATTTGATTCAGTCCCTGCAGGAGTATCTCTCAATGGTCATTAGGCAAGAGTCTCTCCTCTAAAGGACCAGCACTTTGATTAACGCTTCTAGCTGGTCTAAGAATGATGTGATTCTGAATACTTACTATCCCACACTATGGCTCAAGCCAATCTTTTCAGATGTAGTTCCCATTATTTCCCATGGTGCATTCTACATATCTGTCAAGCTGTTCTATTAGCTGTTGGCAGAATACCACATTCTGTCTCCTGCCTTCATGGCTTTGCACTAGCTATTATCCATGCCAGGAATGATCTGTCTTCTTTTTCCATCTCTTGCATTCTCTAGCTCCTTTCAAGGCTTAACTCAGGCATTACCTTCAACATGAGACCTTTCTCAGTCCCCAACTTGTTAATGTTCCAACCTCTCAAAAGTGCTTACAATTTACTTATTTCCATTCTGTAACATCTCCCCTTCAGTATAAATTGAGCACCTTGGAAACCAGAAGTATTTCATTTTTGTCAATAAATTCAGGGTCTAGTAAGTGCCTTGTATGTAGTAAGTGCTTAATAAATGCTTGTTAAACTTAATGGAAATATTTCCAGGAAAAAAATAGTTGAAATCAAGTTTCATCACTTAGAGCCAAAACTTCTGCTATTCTCTCCCTTTTTCAGAGCTCTTAACTATGCTAACTGACTGAGGCCATACTGTACCTTTATAATCATAGCAATTCTTTTTCTTACATTTTCAGTACAAAGTTTCAAGCAAATGCACATTTTGAAGTAAAAACTTTTTGTGGGAATTATCCAAAACCTGCAATTTGTGCTGTGGTTAGAAATTTAAATATCACATTACAATCAAAGAGTAACTGGAGAAGTGGATAGTCATTCATGCTGAATCATAACTGAAATCCTTGAGAATAGTTAATGATTGTGATGAATACCAAGTAAAGCAATAGTAGTTTCTTCCTCAAGTGCAGCCAATTAGAACTTCATTATTATGACATTCTCATTAGACATTTTATTCCTTTGCTACCTTTCCAATGTTAATCATTGTTCTAAAGTAGATTTAAAATTTTACTTTTTGAAAATATAATTCGACCTTCTTAGCTTTCCATGAAAAATGTTTGGGAGGTGGTAGTCCTATTGTATTCTGCCTTGGTCAGGCCAAGTGGGGTTAGCTCACTCCACTTTCTATCTGCTGCTCTGTCTGGTTTCAACTCCAAGAAACAAGATGACTCTCTTAGAATAAACTTATCACTTCTAAACTCACCAATATCCTGCTTGCTCAAGCCCTGATTGATGCCACTTCCTTCAGCCTTCTCTTCCCTCTGGTTAGAGGGCTGGAGGTAGAGTACCGAACTCCTCCCAATGCCTTTCTTCACAGAGGGCAGAAACTAGACTCTCTCAGTTCACTTCATTTTGCATCTACTGCTCTACCTCTGTTTCAACTCCTTGGAATTAGAATCCCCAGCACCAGGTGTCCCATTCCCCATTTCCCTTTCTCCTTCATTTTTGTGTTGTCTCCCCCTTTAGACTATAAGCTCTTTGAGGGAAAGGATAATATTTCTTTTAATTAATTGCACCCCCAGTGCTTAGCACAGTGCCTGGCACACAGTAGGCACTTCACAAATGTTTATTGGATTGGATTGACATTATGTTGAGTTCTCTGCTTTACAGTTTTGGAAGGCCATGGATGAGCTGGAGAACATCTAGAGAAGCTCACTCAGGATGGTGCCAAAGGGCAGAATTAGGAAAAATGAATGAAAGTTATAGGGAAAAAGTTAGGCTTGCTATCAAGTAAACAAAACAAAACAAATTCCTTGAGAATTAACCTATGCAAAACTGGAATGAACTATGTTGGGAAATTCCCTACAATTTGAAGTTTTTTTAAAAAAAACTTTTTAAAAATTTAATTTATTTTTGTTAATTTTAAGTTCCAAAGTCTCCTCCCTCTCTTTGCACCTAGCACTAGAGAAGGCCACCATTTGACACAGCTATCCATCTGTCTCTGTCTCTGTCTCTCTGCATCTCTATCTTTCTCTGTCTCTGTCTCTCTTCTCTGTCCCTGTCTCTCTCTCTCTCTCTCTCTCTCTCTCTCTCTCTCTCTCTCTCTCATTCTCTCACCATACTATGCATACTTCTATTTATCAGTTTTTCTCTGAAGGTGGATGACATCTTCCTTTATAGGTCCTTTGTAGTTGATTTAAGTATCTTTAAAACTAAGAATAAATGATTTGTTCACAATTTTTCTTCAACCAATATTTCTGTTACTGCATCCAACATTCACTTGATTCTGCTCATTTCACTTTTCTTTCTTTTATGCCAGTATTTCCATGTTTTTTTAAACCAATCAGCTCATCATTTCTTATAGCACAGTAATATTCCATCATAACCAAATACCATAACATATTCAGCTATTCCCCAATTGAATTACTATTTTGCAAGTGCAAATATATTACATGGCTATAATGCACCTCCCCATTCTAAAATTTTGTGATTTTTGGTTTTGGAGTAAAATCATCCTCAATATGTCATCTAATCCTGTCCACCAACACCACTTTGACTCCCTTCAAGTTGGGTATGATTTTATCTCCAAAATGCAGGGTTCTTGCCACAGTACCACGATAGCTCAGCTTACTTCTCTACTAACACTTTATTTGTTTCATTGATTTGTGATATTTACGAATTTTTGAACTCCTCTTCCTTATCCGGCTATTTTCTTTACCTTTTCTGATTTCTCTTGACTTGCCAACTACTTTCTCCTTATTCTTTTCTCTTCATGTCTTTGCTCTTCAATCCTTTTCTACCTTTACAATGAACCTTTCTTCTTCATCTCAAGTGGTTTATTTTCAAGTGACCCTCAAGTTCTCCCAAATATTTACTTCCTCCAATTCTATTTTGGACTTTTGCCAAAGTCCAAATCCTTCAAACTCAGCTTCAAGACTTCTTCCTCCCTATTCATGTCTAGCCTTTGTTTCCTCTCTGGCTCCTTTTCCTTCAGCATTCTCTCACAAAAGCCAACAACACAAGTGGGGCCTGGAGAACATTTTCTTTCAAATTTTCCTCAACTTTTCAACTTTTTCAACTTCTTCCTACCCATATATGATCTTGGGACTTTGTCAGATGTCTACATTTCCCTTTCAGCTTCCTTCTATTCTACTCAACATCTCTCTTCTCTTCCTTCTTCCATAGCCTTATCCCAAGAAATCTCAAAGTTAAGACATTTACATATATGGATAAACACAAAGGTCAGTCACCTGGGCTCCCATGGCCTATTCCTTTCCACAGCTCATATTCTAATGGCTACCAGTGACACTTTATCTGCCTCACAGAGCTCATGCTCCTCAGAGCTGTGTCCTGCCTGGACTTCTCTCTAGATAGTATGTTGTTTCAGTCATTTTCAGTTGTGTCCAACTTTTTGTGATCCCATTTAGGGTTTTTTTTTGTCAGAGATACTGAAGCAGTTTGTCATTTCCTTCTCTAGCTCATTTTACAGATGAGGAAACTGAGGCAAACAGGGTTAAGTGACTTGCCCAGGGTCATACAGCTAGTAAGTGTCTGAGGCCAGATTTGAACTCAGGAAGATGACTTTTCCTGACTCCAGGCCCAGTACTCTATCTACTGCACCACCTAGATGCCCAAAGAGTATGCCATAGTTTTTAAAGGGCCAAAAGGGCTGTGGCAGGTCATTCATTCTAGTATCTTCTAATTCCACCTAACTTGTCTGAAGAACTCCATAGCTTAGAAAGAGGTAAAAACAGTGTAGATACTTCCCTCCACTTCACTTACTATCTTAACAGCTTCTTTATCTCCATTAACTTTCTCTTATCTTCTCTACTTTCATCAAGTGCCTTTTAAGGAAATCAGTTGATCAGAGATATCTTGTTCTCTTCCCCTCCTCACTATACCATCTCTACTGATTTTTATTTAAAAATGGAATTCCCCAAAGGACAGCTCAGATTATACTCCAATACCTCAGAAGAATCATGCCGTATGGTGACACAAATCATGACCTCTCCCTGCCTTCGCTGACAGTCAATTATCTTAGTTGAAACAAGTGAATCCCTTGTCTCTTCTGAAATAACACTGACTACTTTCAATCTCCCTTAATGAGCAACAGAGGACAGAGATCCCAAGTATGCTCATTATGAACAATTTGAGCTGAAAGCATCTTGTCCACTAATATTCTTTGGAAATTGCATAATTTGAGTAAATGGAAAATAATAAGCTCAGAAACTAATAAGATTAAATAAAAAGAAGCATATTTTGCACCAGACTGATTTAGGTTCTGAATTATTCATCCCTGCCTTCCACAGTAGTATGGGTTTGTTCAAAAAGTATTTTTTAAACTGCAGAATATTTCCACTATAAGACTGTCCAAACTCCCTCATCAGTGAATCAACCCATGAGCTTTATTAATCCTTTATTTGGGAAATCTATGTCCCTTTGGAATTGCCCAAGGGACACCAAATTGCCTCCAGGTTAGACATACACAGTAGGTATAATTTGCAACACAAAGAATCCCTCTTATGATTTTGGTAGCAATTCCCAGGCTCCAAGATTCCCATAAACCCTTGGAGACAGACCATTGCATTTTCCTTGCAATTATGTCCTTTAACTGTTCTCTTTTTACTTCTCAGACATTAGGTACCAAGAAAAGCTTCGTTTTAATGAAATAAAGAATAATCTTTAGTGGAGGAGTGCAGCATTCTGGAAAGAATGTAGGATTCAGAGTCAGAAAATCTAAATTCAAATCCTGCCCAGATATTTTCTAGCTTTGTCACCAAGGGCACATCAAATAGTCTTTGAACACTTCATTTTTTCCCACAGGCCCTCAACATTTCATTTTTTAAATTGCTAGATGGGCAGAGTAAGACCCCCTTTGCTGCTACCTTAGGGGTGGTAGTTAGAGTGTTGGGCTGCAGTTAGGATTGACTTGAATTCAAATCCTGCCTTAGTCATATTAGCTGAGTGTCCCTGGCCAACTCACATAGCCTCTGAAAGTGTCAGTTTCCTCATCTCTAAAACAGGAATAGCAAAACCATCTATTTCTCAGCATTGATCAGCTGAGGTAACACATGTAAAGCACTTTGCCAACCTTAGAATGCCTGTAAATGCTATTTGCTATTATTACAAGCTTGTGGGAAAAGTCATCTGAAAACCATAAGACTCTACATAAATGTAAAAGATTATTATTATCAATATGTAATTAAACTGGATATACAATTAAAATCTAGCACTCCTAATGGGAAGGTCCTCCTTATATCTGCCTTGAGAGGCACTGTAGTAAAGTGGAAAGTACTGGCTTTGAAGTATTAGAAGTTCTGGGTTCAAATCCTGACTTTTACTCACTACCTATGTGATCCTGGACAGGTCATATAAGCTCTATGGTCTCAGTTTTTTCAAGTGTAAAATGAAAGGGGTGTGTAGGATAGAGTCTCTTCTTGTTCTAAACCTTTCATTTTGTGCCTTCCATAGTCCCACTGTTGGAGGAACTGAGGAGTTCTCTGATGCAGAAATTTGCAGTTGGTGAGAAGTAGGTGGCACTCACCCTGAAGAGCAGATGGTGATGAGGTTGTCAGACTCAGTTGGCTCTGGGAGGTAGAATGAAACCAAAGTGAATGTCCACAGGAGTGCAGAGGAGGGCCACATCCTGCTGAATTTCATGGTAAGTGAGTGTATGTGAGGTTAAAAATGGTTTCATCAACCTGCTTCTCAACCCACCACAAGGCTGAAATGGATTTGTCAGGCTCTGAGATTGCCTGAACTGCCCATTTCTCTTCAGAAGGCATTAGATTCCAGGTTTCAAGAACAATAAGCAAGAAGGAAGAACCTGTATATAGCCAAAAATGTTAGGAAAAAGTAGATAAGGGCCTAGGGGCAGCTAAGGGACATAGTGCATAGAACACTGGACTTATAACCAAATTTGGTCTCAGACACTTATTAGCTGTGTGACCATGGGCAAGTCACTTAACTCTCTTTGCCTCAATTTCCTCATCTGTAAAATGAGATAGAGAAAGAAATGATGAACCACTCCAGTATCTTTGCCAAGAAAACCACAAATGGAGTCACAAAGAGTCAGACACGACTAAAAATGACTAAACAACATAGTCCCAACTACCCTTGAATCAGTGGGACAATCAAACAACCAGCCAGCATTTATTGTGCAGCTGCTGTTTGATGGGAGTGGCGCTAGACATGTAAAGACAAAAGTGGAGACAGCATTGCCCTTGAGTTTTCATTTTGTAGACTCAGAATTCAGAGAGCACAGTAGTTTCTGGTATTTATTCAGCATCTTCTCAGAGACTATTTCTCCAACTCCAACTTCCACTAGTGGGCTGCATTCCCAGAGGTAAATTCTGGGCTGGTACAAATCAGAGAAAGAGCATGTGGTTCTTTGGGCTGGTGCCATGAGATGACACAGTCTGGGGAAAGTGAAGAGTCACAGAGATGGCTCATGAGAGGACCACAGTTAGGGGATATACATGAGGGTTTGACTAAAGCCTGAAACCCAGCAGGAACCTCAATAGCTTCTGATGATGTTCCTAAGCCAGTGATGTCAAATTCAAATAGAGATAGATCCCTATGGCAAACTCCCACCTAACATTATTTGTTTGATTGAAATTTTGCTTATTTTATTAAATATTTTGTCAATTATAGTCTAATTTAGTTCTGGCCACACTTGGGAGTTTGGGCCACTCTCCCCACCCCAGCCCCTGAGTTTGACACCTCTGTGCTAAGTTGTCTCTCACTGGGTAAGTTTTGTTTTCTGAACTCACTAGACTTTGCCCTCAGAGAGTGCAGCATCTCTGCTGGACACCGTCAGGCTCTTGCAGAGACAATCTAAGACAAATGGAAAAGTTCATTGTCATTGCTGACCTTCACATATGCAAAGTTTGCCATGCAAAGGCTGAAAAGGGCTTTTTTTCAACCTTTGCCAATATAAATTCAGTCACTCAAAGTCTGAAGGGGTGGTGGTCACACTTGCATCTCATCCCTATTACCCAACCCTGACATCCTGCAAATGGGAACACTTAAAGCCTGAAATGGACTCTCCTTAAAACTAATTTCTTGTTACAAAGATTTTCTCCCAATTTTCTGCTTCCCTCCTAATCTTTGTTGCATTGGCTTTTTTTTTTACAGAAACATTTCAATTTAACATAAACAAAATTATCCACTTTGCATTTGGTAATGCTCTCTATCTCTTGTTGTGCCATGAATTCTTTGCTTTTCCATAAGTCTGATGGGCAAACTATTCCCTGCTTTCCCAAATTGCTTATAGTATCAGCCTTTATTCCTAAATCATGAACCCATTTTGACTTTATTTTGGTATATGTGTAAGATATTGGTCTATGCCCAGTGTCTCTGATAAAGGCCTCATCTATAAAATATACAGGGAACTGAGTCAAAGTTATAAGAATACAAGTCATTCTCCAATTAAGAAATGGTCAAAGGATATGAATAGACAGAGGAAGAAATTAAAGATATCTATAGGCATATGGAAAAATGCTTGAAATCACTACTGATTAGAGAAATGCAAATCAGAACAACTCTTAGGTACCACATCTCTCCTGTCAGATTGGCTAAAATGACAAAACAGGAAAATGATAAATGTTGGAGAGGATGTGGGAAAATTGGAACACTGTTACATTGCTGGTGGAGTTATGAACTGATCCAACCATTCTGGAGAGCAATTTGGAACTATGCCCAAAAGGCTATAAAAATGTGCATACCCTTTGACCCAGCAATACCACTTCTAGGGTTGTATCCCAAAGAGATCACACAAGTGGGAAAAGGACCCATATATACAAAAATATTTATAGTAGCTCTTTTTGTAGTAACCAAGAATTGGAAGTCAAGGGGATGCCCATCAATTGGGGAATGGCTGAACAAGTTGTGGTGCATGAAGGTAATGGAATACTATTGTGAGATAAGAAATGGGGATGATACGGACTTCATAATAACCTGGAAAAACCTACACGATATAATGCTGAGTGAGCAGAGCAGAACCAGGAGAACATTATACACAACCACAGATATATGGATTCTGTGATGACTAACCCTGGTAGACTTCGCTCTTCTCAGCAATACAAGGTGCAAAGACAACTCCAAAGGACTCATTATGGAGAGAGCTATCTAAATCCAGAGAAAGAACTATGAAGGATGAATGCAGATTGAGGCACCCTGTTTGCTCTCCTTTTTTTCCCTTTGTTTTTTTTTTTCCTCTTTTTTTGGTTTTGTTTCTTCTCTCTCATGATTCATTCCATTGGTCATAATTCTTCTTTACAACTTGACTATTGTGTAAATAAGTTCAGTGTGAAGTTATATGTAGAAGATATATCAGATTCCATGCTGTCTTGGGGAGATGGGGGGAAGAAAATCTGGAACTCAAAATTATGTGGAACTGAGCACTGTAAACTAAAAATAAAAAAATCTTAATTATAAAAAATCTAATTTCTTCTGCTGAAAGGTACTCTGGGAAAATCTCTTCCTCTTACTTCTGGACTGGTTTTCTATGAAAGGTACTAGGGCTGTTTCAGTTTTAGACTACAGCCATGTTTCCATCATTACTGACCTTTGACTGAATTTAAGATATATCAACCAACTAACCAATTCACCAATCAATCAGATTCTACAAATCAACAGGCACAAATACTGGGGTAGGTATTGAAATGTCAAACTGAGGCTGCCTCTTTTAAAGTTGACTATGTTGATATCAATAATTTTGCCTTTTTTTTTTAAAGCTGAATCTGTGACTTCATCAGTGTAGGGGTTTCCAGGTAAAGAATTTCCTCTATCCATGAAGATTGTCATCGATTCTCCTTTCTGCCTTCTGAACTTCTTTCCCTCGTTTCTGTGATCTTTTTCCAGTCAATCACTAGTCTCTAGTATTCAGAAAATAAACAGAATTAGAGTGAATTTCCTGATAAGAACATGGATTTAAAAAAAAGTCTTATAATCAGTCATAAACTGATGGCACAATTGAAAAACATTTTAAAAGGTATGCTAAACTTAGAACGTTCATTATTCTAATCAAATGTGAACCGTCTTGTTCTCAAAGTCAAAACTATTTTTAAAAAATATAGCAAGGTGGGGCTGAGTTGATAAATGGATGTATTAAAATGCTCATTAGCAACTCAAATCAGTCAGCACTTGATGAAACAAAGCCCAAACTGTACTATTGCTCAGCAGCATGGAGTAACAATGTCAGAGTTGGAGGGGACCTTGGAGATTATTGAAGAATAATGGGTACATTTCTTTAATGCCTTAAAAGTTCAGACATGTTTTCCTCACAACAATCCTATTAAGAATGAAGTTCAAGTATTATCATCTCCATTTTCCAGAAAGGGAAACTAAGGATCTGAATAGTTGTGAGTTGCCTAAGATCTACTTTTTTCCATTTTTTTCCCCTAGGACCAAAGTACTAGGGAGCCACTGGAACTTGTAGGGCAAGGGAGTGACTTGGTCCAGTCTTTGCTTTAGGAATTTGAACTTGGGCAGCTGTGTGGAAGACAAATTGGAGAAGGAATAGGATGGATACATGAATACCAATTTAGAGACTATTGCAATAGTCCATGTGAGAAATAATGAGACTTTAGACAAAGGTGCTTGTGGTGTTATCAGAGAGAAGGACAGATGCTACAGATTCTATATAGGAAGAAGCAAAAAGATTCTGGCCATAGATTGTTACTCTCTCTGTGTGACGAGCTGACCAATCTTTTTTGATCCCACTTTTAAGACATCTTTTAATATCACTTCTCCCATGTAATTCCATATTTGTAGAATGTTGCAGCCACACAATTCCAATATACCCCCATGCAATTCTCCACTGCCTTTTGGGTAAACCTAAAGATGAAATCTTCTCAGGCTGTTGTGTTCCATATCTTACAAACAGGAAATATTGACATAGTCAGCAATCAATAAATATTTATTAAACACCTACTGTGCTCTAGTAAGAGTAGTTAGGTGGCATAGTGGATAGAGTGCCAGATCTGGAGTCAGGAAGACTCTTCTTCCTGAATTCAAATCTTATCTCAGACACTTACTTGCTGTATGACCTTGGGCAAGTCACTTAACTCAGTTTGCCTCAGTTTCCTCATCTGTAAAATGATCTGTAGAAGGAAATGACAAACCACTCCAGTACCTCTGCCAAGAAAACCCCACATAGGGTCATGAAAAGTCAGACCCAATTGAAAAAAAATGACAATGTTTAGGCCCTGGACTAGGTATTGGGAATACAGAGAAAAGGTAAAAGTCAGTCTGCTTAAAGAGCTCACAGGAAACAACCAAGTACAACAGATCTATAAACAGAATAAAATAGAAATGATCACTGAGGGAAGGTATTAGAATTGAGGATCAAGATTAGGATTAGATACAGAATCAAAGTTAGAGAATTTAGGATAGCATTAGGTAGAAATGGAATTAAGAAAAATGAACATTACAATGATAGACTACGTTTCAGAGAGAAGGTCGAGGTCACAAGACACTTCTAATTTCCCCAAACACTCCATCATACCCTCCTGTTATTGTAGCTCTCTAAAGAAAGTAGCTTTAAGGTGTTTACAATCTTACTTTAATGAAACATACACATATCATTCACTTAGTTCAAGGGGAAAAGCCAGAACCCTGAACTTCAGAGAGTATACAAACAGAAATTACAAGCATATATTATATAAACAGAGCAAATAAACACAAACCAGTAGACAGGTTTCTAACCGTCTAACTATAACAATATATACAGTTGCTAGAGAGCATCAATACCTGGGTTTTCAAAGTGATGGGGGGGGGGACGACTCTTGATGGCTACCAAGAGTCTTCTCTGGCCAAATCACCAATACTCTTCCAATGAGTGAAACCCCCAAAAGGAAAACACCAACCTCAGAACTCATATACCCTGTTCGGGGCCCTGAGGGCTCAATGCCTACTTAGCAAAAGTGATGTGGGGCCTGGAGCCTGGGGCTCTCTTGTTTCTTAAGGAGGTCATCAAAAACTCTTGATTCAATCAAAGACTCCCAATTGAAACAAAGGCAAGACTCATCAAAGGTACTTGATTACCTCAGCATTCAAGAAGAGAAAACAGTAAAGAAGTCCCACCCTGATTGCCATTGCACTTGGTAACTATTTTAGGGTAAGTAGAAGAGTGATTTTATGTTAATGAGGTCATGTACAATGATGACTTAGAGTCAAGAAGATTTGTGTTCAAATCCTGCCTCAGACACCATAACAACTATGTTGCTTGCAGCTACTGTGGAGGTGTAAGACCAACAATACCAGCACGCAGGAGGGCTACTAGTACAGGTTCTTTGATCTGCTTTTCTAAGGAATGCAAGTTTAAGGGGTTGACAATCTCACTTTAATAAAACATAGATGTATCATTCACTTAGTTCAGGGGAAAAAATCAGCACCGTGAACTTCAGAGAAAATACAAACAGAAGTTATAAGTATAAATTACATAAACAGAGCAAATAACACAAGTCAGCAGACAGGGCTTCTAACCATCTGTCCATAGCCATACATACATAGCTACCAGAGAAAGAAGCACCAACATCTGGGTTTTCAAAGTGGTGGTGCGGTGTGCTCCTTAATGGCTACTGAGAGTCTCCACGTGAATACTCTTCCAATGAGTGAGCCCCAAAGCAAAATGCTAACCTCAGAGTATAAATACACTTCTTCAGGGTCAGCCAACAGAGGGCATCACAACCATGTGACTCCAACTCATGTGGCTTAGGCTTTCTTGTGACTTAAGCAGGTCATCAAAGACTCTTGATTAATCAAAGACTCTTGATTCAAACAAAGGCAAGTCTCAATCAAAGGCACTTGATTACCTTAGTGCTGAGAAGAACTAGAACACCAAAAAAATGCGCAAAACAAAAAGTCCCACTTGGCTTGCCATTACAGACACTTATAAGCTGAATGACCTTGGGCACGTCATTGTGGCTCTTCAAGTCTCAACTTTCCTTATCTATCATATGAGGGTAATAATATACCTTTTTCAAAGAGCTTTCTTGAGGATGAAATGAGATGATATATGTAAAGTGCTTTGAAAGCTTTAAAGTCCTTCAGAAATAATGTATTGTCATTCAGGATAGGCAAGATGGGCTCTGGGGTTCCTACTAATTCTACAATTATGTGATTTTATATTTATTTATATTCAATTTCACATTATTAAATGCAAAGACATGATGGTTCCAGGTGTGTTTAAAGGCTCCCTGCTAGGTAGTGACACATCACATCTGCTACTGAGCCCTTGGAAGTCTTAGCAGAACAGACTCAAGGTTACCTTTGTACTTACCTCCCCTCTGCTAGGCCTAAAGTTACACACATCTAGGTGTTCTGAAACTTCAGGGAATGCCAATCAGACAAGTAATGACAAAGTGGCTTGACCATCATGACCTCATTTCTCTAATCTTGCCTCTTTTGGGAGTTGGAGGCCCTAAATAGCTGCTATATTGTCTATTCAGAAGAATGCCCATGGTCCTGTGCATGCCTTCTGGAGAAAGCCTTTTGTATACTGGCTAATTTAATTTATACTGTCAGACTTGGAGGAAATGTTAGAATATTTGCACATTTATGTGAAAGTGACAGAAAAAAAGGTCTCTTTCCTCAAGATGATTGCCAAGTCTTGCATTTGTTTTCCATAGTGTCTCTAACAACTGTCCCCTTCTTTCCACTCTCCCCTGGACTAATGGAGTAGTCTTCTAATTATTGTCCCTGTTATTGCTTTCTCTCTTCTTTGGTCCAGCTACATGGCATAGTGGAAAGAGTGCTAGGCCTTGAGTCAGGAAGACTCATATCCCTGAGTTCAAATCTAGCTTCAGACACTTGGTAGATGCGTGACCTTGGGTAAGTCACTTAACACTCTTTGCTTTAGTTTCCTCCTCTATAAAATGACCTGGAGAAGGAAATGACAAATCACTCCAGTATCTTTGCCAAGAAAAGCCCAGATGGGAACACGAAGAGTTGGACATGACTGAAACAACTGAACAACAACTATCTATCCTCTACATAGCTGGTAAAATCATTCCATTAGAGCACATGACATTCCATCATCCTCTCCTACCTTTGCACAGGCTGGGCCCGATCTCTGGTATTCTCTCTCTCTTCATGCAATAGCACCTCCCTCCCAGCTCCATCTTGGTGTTCCTAGATTCCTTCAAGGCTCACCTCAGGTATGACTGCTAACATAAAAAAGAGTTTCCTTTGTTCCATTGGTTGTTAGTTGCCTCTCTCCATCCCATTATTATATATAATTTCCCTTTTCAGTTATCCACTCCCTGTTATCGTTTAAACAAATATAAACTACTTTGTAAACTTGGAACTACTTCATAAATGTGAGTTATTATCATTCAGGCTAGATTAGATAACCTCTGATATCCTTACTCATCTTGAGATTCAGAGTTTTTTATATTTATTACAATTCAATTCATATTATTCACTCAAAAGACAGGATGGTTAGAGGCATCTTGTTTGTTTCTTTTTGAAGTTAACAAACATCCACCAAAAGAAAACATTTCTATGTACAAAATAGAACAGAAAGGATTATATGTGAAACCATAGATCTCTTTTTATCTACACCTTGATTTTTAATTTTTTAATTACTAAAATATATACTTCCCCTCCCACCTCCTTCCACCCCCATTGATGAAGAGAGAAAAAGAAAACCTTTGTAACCGATAGGCTTGGGCAACCTAACAAATTCCCTATTGACCATGGCCAAAAATATGTTTTAATCTTGTCCCTGAGTCCCTCACTCCTCTTTCAGGAGGTGGAAAGTCTGTTTCATCATTAGTCCTCTGAAATTGTGATTACATTACATTGCTCAAAGTTCTAAAGTCTTCCAAATACAACTTTTTTTTTGGAAATATATTAAAAAATTCAACACTATTGTAAGTTACCTCTCCATATTCCTCAAATAAAAAAGAAAAAAACTCACGATCTTTGTAACAAATAAGCATATTTTGACTATTATAAATACCCAAATTAAAGGACATGTGAAGCAAGATGGTATCTGTATCCAGAGAAAGAACTGATGAATAGAAGTTTATATGGAATAATTTATGTGTGTGCTTGTATACATATACATATTTGTGTCTAATGGTAGCCATCATCTCAAGGGTGAGAGTAAGGAGGGAAAAAAATTAAAAAAAGTAATTTACATGATAATTTTATTATATCTTTAAAAGGAATAGCAAGTTGTACATAATAGAGTTGTATATGTGCAATCATCTTTTTAAAAATTATACTATGTCATGGAAATGCTTGTTTTATTCTATAAATTAAAAAAATAAAATTTTGAAAAGCTTATTTAAACAAAATAAATTGACATATGTACCATGTTCAAAAATGTGTTGTCTCCTTCTGCACCTTGGTCCCATCATCCCTCTGTCAAGAGATGGGTAATGTAGTTCATCATTAGTCTTCTGAGGTCATAATTGCCACTGAACTATGTCTTTAAGTTTTTCCAAGTCTTTTTTTCTTTTCAATATTTTTACTTTATAAATTATTTTCCTGCTTTTGCTGTCTTCACTTTGTGTCAGTTTATATGTCTTCTCAGATTTCTTTGAAACTGTTCCTCACTATTTCTCAAAACATAAGAATAGTTCATTAACTTTATATCCTATAATTTGTTCAACCATTCCCCAGATCATGGGCACCTCTCTTTCTAGTTCTTTGACACAACAAAAAGAAATACCTGCTATAAATATTTTTATTCATATAAGTCTTTTCCTTCTCTCTGTGATCTCTTTGTTGTATAGATTTAGCATTTTATCTAAAATTTTTGCATCAATATTCATTAGTGATATTGCTCTATAGTTTTCTTTTTCAGTTTTGTCTCTCCATCATTTAGGTATCAAGATCACATTTACATCATAGAAAAATAAGCATGATACCTTCTTTTCTTATTTTTGCTAACAGTTTACATAATGAGGATTAATTATTCTTTGAATGACTGACAAAAATTTCCTTGTAAATCCATCTTGTCCCTGGATTTTTTTTCCTTTTTGAGTTCATATAAATAAGCATGATGAAGTTGGAGAAGTGCTATTGAGTGGGAAATAATGAAATGGCTGCCCTAAGCCTGTCCTGAAATGGAGGATCTCCACAGTCCATCCTTCACCCTTTCCAAGCAGAAGGAGAGAGGTGCTGATAGTATAGTTTTACTGTCTCTTCCTATAAATCAATTAACTTTTACTTTAAGTATTTATGCTCTATACCACTAGGTTCATATAAATTAAATATTGCTATTAATTCATAACCTATGGCTCCCTTAAGAATAATATTAGCTTTCCCCATTCATCTCTTTGGATCAAGCTTAATTTTGCTGTTACCTTGTGTGAGATCATGCTTACCACCTCTGATTTTTAGAGTTAATTTGAATCATATGAAATTTTTCTTCAGCTCATTACTTTAATTTTTTGAATCTTTATGTTTCAAGAATGTGTAAAGCATATTCTTTGATTCTGCTTTCTAAAACATTTGCTATATTCCTCTATTTTCTAGGTGAGTTCCCATCCTTCGTAGTTATGATTGTAGATGGTCTACTTTATTCCATTCTATCCTTTTATACTTTCCCCTCTTTTTGTGTCCTGTCCCCTTCACTACAATGAAGAATGTCTTGAAAGAGAAAGCAGGTATTCAATATTGGTGATCTATGTTTTATAAAATACATTTTCATTCCACTATCCCTCTTTTCTCTTTCTCTCACCTAGTGTCCAGTCAGAGGTTCCCACCCATTCTTTCTTTCTTTTTATCCCTCTCCTCATGATCCATCCTCAGAATATGGAATTTGTTTTGCTTTTGAAAAATCTCTCTCTGAATCTGCTTTTCATTTTAATCCCCCTTTCTCTATGCCTATCTGATTTCCTGTTGAGTTTAATGTATTTATACAGTAATATATTTCTCAGTACCCTTAGTACCCTCCCTGTTTCTCCCCTTCTTTCCCTCCCCCTTCTCTCTCTCCCTCTCTTTCTCTTTCCCCTCTCTTCAATTTTTGTTTGTCTGGTTCAGATGAGAATGAGGTTCATGTTTGTGTAGTCTTTTTTTTTTTACTACACCTTGATTATATGAGATAACTTCTACCCCTCCATTCCCTTTTCCCCTTAATATTTTCATTTTTTTTTCATTTTTCTTCTCTGAAATTTTTGAAAATGTAAGAAAACTGTTCTTGGTTTTCTGCTTTATTTGTTATCTACGAACTTGGAGACATTAGGATTCTAAGGAGGCAATTGTTTCCTTTCCTTGATTTAACAAATAAACACCTCATCAGTCCTTTCAATTGCTCAAATGCGCTTACCTTCCTATGTTTTTCGTGACTTCTGTATTTGCTTTTCAAAGTACCTAGTCAGCTATATAGTCTTTTTACCAGGAAGGCTTGTGTAAAGCCAATCATGGCAGCATACCTGAAGACTACTTCTGTGAATGATTTTAAGGGTCTAATTGCATAGTATAATGAACTCTCTATTTATTCAGAGCTAAACACTGTTCAATAGAGTGAAGTATGACATTCATAGCAACATCCTTAAGCAAAACATATCATTCAATAAATATCTCATAACACTCAGTATGTCATGCGACACTTGGCATATATTATTGTATTCAGTAGCATTCCCCAAAATACTTGTTTTCACAAGCAGGGGGTCCGAGACCAGGGTCTTCCCTAGCACAATATATCATTCTTAAGGGGTAGTAGAAAATACAAACACCACCCAGCCCTAGGTCACAGTAAGTTACAATATCTTCTATCAATACAGAGTGTCCAAATAAAGCCCTCTTTCATCTTGCCTTTGGCTGATTTCTAAACCCCGTAGCTCCTCCTCTGTGGGCTGATATCACTCCCAGATCTTGCTTGGGTTCACGTACAGGCAGCTCTCTGCTCCTGCTCCTTGTCTCAGCTCATGGGGACTGCTCCACCTCAAGCCTTTCTTGCTCTTTCCTGACAGCAGGCTGTAGGGGCTCTTTCCTGCAGTTTCTGTTTCTGGGAAAGCTGCAATGGTATTTAGACACATTACCAGCACCATGATCTCAATTCACTCATAAAGATCAACAGATAGGGCTTCTGTCTGAGAAATTAACACTGACCAACAGACAGGGCACCAACATCACAAACAGTCTTTCTGTTAGGCCTCCTCATAAGCAAGTTCTCCTACCTGGCTCACACTTGCTTCTCTCTCTCAGCTCTGCTTTTCTCTCTGTTATGCTTTTCTCTTTCTACCCACACCTCTTCCTCCAAGCAGTATATACCGTTTCCAATCAAAGACTCTTGATTCAATCAAAGGCAAGACTCAATCAAAGGTGTTTGATTGGCTTTAGTGCTGAGAGCTCCAAAAGAAAAAAAAAAGCAAAAAAAAAACCCACTTCATGTGCTGTTACAGCTTGGAAGCCCTTCTTCATCACTGCTCACACAGTACTAATGTCATTTCCCCAAAATGCTGATTTGACTCCCTGAGGATAGTCAAGAATCTGTTGCCTCTATGGTCAGTTACAAACTCAGGGTTTTTCTGCCCCCTTCTAGCCCTAGAATTCACTTCCTATACATTCCAAGTGGAGTTGTCTCTAAAGATATGTTCTTGGATCCCCCTCTTTCCTCACACACTCTGAATACAGAACTGCAGTTGGATACGTTTTCTTCTTTACATTTATATTCCACTATGGAAGAGCTGTTCCACATGGATTCATTAACTCTTCTGTTTATTCTCTATCTCTGTCAAGCCCTATTCTCCCTCCCTCACTCAATATTAACTCTACATGTTATCTCTCATTCTTATACCTTCTATTTCACTCACTCAATCATTTTCCATCACTAGTACCTTAAACCTATTTATTGCTTTACCTTGTGATTACCTTTATGATTAATCAATGGGATCAAGAGAGCCTTCTGACATTTTTATAACCCAGAAGGATAATTAGTGACTGCAGCAATTGTGCAAACAATCCTTCCTCCATGCATACTTATCTACTTTCCCCTGCGATTTCCAAAGGTAACTTATATCTTACCACACAATGTAGCAAATAACAAAGTAAAGACACTTAGCAAGATGGAATTGTGAAGAGTGCGTGGACCTGAACATGAAGAAAAAAAATAGAAGCCAGGGATGACCAAATTTCAATGGTAGTTGGAGACTGGTTGTCAAGATATCACAAAGAAGTGAAGATTCCAAACAAATGGAAATGTATATGGTATTATTACCAAAAACAAAATAAATAAAAAACAATGGCCAAGCAGACACCAGAAAATGCCTTCCTTCTCATATGCCTTCCTTCTCATCTTCATGAGAATGGTCTGTTCTTCCATCAAGGGCAACCTTGTTGACAAAATGAGAAGAGAACTGTCAGATTCTGGCAGATTTTTCAAACAGCAGCTCACATCTTAGTCACAAAACTGAGAATGATAGAGAATATGAGATCCTACTGTATCTATCTACTGATAAAAAAATTAACAGTAGAACAAAATGTAATCTTAAAGAGTCTCTTCTGTCAAATTATCTCCCATATATATTCAAGGTATGAGATTATCATGCCTGCTTCCAGGAAGCTTATTATCCCACATAAAGAAAAGAAGCTCATCTCTATCACACAAAATAGAACATAAGTGCACAAGAGAGATACACAATGGAGGAAGTCAATCCCCAAACATCTATTAGAAACCTATTCTGTGTCAGATGCTTTGCTAGGTACTAAGAGGGGAGACCATACAGTTTTTGAGATGTCATATGGGTCTGCCACTAAATGGAGCACAATAGAGTCTTGAAAAAGTACTTTGCCTGCAAATTTGATTGTCAAATCCATGGCCTGATAGGAAATATGGACTTGCAAAGGACAACTTTGCCATTCTTCAGATTTATGAACGGTAATCCATACTGCCAACATCTTAGAGAAATAGTGTTGAAAGTGGCAAATGAGAACCGGTTTTGGACACATCATCCAGGTCCAACTAGGACAGAGGATAAAAATGACTTCAAGCCTCCAGGAAAAAGCAAGGCTAATTACCTTTTAGATCCTTTGGCTATTTTAGAATTTCTCAGACTAAAACAAAGTAATGATTTTGGACAGTGAATGCAGCAGCCCAAAATAGCCTTTCTTTCCTTTTTTAATGATCTTTCTTTGTATCATGGGTACATGTGGGAAGGGGAGGTGAATTTTAAGCTTTTAAAAAGAAACCAGAGCTGGGGTGGGGGTTGAGTGGAGAGAAGTGAAAGGACTCTGAAAAGCATGGATTGGTGAATCAGCCTTGAAAAGGCAAGGAAGAGGCAGCTCAGGTCAGACTGAGTAAGAAATGGAGCTAGCCCAGGATGAGTTTCAGATTTTCCTGACTAGCTAATAGCAAAAAGGATAGAGTGGTTTACTTGAAAGCCAGTTCTTAACCTTCTGATAAATCCTTGCCTCACTTGATACACTAAGTGTTTTACAATCTTAAGAGAACAATTCATGTAAGACATCAGGCAGGAAGATGGAAACCATTAGAATTTGGCACACCATTTCACCAATTCAATTCTCATTTGGTTTAGTCACCAATTTCTTCATTCATCTCCAGGCTGCATTCCTGAATTTCCTGGACCTTTGTCTACAATGCCTCAGAAATCACTTCACCCTGGAAGTTTACTCTACTGATCCACTTCATACACGGAAAGTTACCCTCCACCCCTCCCCATCTCCCTTTGATTGGCTGGTTCCTCATGGAACTTCCATTTTAAGGAGGAGGCCCAAGCTAGCTATGCCCACTCCTCTCCAGGCTGCCATCCTGACTATCCATGACTTCTCCCCACCCTCATCCCCCTTTCAGCTCCCTTTTATGTATTGTCTTCTCCCATTAGAATGTAAACCTCTTGTGGACAGGGACTCTCTACTTGTATTTGTATTGATAAGCATTTAACAAATGCTTGTGAAGTTGACTTGACCAGTGCCACACATCTCAGTGAGCATCCTTTGTAAAGAATATGAGGCCCACCAACTAATCCACTTCCACAAAGAAACATTTATTGAGTACTCACTGTGTACAAGGAACTAATTAGGCATTAAGAATACAAATTAACTTATATCTAATAGGTGTCTAGCTCTGTGCTGACGTTACAAAGTCAGGAATAAAGCAGTCTTTATTCTTAAGAAATTTACATATTACTGTGAAGGAAGGACACACTACATGTACACAAACTCGTTTTCTAGAATTTTTTTGTTTTTCATTGAAAATTTAATAGCAGGCAATTCTAGATGGCTATTAAAGTCATTTAAACATCTGAAATCCTACAATTTTGTGAATTATACTGTTCTCATTGGAAGAATATTGAACTTGGATGTAGAAAACCTGGATTGGAATCCTAATTCAAATACATACTAGCTGTTTGACTAGGGGCAAATCACTTCATTTAGGTTGTCTCATTTTCACCCAGTAACTGTGGCTGTTCTCCAAAGCTTCATTCCCTTCTTTCACTAAACTATCTGGTGATCTAATCAGCTCCCATGTGTGCAAGTACCAACTCCATGCTGATGATTCTTACATACATTTATCCAGCCCAAATCTCTTGAGTACCAGTCTTAAATCACCTACTACCTTTTAGATTTCTCAAAGTGGATGTCCCATAGACATCTCAAACTCAACATGTCCCAAACACTAGTCATTGTCTCTCCCCTTAAGCCTTTTTCTCTTCTGACTTTCCCTGTTCCAGTCAAGGATACCACTATCCTCCCAAGTCTCCTAGACTCACAGCCTCAGTGTTGATTGACTCCATATATACAATCTCCCTACATATTCGATGTGTTGTCAAATCTTTTCATTTCCAAAGTCACATATCTTACGTACATTACCTTCTCTCTACTTACACAGCTTCTACCCTACCCCAGGCCTTTATCACTTCCCATCTGGACCATTGCACTAGCCTTCTGATTGGTCTGCCAGCCTCAATTCTTTCTCCACTCTAGTCCACTCTCTATGTAGCTGACAAAGTCATCTTCCTAAAGCATAACTGTGATCATGTTACTTCCATACTCACTAAACTCCATGGCTCCATATTTACTCCAGTCATACATAAAATCTTTTGTTTAACTTTTAAAGCTCTTTATAACCTGGCCCCTTACTACCTTTCCAATCTTCTTATAATTTATTCCCCTCCACATACCCTGTGATCCAGAGATGCTGGCTTCTTTGCTATTTCTCACACTCCTTCTAACAACATGCCTTTTCATTGGCTGTCCTCCATGCTTGGCAAGCTTTCACTACTCACCTCTGCCTCTTTGACTCCTTGGCTTAATTCAAGATTCAGATCAAATTCTACCCTCTGTAGCAGACTTTTTCCCATTGTATCTATCCCCCCTCCCTTCATCCCAATAGGGCCTCCAAAGATTTCCTCTCATTTTTTCTATACATATCTTATATGTGAATAATTGTATGCCATTTCCTCCACTAGAATGTGAGCTCTTTGAGGGCAGGAACTGGAATTGTTGTTTCTTTTGTTCCTCCAACACTTTTTAAAAAAAGTCCTTGGAGCATAGTAAATGTTTAATAAAAGCTTGTTTACTTGTTTATTCTCCGAATCTGTTACCTTATCTGTAAAATGGGTATAATAAAACTTCTATTATCTAGCTCAGTGAATTATTGTGAGTGAAAACTTTACAATGTTGTAAAAAAATTGTTAATATTATTATGACCAATTAAATCTCCATTAGAGATAACAACCCATGACAGATTCCATATCACGGAAGACTAAAGATTGAGTTACGCACTGTACGAATCTTTAGAAGTTCTTTCAGGACACTTGGGTCCTGGCCATTTAGAAAATCACTACATCATTGTACAAAAATGTTATCATTATGGCCTTTGAGAGTGAGAGCAACTCTTAAAAGGATCCAATTTCCTTCCAAAGAATAGCACACACACTGAGCAGTATGACTCATGATATTCCCTCAGGAGAACTCAAAATCCATAAGGCTTCTCCTTACTGCTATACCGTCAGCCTCAGGGGTCATTCTTATACTGGAAATCTGCCTAATTGGCCACCATGGCCCAAATCATAAAACCACAAGAAAGAGAGCTAGAAGTAATCCTAGCAGCCACCTAGTCAAATCCTCTCATTTTACAGATGATAAAATCAAGGCTCAAAGAACTCCAGGTACTGTTCCATGACTAGCAAGTTTAATGCATAGAGTAAACTTTAAAAAAAAGAAAGAAAATCATACCTAAGACAAACACCATGAGATGCAACCTCAAACAAACATTTTTTTAAAAGTTATTTTACATTTTTCAATTGACAAGAATTTATTCTTTCTCTTTCTCAACTGAAAAGGAAAAAGAAAACCTTTATAACAAATCTGTGTAGTCAAACAAAGCAAACACTTGCATTGTCTATGTACAAAAGGTATGCTCAATCTGTTTCCTGAATCTATAACCTCTCCCATGGTTGGTCATTATTCTGATCAGAGTTCCTGAGTCTTTCAAAGTTGTCTTTACGATAATATTATAAGTGCATAACTTGTTCACCTGGTTCTGCTCACTCCACTCTGCATCCGTTCATACCACTCTTCCCAAGTTTCTCTGAAAGCATTCCTTTCTTCATTTTTAATAGAACAATAGTATTCTGTTGTCTTCACATACCATGAATTGTATAATCTTTTACTTAAATGATGGGC
Source organism: Trichosurus vulpecula (assembly GCF_011100635.1). Classification (NCBI taxonomy): domain Eukaryota; kingdom Metazoa; phylum Chordata; class Mammalia; order Diprotodontia; family Phalangeridae; genus Trichosurus; species Trichosurus vulpecula. The sequence continues at coordinate 227,253,804 of NC_050576.1, forward strand.
ACCTACTTAAAATCTAACCCCCAAAGATCTACCTTAAATATTTTTGCACATTTGTGTTCTTTTTTATTTCTTTCATTTCTTTGGTGGATAGACCTTTAACTTAAGGAAACTTGCTAAGGGTCCTGTAGTTGTGTATGTTTTGGTGGCTAGGGACATAGAGATTATTTAGGCATGGCCCCAGCCTGGAGAAAGGAAGCTGGACATTTAAAAGTTTTCTATTTTAACTAATTATTCTTGCTGATAAGGTTCAAAATTCAGTTATTTCCATATCATTGTAGTATAAATGCTTCCAGTGTCTACCAAATCTCCTTGCCCTAAGACAAAGTGCTGGCCAATGCACCCTAATTCAAGACCTAGAATTTAATTCCATGCCATTCAATTTAACAAACATTTATTAAACAACTATTGTGTATCAGATATTGTGCCTAGAAATTCAAAGGGGAAAAAACTGTCCCTGTGCTCAAAGTACTGACAATATACTAGTGGAAAATGACCTAGACAAGGTCACAGAACTAGTAAATTTCAAATCCACTGTCCTTTACCCCAAATTCAGTGACCTTTCTACCACACTGCACTGCTTTTCATGAAAATTCTCCATAGTACTTTGCCTTGTTAAAGTGTAAGGCATGCATGTGGGATCGTTGCCATACAACCTGAAGGCTTTTGATTATTTTTCAACAAATTGTGGTTGAAATTTGCCATCTCAGAAGCATATGATGATGTGACAATGATTGCTATAAAGCTCACCATATTTCTCCTTCAATATTAATCTGGAGCATCACACACTGGAACATTCTTCATGTCTTCTAACTTTCTGTTATATCTGTTAGCTTGTTCTCTCAGAAGCACAGTGCTGAAAGCATTTGAAAATATAGCCCCAACCATGAATCAATCTCTTGGGGACTGATCAACAAAGCCCCTGCCCATCAATCATCACTGAACATAAAATCAGCCACTCTAGGTGGGATATGAAACAGAAGTGGCATCTGTACAGTCAGGGAACTCATGTGAGCATTGACACATGGAGGAAAAGACAGACAAACAAAACTTAAGTGGAAAAAAAAATCAATGTGTAATGTTTTATTGAATCTCTTCCTCTTTAAAAACAGATCACTGAAGAGCCAGAATGCCAGGACTCCTCCTACTGGCTTCATTATAGTTTTTTCCTCCTATATTTTACTGGATTGAACTCGGTTTATTGGAAGATCTCAGTTTCAATCCTGGATCTTCCACCTGTCACCTTAGTGAAGTTGGCCAAGTCACTTCCCCACACTGAGTTCCATTTTCCTCGTCTATAGTATGAGGGTATTGGATTAGATGAGCCCTAAGATCTCTTCCTGCTCTAATATTCTTCAATCCCTACTGTTGAGGTAATGTGATGTTGGACTCTATGGGCCCTCCTGCATGTGGAGTAGAGGCACACTTGAGATATAATAGACTTTTCCCCATATCCCAAATTATCTAATTGGAAGGGAATACTCTAGCAACTGATATGATAGTCAAAGCTTCTGGGTCAAAATCTTTGCTCTGCTTGTTGCTTATTATGCATTCAAACCACCAGTATGTTATCCATGTTGGGAGTTTCCCTAGTGAAAGAAATGTTTGTATTAAGTGAAATATATCATAATCTCTTTAACTTCTTGTTAAACATTAATTGTTTTTGTTAAGTGTGTTATAATCTCTTGTAACATCTATGCTTGTTAAAAATCTCAACAGTTTTCTTAAAATTTTGCTGTATCTGTGCCTTTTCCAAGTTCTCTAAGAAGTTCACCTGTAGAAGAATTCCATTTTGAGCTAACGGCCTCTTTAAGGCCAACCTTAGACAATGAGGAGCCACACTGGCCAGGCTACACATCTTGAGATAACAGCCACCTACCCAGGTAGGTCCAAAGGGATGTATAATGCAAGGTGGGAAGCCCCCAAAGACCAAGTATGGAACTCACTCATCTTCATTCTTGCCCGCTGCTGACCTCCAAGTTCTGACAGAAGCATAGATCAAAATGGCAACTTTGCTGTTTATGCCTCTGGAGTGATTTTTAAAGATAAATAGCAGAGGAGACAAGCCCAAAGTTACTGCCGCCTGCCATTCTCAGATGTAGGGGTTTAATTTTGGTTAATTTAATTTTGCTAATCATTGCCACAGGCCAGGGCAGAATATACATGGTGGCCATATTCCAGGACATCTTCCATACCCATGGGGATGGGTCAGATTGTTCATATATTTCTACCAACCTCATTTACATATGTGAATCTTGATTTTGTTTGGTGGTCACATCTAAATTATAGCAAATATACACAGGGCCTAAGAGAGTGGTCATCTCTCTATTTTTAGGGTACTTGATCCCCACCTATAACACACTCCAGGTTGTTGTCTAAAGATTGATTGGCCTGTTTTCAAATATCCTCAAATCCTCCCTGACTGGCCAGCATATATTACTCTGAGGCAGCAGCTCAAGTCACTCCATGTTACTTATGCATCAGCAGGGAAGCCACAGAGCTTGACACATGGAGGAAAAGAGCTTCTGAGAGAAAACCATGGATGATGGTTACCTTTGCTAGACCGCTGGATCTAGGCAGCTGGCAGCACCTTCTTGGGTGTTGGAATCCATCACCCTCTTTTATCAATACAGCTATCTAATTGTTCTCCCTCTCTTTGGGCTCTCTCCTCTGCCATCCATTTTCCAGACAGCTACCATACTTTTAAAGCACAGGTCTGATCATGTGACTACTCTGCTCAGTAAGCTACCACAGTTCTCTATTGCCCCTAGGATAAAAAATCAACTTACTGTTTTATATTTAAATCCCTTTCTAACCTGACTCCAGCCTCCAATTCTAGCCTTATTACTTGGAACTCCCCATCTTACACTCTGTGGTTCAGTCACACTGACCTCACATATGATATTCCTTGACTAGGAAGCTCTTCCATGCCTATGGTACTCTCTTTGCATTTGTCCATTAGAATTCCCAGCAGCCTTCAATCCTCAGCTCATGGGGTAACCAGTATGTGAATGAAACCATTCAGGATTACCTCCTCCCCCCACATACTTTTCCCTCTCCAGGGTTTCCCTTGTATTAATTTTGTATCCATTTCACATATACTTTAAAATATATATATGTAATTTCCTTATATAAAATCTATCATCTTGGATTTCTCAGATTGTTTCCTTTTGTATCCTCAGTGCTCAACAATATCTGGTACACGGTAGGTATACTTTTAAATATATATGTAATTTACTTATATAAAATCTATCATCTTGGATTTCTCAGATTGTTTCTTTTTGTATCCTCAGTGCTCAACAATATCTGGTACACAGTAGGTTTTTAATAAATGCTTTTTGTTTGATTGAGTGAAAAACAAAGATTTACTTGGAAATTCTCCCAGTTTTCAGAGTTTTTCCCACAAACCTAGTCTTCACACAATAGGTGTCCAACTAATTCTAACTGGTAACTGAGCATTATTGTATGTTTGTGTTGGTTTATCTTCTGAGGATTCATTTTACCATGTCAACTCTGCTCCACCTGGGGACTGGGAAAATGTCTGCCTAGTTTGTCTAGAGAGGCACCTTTGAGATGGGATGATATATGCCATCACTTACCTTGGGATAAACCTATACCTTCACATGGTGGTAAACCTGGGTTGGAGCCAAACCCTCAAACAAAGGCTGACCACAACAAAGGCTTGCTAGTAAAATCCCTATTCCCATCATCTTTGAGTCTCTGAGGAACCAATGCTGCTGATAATAGTTTTACAGGGGCTGTAGGAAATCCTTGCTGAGGAAAGAACAAAGGATTGAACAGCAAGAAGCTTAGCTTCTAATTTGGACCCTACCACTTATTAGTCACATGGTGTTAAGCAAGGTGCTTTCCCACTCCATGCCTGATATTTGTAACACAGAGATAATAATACACAGCCAAGTGGAGAGATCAGTGGCACTGGAGTCACAGATTCTAGGTTCAAATTCTGCTTCTGAAGATTACTTCTTGAGTGACCTTGGACAAGTAACATAACATCCACGAGCCTCACTTTCCTTGTCTGTTTAATGGGGGGAAAATGTTGGACTAGCTGGCCTCAGAGGTCTCTTGAAGTTCTAAATCTATGAGCTTATAAATGTGTACCATAATCCCTTAGGCATTCTTTTGAAGATGAAATGAATTTTTTTCTGAAATTTAAAAGAGCTCAATGAATATAAAGCATTAGCCAACCACAGGATTTGGATCTGGGAAGTTCTTTAGAGGTCATCCAGTTGGACCTTTTCATTGGGCACAGGATGAAATGGACGCCCAGACTTTCGCTGATTTGACCATGTTATAGCTATAACTACATGAACAAGCACAATGGATTCCATTTGGTCTGCTGGGGGCAGTCACCTTTTCTTTGTCCTGAGGGCATCCAGGTGGCCTTTCTCCTCCAAATTCGGAGAATTTATAGTTCTTTCTTGAATAAACCTTGATTAGGTGGTTGTTTTTAAAAGGACTACGTCAAGAATGGGAACAATAGGTGACATTTGTGAATAAATCAGAAACTTATAGACTTTGAAATAATCATAGGGATAGCTTAGTCCTCAAGCTAATCCTGCAGGAATGAACTCTAGCTCTCCCTTCAAGTACAGACCTAGTGGTCAATGATACCTCTCTTGTCTGAGGACAAACCTAACTAAGTTTAGAGTGTCAGTCAATCAACAGGCATTTATTAGGGGTCAATTATGTGGCAGACATAGTGCTTAGCATCAAGGATACAAAGAAAGACAAAAGGCAACGCTTGCTCTCAAGGAGCTCACATTGCAATGGGGAGAAAACATGCAAGTAACTACATGTATAAACAAGATGTAGAGAGCAAATGGGAGGTAATCCTAGAGATAAAAGGGTGGGTGTGGGAAAAGCCTTTAGCAGTATATGAGATTTGAGTAGAGCCAGGGAAGCCAGGAGCAGGAGGTGAGGGAGGGAGAGCAGTCCAAGAATAGTGGACAGCCATGAAAAAGCACAGCGAGAGAGGGAGTGTCCAATAAAAAGTCCAGTGTGACTCAATCATAAAATCAATATAGGAAAGGAAGGTATAAGAAGATTAGAAAGGTAGGAAGTGGCCAGGTTCTGAAGCACCTTAGCAACCAGACAATTGTATATTGTCCATATTGTCCATATAAAAACTTATTGAGTTGGAAGATGACATGGTCCGACTTGCACTTTAGGAAGATCACTGACAGCACAGTAGAAAATGGTGGGTGTGTTGAGACACTTGAGGAAGAGGGCCCACCCAGCAGGTTACTGTAGCAGTCCAGACATGAAGTGATGAGGATTCTGACTGGAAAGGAAATGTATGCTAGATGTGTTGCGAAGGTGGGAATGACAAGACTTGGAAAATGGATTGGAGCCTGAGGGACTGGGAGGATGGTAGTACTTCTGAGAGGAATAGGGAAGCTGAGAAGAAGGCAGAGTTGGAGGAGAAGAATATGTTACTTTTTGTATATGTTGCGATTGATATGTTTAGAGTAAGTCCAGTTTGAGATATACACTAGGCCCTTGGTAATTCAAGAGTAGGTGTCAGGAGACAGGTTAGGGTTGGTTCTTTAGCTCTAGGAATCATCATTGCATGAATTGAGGGCAAATTCAGTAAGGGTGCTAGGAGAGAATGGGCAGACTTGCAAATAATGTTCAGCAATGGACCACATCTTTATCACCTTATGATGGACTGGAAGATGTAGACCATATAAAACCTTATTGAATTTATTTTTTTTGTTTCAAAAAGCATTTAGCTTTGTTGAAGAAAATTTTAAAAATGGGCCCTTTTACAACAATATTTTTAGAATTTACATTCACACAATATACATATATATATATACGTGTATGCATGTGGATATACATATATACATACACACATACATACATACACACATGAAAGGATCATGGCTTTCAAGTTGGAAAGGATTTAAAATTTTTTATCATCTTTATTTAATATTTTAGTTTTCAACATTGATTTCCACAAGATTTTGAGTTACAAATTTTCTCCCCATTTCTACCTCCCCCCCCCATTCCAAGACGGCATGTATTCTGATTGCCTCATTCCCCAGTCAGCCCTCCCTTCTGTCACCCAAATCCCACCCCCCCATCCCCTTTCCCCTTACTTTCTTGTAGGGCTAAACCCCATTCCCTGTGTATTCTGTTTCCCAGCTGCATGCAAAACCAACTTTTTTTTGAGCATCTGCTTTTAAAACTTTGTGTTACAAATTCTCTCCCCTCTACCCTTCCCACCCACCCTCCCTAGGAAGGCAAGCAATTCAACATAGGTCACACATGTATCATTATGTAAAACACTTCCACAATATTCATGTTGTGAAAAGCTAACTATATTTCCTTCCATCCTACCCTGTCCCCCTTTATTCAATTTTCTCCCTTGACCCTGTCCCTTTGCAAAAGTGTTGGCTTTTGATTACCTCCTCCCCATATCTGCCCTCCCTTCTATCATCCCCACTTTTTTATTCCCTTTACTTTCCTGTGGAGTAAGATACCCAATTGAGTGTGTATGTTATTCCCTCCTCAAGTTGAATGTGATGAGAGCAAGATTCACTCATTCCCCCTCACCTGCCCCCTCTTCCCTTCCTACAGAATTGAGTTTCCTTGCAACTTTTATGTGACATAATTTACCCCATTCTATCTCTCCCTTTCTCCCTCTCTCAATATATTCCTCTCTCACCCCTTAAATTTATTTCATTTTTTTAGATATCATCCCTTCATATTCAACTCACCCTGTGCCCTCTGTCTAAGTATATATGTATATTCCCTTCAGCTACCTTAATACTGAGAAAAGTCTCATGAATTACACACATCATCTTTCCATGTAGGAATGTAAACAAAACAATTCAACTTTAGCAAGTTCCTGATGATTTCTCTTTCTTGTTTACCTTTTCATGCTTCTCTTGATTCTTGTATTTGAAAGTCAAATTTTCTATTCAGCTCTGGTCTGTTCATTGAGAAAGCTTGAGAGTCCTATATTTTATTGAAAATCCATATTTTGCCTTGGAGCGTTATACTCAGTTTTGCTGGGTAGGTGATTCTTGGTTTTAATCCTAGCTCCTTTGACCTCCGGAATATTGTATTCCAAGCCCTTTGACCCCTTAATGTAGAAGCTGCTAGATTTTGTATTATTCTTATTGTGTTTTCACAATATTCAAATTGTTTCTTTCTGGCTGCTTACAGTATTTTCTCCTTGACCGGGAAACTCTGGAATTTGATGACAATATTCCTAGGAGTTTTCTTTTTGGGATCTTTTTAAAGAGGTGATCGATGGATTCTTTCAGTTTCTGTTTTACCCTCTGGGTCTGGAATACCAGGGATGTTTTCCTTGATAATTTCTTGAAAGATGATGTCTAGGCTCTTTTTTTGATCATGGCTTTCAGGTGGTCCAATAATTTTTACATTATCTTTCCTGGATCTGTTCTCCAGGTCAATTGTTTTTCCAATGAGATATTTCACATTGTCTTCCATTTTTTCATTCCTTTGGTTGTATTTTATAATATCTTGATTTCTCATAAAGTCACTAGCTTCCATTTGCTCCAATCTAATTTTTAAGTTAGTATTTTCTTCAGTGGTCTTTTGGACCTCTTTTTCTATTTGGCTAATTCTACCTTTCAAGGCATTCTTCTCAATGGCTTTTTGGAGCTCTTTAGACATTTGGGTTAGTCTATTCTTTAAGGTGTTATTTTCTTCAGTATTCTTTTGAGTCTCCTTTAGCAAGTCATTGACTTGGTTTTCATGGTTTTCTTGCATCTCTTTCATTTCTATTCCAAATTTTTCCCCTACTTCTCTAATTTGCTTTTCCAAATCCTTTTTGAGCTCTTCCATGGCCTGAGACCAATTGATATTTTTCTTCGAGGCTTTTGATGTAGACTCTTTGATTTTGTTGACTTCTTCTGGCTGTATATTTTGACCTCTTTTTGTCACCAAAAAAGGAATCTAGAGTTTGAGTTTGAGTCTGAGTTTGAGTCTGAATTCATTTTTGCTGCCTGTTCATGTTCTTAGCCAACTAACTGACCCTAGAGCTTTTTGTCAGGGTATGACTGCTTGTAGAGTAGAGAGTACTTTGTCCCAAGCTTTAGGGTCCAAGCACTGCTGTTTTCAGAGCTACTTATACTCCACTGTTACCCCAGGCTCTGTCCCAGCAGTGCTCCTCCTCCCCCAAGAACCACCAACCAGGGCCGCAATACAGATCCAAGCAGGGCACAGCAAGAGAACCTTCCTTTGTGCCCACAAAGCACTCCTTACACTCCTGCTCAGATCTGCTGCTAGATTCCTCCCACTGTGTGAGCCAGGGACTCAGGAAGCAGCTGAAGCTGGAGCTCTAGAAGCAGCCTCAGGAGCTTCTTGCTGCTGCCACTGCCACAGCTATACCACCTTCACCACCCCCAGGGGTGGTGGCTGGAGTGCTCTCAACTCGATCCCGCAGTTTCCCACTAACCTGCTCTTTGACATTTGTGGATTGAGAAGTCTGGTAACTGCCACAGCTCAATAATTCATGGCCATAGGGTCTGGTCTGTCCTGGTGCGGCCCATGCTGGGCTGCACTCTGCTCCCAGCACCAGAGTGATAGACCTTTCCCGGCAACCATCCAGGCTCTCCTGGGCTGGAGACTTATTTCCCTCTGCTATTTTGTTGGTTCTTCAGCTCTAGAAGTTGTTCAGAGCCATTTTTATAGGTGTTTGGAGGGATTTGGGAGAGAGCTTAAGCAAGTCCCTGCTTTCCAGCTGCCATCTTCTTCCTCCCCGGAAAGGATCTTTAAAGGTGTGTTGAAGGACATTAAGCCCAATATCCTCATTTTAAATATGAGAAAACTGAAACACAGAAAGTTTAAATTACTTGACCAGGACTACACTGCTGGCAAAATTTATGAGGGAAGATTTGAATTCATGTCTTCCTGACTCTACTTTCAGCTCTGAAGATAATTCAAAACTCCCTGGAAGGTAAAAGAAGAGAAAAGATTCTATTCCATGATCCTCCAATGATAAACAGTAGGCTAGGCTTGCTTGCAGCATTCAAAATGACAGGAAAACCAACTCATTGTCCAAGTTCAGGAAAGATTTACTGATTAGGATGAAGTCTTCTAAATTCTCTTGTTTGTGAATGATACTAGCCCTCAGAACATTGTGGAACTTCCTGGAAAAGATATGGGTCTCTGAAAGGAGTTTGCTCAGTCCATACATACAGTAAAGACCAAAGGGACGAAAAATGTTTGTTGCCCAGATTTCAAGATGCATGTTAATGGAAACCCTATTGAAATTATCCAGACGGTGTGCATATGTATACCGATATTTATGGATATGGATTTATACCCACATATGTACATGCATATGTTTGTGTGTGTGGGGTGGTGGTGCATGATGGTCAATGTAGATCAATAAGGAGTTGGACCCAAAGTTGAAAAAGAAAAGGAAGAGAGGCTGGATTATTTCAAGGGAAGGGGAAGGAAAGGAAGGGATTGTGTATTTATATAGATCCTTTACTATGTGCCAAGCACCATGCTAAATGCTGTAAAAATATTTTATCCTTGCAACAAATCTGAAAAGTAGGTGCTTTTATTACATCCATTTTACAGTTAAGGAAAACAGATGAAGGAGGTGAAGTGATTTGCCCCTGGTTATGCAACTAGTAAGTGTCTGCAGCACAATTGCCACTCACATCCCTCTGACTTAAGGCCCAATACCCTTGGCATTGTGGTGCTGTCTACCTGCAATTTTAGGGAAAATGCCAAGCACTTGTACTGATCTCATGTTTACGATCACAACGAAAGTCCGTTTTTGCAACACAAGAACTTTATTAGTGTTGCTGGATGGCAACCTCACCCCTGAAGAGCTAAAGATCATCCAGAGGTCAATGGAAAGTCTCAGTCAAACACAGTACAGTCACTTAGCCAATTATGCCTGAAAGGAGATTTTTTTTTTTGAGAATAGAACTCTTGAGGTTTCTGTTGTTTCTCTTACTTACCTTTTTTTTTTAAATAGCAGATAAAAACAGTTACAGGTCACCCTTGAGCTGGAAAGGTAGAGAGATTTGCACATTTTCATTAGAATAGGACTTTTGTAAGGGTCAGACTGATGGTGAAGAATTCTGTCAAATAATTCTCTTTGTCCTCCTCAAAGCCCAAGCAATTGCAGTTCACAGTGATGGGAAAGTGGTCTAGCCATTAATTCAGAATTTACAAACCTCGGTATGTTTGAGTTTCTCAGGTGACATTTGGCTTCTAATCCCGGCTTTCTCCCTCACTGGGAGCTATATAACCTTATGTCATTTCATATCTCCTCACCTCAATTTCATTATATACAGAAAGGGGAGTAAACTAGACAAACCCCAATGTTCCTTCTAAATGAAATATCCTATGAATCCATTATTTGAACCCCCTTAAGAAATCAGAATCTGGCAGAGTAACCTGGTGGTTTTGGCAGGCTAACAAAGATTCCTATTTGGAATGTTGTCAATGTCCTATTATTTCTAACGGGCCAAGATGGCACTGTCAAGGATAATAGCGATAGCTAGCATTAATATGGTCCTTTACATTTTACAGAACACTTCACACGTTACTGTATTTGATCCTCAAATCAACCAGCTTCATGTTATTATGAATTGAGTCTGAGAGGTCAACTTGGGGTCACCAAGATAATAAGTGTCTGAAGCAGAATTTGAACACAGTTCTTCCTGATTCTGAGCCTAGCACTTTATCCACTGTGCCACCTAGCTGTCTGGATATACCAGATTTATAATTTTATCTTTTTATAATTTTCACCCAAAATTTTGGTGTTTTTTTGTAGCTATGATCTTTGACAGATGCTAGTATTAGCACCCAAGATCTCTCTGGGTCTCTTTCTCTGTCTCTTTCTGTCTCTCTGTTTCTGTCATATATACACACATATACAAATACACTTAAGCACACATATATGTACATATACAATGTATACATGCATAAAATTTATCATAAGAGATTGCACAGATATACTTAGCAAGTCACACAAAAACACCATACCCTCAGAGCTGCACTGTTCTTCAATGAAGTCGTTTCACGTGGTTCTGTCACAATGTATCCTTGTAATAAAACCAACCCTATAACCAATATGGAATGAGCTCATCATAATGCCATTTTAAAGTTTTGTTTTTCTGCATTTATTAGATGTTTCTAAGCAGTCTTGAAATGAAAAAAAAGACATGCTGTGTCCCTCACTTAGGGTGACTCATCCCCACAGCTCAGGAGTCCTAACTATTTAATTGCAGAAATACCAAAAAATACACTCTATACATGTGATTATTTTGCTCTATGCTATGTGCTAATTCTATGCAAGAGAGATAAAGAGGGAGAGAGAGAGAGAGAGAGAGAGACAGACAGACAGACAGACACAGACACACACACACACACACACACACACAGAAAGAGAGAGACAGAGACAGAGAGAATGGATGAGTTTTGCCAAAAGGTTCAAATACTTAAAGGAGGCATTTAGAGACTACTTGGACCAGATTTAGCATAGATAGAGGACATTCATGGTATAGGTGATGCAGTTCTGAGAATATTAAGTAATTGTTTCTCAAGAAATCTAAAAAAGGGGAAGATATGAATGGTTGAATGACTGGGGAGAGGACTCATGGATATTATTATGATGAAAAAACCTATTGAGAAGTTATCAGCTGTTGACCCATATGCCCAATTTTTTCATCTTAAAAATATTTATGTGAATAATTTGCACAGTAATCAAGGGTAGTAGTGAAAATAAGAGATAGGAATGAGCAAACTTTCATAATGTTCTACAGAAAACCATATCTTCAGTCATACAATTGACTGCAAAAGTGTGGAGAATAAAAAAAACTTCATGGTATTCATTGCTTATTGATGATTTAAAACATTTGATTTGGTTTTCACAACAGAATTTTAGAGGCTTTTCTCCAGCAAGGTGCTCATTCTCTCTCTCTCTCTCTCTCTCTCTCTCTCTCTCTCTCTCTCTCTCTCTCCTCTCTCTCACCAGATTAATTGACAGATGAAAGAATAGGGCTAACTGTGTTCAGTGTCTCATTATTAAAATCAAACAAGCCCCCAAACAGGGAGGAAGATAGTCACCAAATATATTTGCCCCAGTCATAAAGGAACTGCAGAGAAGAACCCAAATGTAATGATGTTTTCTTATGGTTTGAGAGTTCCTCTAGGTGATCCTATTTGTAAATTATATTTTGATGATTATATCAAGCTCCAGAATAGTACAAATTCTTCTGAGAAACTCACAATTGCTCAGAGGTTGGGTCAACTATGCACAAAGGAAAAACTAAGTGGATGAATAATTTTTTAAAAAATTTCAAAACCAAATTTGTCTATTGGCAGAACATTATATATATATATATATGTGTATATAAAATATGTGTAAAATATAAAATATAAAATATGTGGTCCATTAATTCTTGATTTTGGGCTTGTCCTTGAACTGAACATGAGGAGAAGGCTGGGTTGCATTTGGCAAATTGTGCAATGCTTTCATTAACTCCAACCTTCTCCCTGAAACAAACGTTTGTTTTTTAAAAAAAATGTTATTCTTCTAGGGACGCTACACACCATGGGATATTGACATACCTAAGTAATCAAAATTTAAGTCATCCAAAAAGGTGAAGAGATGAATGATGGCCAAAAATATGCCACAGCAGTTAACAAATTATAAGTGTAGAAGGAATGGCATAAAAATATCACATGAGAGATGTAGAAGGAAGATGAGAGTTGCACCATTTACATAGTGAGAGTAAGAGGTACAGTAATAGATGGACAACCCACGTGTCACATTGATACTCTCAAATTGTCAAGAGAACTATTTTGTTTTGTTTGTCCCTGATATGATTTTATAATTGGCACTTGAACTACGTTGGGTTCCTTCCTCAGGCCTCAGTCCCATACTGTTCTTCCTTTTCGCTCTAAGGTGGGGATCTTCTACATTGTTGAATTTGTAGGAGACCTCAGATCCTTTAATTTTCAACTTTAGTAGCAATAGCTTTAGAAGCAGCTTATAGATTCAGATCCAAATACATACTTCCTGTGGCTGGGTTCCAGTTCACCATCATCAAGCTGCTGGAGCTAGACCCATGGGAAACTTCCCAGCTGTGAGGTGGGGCCACATCACATCCTTAATCCATTTGTGTAGCACAGTCACTAAACAGATCAACAATATATCTATATCTATCTATATCTATCTATATCTATCTATCTATCTATCTATCTATCTATCTATCTATCTATCTACCTATCTATCTATATATGAAATATATATATTCCACTCCAATTAAACACAGAACCAAGAGCTGATTATACTTTCTTAACCCAATTTAACAGCAATCAATTATGCACCTACTATGGGGAGAATAATACATCAGGCACCTGGGAGAGAAAGGTGAGTTGAATTGAATTTTTCATATTCAAGAAGTTTCCAGTCCAGTGACTCTCCTGGTAATTAAAATCATCTGTTCATGCTCTAAAATGGACCTTAATTCTCTTTTTCAAGATACTCTTCCAAAACTACAGAATTGGTTATCCATCAGGCTTAAAGAGGACCAGGACCAAAGTGACACCACTATAGAATCTCGGAGTTTGGAGGGGCCTCAGAAACCATCTATTTCAGTCCTTAGCTGAGCACATACACCTTCGGCCGTAAATCTAAGAAGCAGTCATATATATATGAATGGAACTAGAATATGTTTTAATGATCAAATGTCAGATTCTGTAATTCTGTGAGTCTGTAGTCTTTGCACATTTTGAATATATCTAAAGAGACTGATTGCTCTACTTATGAAGTCGGCCCTTGTTACATTAAGCCTCTTTGGCATATCTAGCTATTGTTCTAAGGCCTGTTCACTGAGGCTAAAAGCTTAATCTCTCTTCCATTACTCCTTATAGTGTTCAGGATGAACTTGAGTTCATCAGAAGCAACTAGGTGACATAGTGAAAAAAAGGGTGCTGGGCATAGAGCCCTGAGTTCAAGTCTGACCTCAGACACTTACTAGTTAGCTGTGTGACTCTGGGCAAGTCACTTCAATTCTCCTGCCTCAGTTTTCTCAACTGTAAAATGGAAATAATTATAACTCCTACTTCACAGAGTTGTTGTGAGGATCAAATGGAAAATATTTATTAAAAGAGTTCTTAACACAATGCCTGACACAGTCGGTGCTATATAAATATTTATTCTATTTCCCAATGCCATTAAGCAAAAAAAATCACTCTAAATATAAAGCCAGCTCTAATTTTTTCCTAGAACCTATGTTCCAAGAAACACTATTTCTTAACATCAGTGGTTCTCTTTGACCTTCTTCAATGACAAAGATAAAAGGGCATCTTCAACCAGAGAGTATTCTTTTTATATCTTATATTTCAGAGAATAAAGAGAGCATCCTACATTTTAGAGGGTGAAGAGATAAAGAAATTTCTAGAAATTGACAGAATCATCTGAATCAAGTCAACATATATTTGTTGACCTTAGTGCAAAAGTAGGCATTAAGGAGAATGATGAAAAATATGGTGGAGAAATATGGTTTAGAATCAAAAAATGAAAGAGGCCAAAGGCTTGTTTCATATACAGAAAAGTCTGCACATATCTATACACTTGTGCCCCTTTATACATGTCTAATGGATATTTTTAAAATAATGCACTAGACATTGTGAATACTGAAAAAGGTTAAATAAGAGTTAATTATAGCTTAAGAAATAGGAAACCTACAGTTAATGGCACAGGTAAAAGTTTAAAATCAGCTGCCTAAGTATATTTAGAACATGGTCTAGTATCCAGAAAACAGGAGCAGATCTTGTGAAAGCATAAAGATGAAAAAAACCGCATTGAATTCTAATGAATTCTGTCCATTGTATTTAAATAAACTGGACAGTGAATAAGTAGAAATGGAGATAAGAAAAGGTATTGATTAGGATTATTACAGATGCACCTAGGGTGGGATAAGAAAAGTTTTGTCCCATGGTGACAAAAATATTTAACATATATGTTCTTTTTTGTTAAATGTTTCATAATATATTTTATATTCTTATACAACAATCATTTCTCCAGTAACCACCATAGTGACTTCCCTTATAAAACTTCTAAAAATAAAGTGAGACAGTGATTATTCCAACAGCTTTCAAAATAGAGGAAAGAATAATGGTGTAATACATCCATTCTTTCAACTGAGCTTCATATCTAGTTAGCAAAAGTAACTAGTTTGACTAGGAAGCTATCAGATGGATGATTGCTGATAAAACTCTTCTATAATGTACTATAATAACTAATCCCCTCTTATGTTCTAATTAACTTTTTAAAAATGTGAACTTCATATTTTTCATTTAATAGTATTTTATTTTTTCCAATGACAAATAAAGATAGTTTTAAATATAAAGATAGTATTCATTTTAAAAATGAACATATAAAGATAGTTTTCAATATGAAGGTAGTATTCGTTTTAAAAATATTTTCAGTTCCAAATTTTTTCTCCTTTCTTTACTCCCCTCCTCACTCCCCAAGCCAACAAACAATCTGATATTAATATAGCATGTTAAATATATTTCCACATTAGCCATGTTGTGAAAAAAGAATCAGAACAAAAGAGGAAAAACATGAGAAAAAAAGAAGATAGTATGCTTCAATCTGCATTCAGATTCCATACTTCTTTCTCTGGATGTGAAGAACATTTTCCATCACAAGCCTTTTGCAGTTGTCTTAGATCATTGTATTGCTGAAAAGAGCTAAATCTATCCAAGCAGATCATGACACAGTGTTGCTGTTATTGTGTACAATGTTCTTCTGGTTCTGCTCACTTCACTCAGCTTCAGTTCATGTAAGTCTTTCCAGGTTTTTCTGAAATTCACCTGTTTATGTTTTCTTACGGCACAATAGTATTCCATTACATTCATATACTGCATCTTGTTCAGCCATTCCCCAATTGTGAGCATTCCCTCAATTCCCAATTCTTTGATACCACAAAAAGAACTGCTATAAATATTTTTGTACACGTGGGTCCTTTTCCATTTTTATGATCTCTTTGGGATACAAACCTAGTAGTGGTACTGCTGGATCAAAGGGTATGTGCAGTTTTACAGCCTTTTGGGCATATGAACTTTATATTTTTAAGGGGGAAAAACTTTCTTTTCAGTTTTCTATGTATGAAAACTGTATAAAAAATTTTAGGATTTCCTCCAACATCTTGAAAAAATTAAATGGCACAAAGTACAAGAAAGGAAGTGAAATATAAGAAAAAATAAAAGATGCAAACAACATTAACAGCTGGCAAATTTTGGGCAAACAGATTACCTTACAAAAAGATCACTTCAAAAGCTTTTCATCAAAAGATGAAAACTGAAATTAATCTTCAAGTTTTGATGAATCAAATGTCACTACTCAGTTTGAATGGCTGAATTCAACCTTTAATACTATCCTGAATGACTCACCAATGTCACCAGAGACTGTCAAATTATTCCAAAGAGAGTCTCTTGTATGAACATAATCTGTCCCTACTATATGTTCATATTTTCAAAGTAATGGTATTAAATTCAAAGATCATTATTAGATTAAGGAACAGTAAGCAACTTGGCTCTTCCTGTTATGTATTATGATCTTTCTTGCTGGCCTGAAATGAGAGACAGCAAAGAATTTATTTTGTTCCCTCATGGATCCTACCACAGACATGAATCCAATTTTACAGGATCTGCTTCATAAAGTGAACAAATACATTTTGTGCTTCCTGAATTTGAAGAAACTAAGAGTGAAATTGTTGGTGGTAGATGATTCATCTATTCTTAGAAATCCAGGTCAGTGTTTGGCTTTCTTTGTATAATAGTTTTAGAAAATTCTTTAATGCCATGTCCAAACTTAAATAACAGATTAAAAAGTTTTGATTACTCTAAACATCTGGGCTGTCTAGTTGAACATAAATATTAGCAGATAGATATGGGAAGGGTGAGGGATTATAAGTGGAAGCCCAGAATGGTCTATTGGTTCTTTGTAAATCAGGGAGAATTGAGGGAGACCTCAGGAGCATTGGATAGGTTCCCAGTGCTGAAATTATGGGACAATGTGGACGAGTTGCACAGGATGGACTGGCCTGGATAGATTAGAAGCTGCATTCATGGAGGAAAAATCCAAATGAAGGAAATCATCTTTCCATCTGAGTATTCCTCAGTTGTACTTGATATTTCACGTCAAGAGCAAATAAGTCAAATTACTAGATACATACTTATTAATGCTAGAAATATTTGGAGGACAAATTTATTGACTTAATTGAATTAAAAAAATAGCCCTCTTGTTGGTGAGTCTCCCACTGTACTCCAGTCCCTCCTCCATTCAGTTGTCAAAGTGACTTTCTTAAAGTACAGAACCCCTCACCCCCAATTCCCAGTCAATAAACTCTAGTGGCTTTTTATTACCTCTAGTACCATACATAAAACCCAGTGTATGGTTTTTAAAGCCCTTTATAACATGACCCTTTCTTATCTTTCGACTTTCCTTTACATTCTTTATGATTCAGTGACATTGGTCTCCTGGTTGTTTTTCCTGAAATGGCACATAATTTCTCTACTTTGGGTACTTTCACTAGCTTTCCTCCACTCCTGCTACTCTCACTCCCTTATCTCCACATTCTAGCTTCTCTGGTTTCTTTTAAGTTTCAGCTAAAATCTCACTTCCTGGATGAAGCCTTTCCAACTGTCTCTTAATCTTCATGCCTTCTCTCTGAGATTGTCTCCAATTTTTTCTATCAATCAACATCTTGTTTTTATTTAAGTGTTTGTACGTAGTCTTCCCCCACCCCACCATCAGATTGTGAGATCCCTGATGGTAGAAAATGTTTGTTTGTTTGGTAGCCCCAGCTTTAGCACAGTGCTTAGCACCTACTAGGTGCTTCATGAATGATTATTGACTTGACAGATACAGTTCATGATAAATGAAATTATGATCAAATTAAACTTTTTAATGGTAGAAAAAATTCCTCATGTGGGACCTACCTATGGTGGGCACAGAAATTATGGATGGCATTTATAATTGATTTCTGATAGTCTTTTAAAAAATCAACTTAGTCACATTTGCTCCCAATCCGATATAAGGAATGAATTTAGTGCATAATCATTCAGCTTTTGTGAATTCATCTATTATATTCCTTTGGGAGTTAGTTAAAAATCTATCTATGTTTAATGTTGGCTGCCTTCTTTACTAGTTATATCATATTGAAATCTGACTTAAAAACAAGGTTCAAAAGGCACAGTAATACATGCTGAGCTTCATGAGCTAATAACAAGTATTATTTATCTATTACTTTAATACTATTTATTTAATACAAATTCTAATAATTTACATATTGCTGTAAGGTTTTTAAAGTACTTTAAACATATTATCTCATTTGATCTACACAAAGGCTCTCTAAGGTAATTGTATTGTTGCCTGCATTTTACAGATAAGGGAACTGAGGACAAGAGAAATGAAGTGACTTGCCCAGGGTCACGTGTCTGAAGCAATAATTGAATTACTTTAAGTAGGTAAATTAAAGAAGTTTATGGAGTACTGCATGGCCTAATATAAAATTCTCCAATGTAGAACCAAGAAGCTATTGCTACTGTGACAAGTTATACTGTGGAAATCAATTACAATGTTTTATGTCGATTATAGCTAGGATGTTAAAACTGATTGGAATTCTGGGATTTGGCATTCAGAGTGACAGGTATTCTTGCTTAGCCTTGAGAGTGACTCGGGACTATTGTTGTTTTTGAACCAGAAAGCAAATATGCCATCCTCAGAAATTTTTAAAGGCACAGATAGAATTTTTGAGAAATAGATTAAGAGGAGAATGGATTGTAAGAGCTAGCAGTAATGACCTCCAAAGGATGCTGAAGAGAATCTTCTGCTATGCCTGGGACTTGACAAGCTGAGCTAGAAATAACTTGTAGTACAGGGAGAAAAAAATGAAAAAAAAAGCTGAAAAAGGAAAGCAAAAAAAGAAGTTAAAAAGAAGGAAACAAAAAAGTGTAACAGAGCTAGAGCAGAGAATAGAGGTTAGGTGGGAGATGAGATCCTGCAAGTAATCTTAGAAAAGAGGTCTTAGACTGAAGTCAGAATTGGACTTACTTCTTCAAGGACTGAAGAAGTTCTCTAAAAGGTCTACTTTTTCTCCAACTTTGTCTCCCTATGAGTGCTCAGTAGGACATTGTAACATATTTAATTTCCTGCTTTACTGAAGTATTGCCTATATTTTGTGTTTTGCTTCAAATAAAAAGAGAGGGATTAACTAGATCAGGAGTGGGGAACCTGTGGCCCTGAGGCCATATGTGGGCCTCTGGGTCCTCAAGTGCAGCCTTTTTACTGAAAGAACTATACTTGAAGACCTAGAGGGCTACACGTGGCCTTGAGGCCACAGGTTCCTCACCCTTGAGCTCGATATATATATAAACCTTTAAATTGGAACAGAGAGCTAAGTCTGACTAAATCTAGAAGAAATCTAATTGGGGGCTATGAGCTATTATGCTGATACTCACTTTATTTTCCCTGATATAACCTCCATAAAATAGCAAAACAAGGGGCAATGTGGACCTGAAAACCATTATACTATTCCTAGGCTGAAAATGAATTAGTTGTTGGAATAGCATGTGGGTAATTAAATTTCCAGCTTTCTATGTGAGAAAAAGAAAGGGGACAGAGTGGAAGAAGGCAAGGACTAGATAAGATATTCCAGGGCTTGGTGAGGTTCAGTTCTACATCTTCTCTGAGGAAAAGAGGGAGCAGAAAGAGTGGAATAGCTTCTGTGGCTCCATCCAATGATACTTATATGGAATGATATTCTTAGCCACATCAACAAAATAATTGAAACCTCAAAATTTAAAAATACATCAATAAAGAATTAAAATAATTCATGGACTAAAAAAATGCTTTAGATGTATGGGAAAATCAAATAGAATCTCACATCAAAAATGCTAAGAAAATGACTGGAAATATATTATATGTTAAGAATTCTCTGAATTATATATAGATAATCAAACAACTACATCTCTACATGCCCCAAGAGGAAGGATCCAGTCTATTTGCAACAACCATACAAAGATGAATTTTTTTTAAGTAACTGGATACAATTTTGTTCTAACTTGATTGACTATATAACACCTTAAATGAAATATTCCCTGGTCTTTATAGAAGCATTTTTTACAATAAATTAAACAGATTTACTGGCTAGAATGGTACAACTGTCCTCCCCACCCCAACAAAGCAGTGGCCAATTGTGCAGTAATTTGATTAGAAATAGAAAGTTTTAAACTTCAAGCATTATCAGCCCTCTGAGTTCTGGAGCTAGAAACATTAGATAAACTAAAAATCATATGACAATATGGACTCATTGAATCTTTCCCAAATCAAGGAAAAGGACACACACATATACATACATGTGCATATATACACACACATATAATATATATAGTATATATACACATACATTTCTTATTTTTACTGAAATCTTTTGTTTTAACAAAATTTCATTTGCAAATGCATCCCTCTTCTCCTACCCACTGAGCCATCCCTTATAATTAAGACCTTAAAATTAAAAGGATCAGTTCATGGAAACCAATCATAACATCATTCGTGGCTGATAGGACATACAGGATTTATTATCCCAGCTCTTCAAAGAAGAAAAGGAGGTATGTTTTCTTAGATCTTTTCCAGAACAAAATTCAGTTATTATAACTACATAGCATTAAATTAATGAAGACATTTTCAACCTTACCTTTAAATATAATATCATGTGAAAGATCTTCAAGTAAACTAAAATTAATGAAAACATCACATCTTCTTTTGCTCAAGAAAATTTATCTATTATGGCCATACTTTCAACAGAAACCTAAATGAAAAACAAAATCATTTTTAATCAGGTCATAGACAGTTTTACTACAAGGAAAGCTTGAAGATTTAATTTGTAGGAAAAGAATTATAGCTTTGATTTTTCTTCATTTTCATAATGTTGAATGTTCAAATCTGATGTGTATATATACATATAATATGCAAATTAAAATATAGCTGATATATGAGGAACAGAGATATTTTGCTTGAACATAATTCAATGATATAGCAATGGGGGAAGAAATTATTAAACTTCTTTTGTTACTTTTTTTGTTAAAATCTTTTTCTGTTCCTACATAAATGTACTAAAATTTTAATTTGATGGGTGCTACTACTTATGATTTGTTTGTTCTGTACAAATTGTGATTTTTCTCATTTTATGCATTATATTTAATTTTATATGTATATAAGAAGAAATGTAACATCCATATAGATTAGTTCATACATACATTGAGAGAATGAGGGAGATGGTTATATGATAGATAGATCGATAGATTAGATGGACAGAAAACAGATAATTTATTCAACACTTGCTATGTGTTAGGTGCTAGGGCTATAAATACAAGCAAATAAAACAGTCCCTATATATTAGGAATTCACATTCTAATGAGGTAAGATAATATATATTATATAATTTATATTGTTATAACCACACACATATATGTATACATATGTGTATATATGTATATATACACATATGTGTATATATACATACACACATATGTGTATATATACTGAAAATGGGGATGGTGGGGGAAATAAGGGGAGGAAGGTATCCACAAGGGAGCATGCTAAGGAAAAAATGGGGAAATATGATGAAAGTCTGGGTCTTGGCAAGATAAGACAAAAGTGGGTCTATCATTGCTGTGCCATCCAGTGTTAGAGTCATTCTCGAGGTATAGTATCAAAGTTTTTTTCTGAGCTTAAAGTGTTCCATGAAGGAATAAGTGAAAGAGCATTTTAAATGCTGCACTAATGTGGCTGCCCTAATAATTTTATATTTTAATGGGAAAAACAGCACACAAGGGAGGAACAATGGCGAGAGGAACATATACTTGTCCAGAAAATTACAGGGATGGTGAGTACAGTCAATGGGAGTAGACTGACACACCCCACTCAGGCACAGTTGAATCGTCCTTCATGAGGCATGACTGGAGGCAGTATGGAAGCACAGACACAAGTGGGTGGCAAAGAAATTGTGGAGGAGCTCATGGGAGAGAAAAAGGGTGAGATCACAATGAGAAAGCATCCTTGGGAACATATCTATCTATCTATCTGTCTGTCTGTCTGTCTGTCCATCTGCCATTGCATGAACAGCCTAGCTCAGTGTTGAGGGACACATTGGCAGAAGGCTGGCCGATGGATAAAATCACAATATAATCCAATTTCTGCGTAACCCTCTTCTGCAGTCATGTTGACAGTGTAGTGGAAGGGGAAACAGAAGATGGCAAGAATCATAATTTTGGTAAACTGTCCACAAACATTAGTATTGTTACTCTTACCATATGATCTTCGTTAAGTGACCAATTGATCGGCATACTCATGGGGAAACTGAACTCTATTCACGTATGCAATCTTGCTACAAATAAAACCAGAAGGTATAAAGAAGTCATTGTTAAATGTAAAGATAGTTTTCATGAAACTTGGACTTAGAGCCAGGAAAATTTGGGCTTAAATTCTGCATCAATCACTTTACTAGCAGTATGTCACTTAACCTCTCTTTGTCTGTTTCCTCAACTGTAAAGTAAGGGAATTGGATTCAATGGCCACTATGATATCTTCATGCTCCAAACCCATGTAACTATGATTCTCCTCAGAGAATGTGATAAAGGACTTTTTGCAGATTTTTTTCATCATGATCCAAAGGTGAAACAAATATTTCATGGGCTACTTGGGTATCTTACTTTAGAATATTCATGATGCAAGCCAACATGTCACCTTAAAGATAAAAGCAGCTTTTGCATTGATAACTTTACTAGAGGATTAAGTAGAAAAGTGATATGAAGAAGCTTGCAATATCCTCCTTCCTAAATCAACTTGTGTTTCATATGCAGTGTCTTCAAAGCTCAGTCGTGCACAAGGGAGGACCACAAATACAATATTGAAAAACATGTTCGGTGTTTAAAAGTGAAAACATCCTAAAGCTTTTGGACTCTTCAGGACCCTGTAGATAGTGAATATTTTCTTTAAGAAGAATGCTTCGAGGTTTTACAAGTGACAAACACCAAATGCCATCATTTAAATATAAATTTGGTGAAATTGATTGATGCAGCAATTATTTAAGATTTAATTTTTCAGTGTTGGAGGATCATTCCCTAGTTGAATCTAAAGTTAAGGCAGACATCAAATTGAAAAAAAGATAAAAAGAAGGCATTGACTATGATTATATAAAATCCAATCCAACCTGTTTAAACAAGACATCAATTCTAAAGAATAGGAGTTGTACAAAAATTAAGGATGTTGATCACTACTTTGATAGCCTGAGTTGCTGAGAAACCATCCCAGTTGAGACATCATTTCATTAGGTTTGATATTTTGATACTGTTAGTCATGAGGGCTTATGGGAAATTATGTCAAAATTTGGTTGCCCAGAGAAGTTCATCAGTATTGTATGTCAATTTCATGATGGCACGGTTGTGCAGGTTCTGGATAATGGATGATGCTCTCGCACTTTCCTGGTCATGCTTTTTAGCTCCCATGCTTTTTATCATGATGTTATCAGTCATGTGGTCAAATGGCTTCAATGAGGACAAACATGGCATCATAGTCAGCGGCTGCACTGAAGGTAAATTCTTCAATGTGAAAAGGCTAACAGCCAAAACCAAAGCGGAAGGAGTACTGGTCCATGATTTCTTGTTCACAGATGATTACGCCCATTGCCAGAGCTAGCTCAGTGTTTGGGAGTCTCCAAAGAAAAATGTGGCAGAGAAGAGGTATTAGACTTACTACAAACTGAAGATCTACAGAGCTGTTGTGCTGACCTCATTGTTGTATGCCTATGAAACTTGGATATTATACCAATGCCATGCCAGGAAACTGAATCACATCCATTTGAATTGTCTTAGAAAGATTCTGAAGATCACTTGACAGGATAAGATACCAAACACTGAGGTCTTTTCTCTGACTAAATTGTCAAGCATTCAATCTCTACTGAAGAAAGCACAACTTTGGTGGGTTGGCCATATTGTTCAAATGCCAAACATATGCTTCCAGAAAGACCACTTCATGGAGAACTCACACAGGGCAAGCGCTGACATGGTGGTCAGAGGAAGCAATAATGGGACGCTTTTAAGGTCTCCCTTAAGAACTTTGGAATTGATTGTGTGACATGGGAGACACTGGCACAGGACCACTCAGCATCTTGTTCTCTCATTAGAGAAGGTGTTGTGCTCTATGAGCAAAGCAGAATTAAAGTAGTTCAAAAGAAATGGGAGATGTGCAAATTTAGAAAATTCACCCTAAAAGTTCAAATGGATTATTTGTGCCTGACCTGTGGTAGAGCATTCTAAGCTCATATTGGTCTGACCAACCACAGTTGGATGCACTGTAACTTGACTCTAACATAGTGATGTCATTTTTGTCCATTTCAAGAATGAAGGACAACTACAAACTAGCCAGGTTTGGTAGCAAATGCAATGCTGTTATAGGATATAAGTTCCTTTGCAGAGCTCCCCAATGGAAGGGTTTGGTTGGAGATAAAGAACAAAAGGGAATAAGTTTTTTTATACTCCTACTATGTGGCTAGCACTGTGCTAAGTTCTTTACAGTTATTATCTCATTTGAGCCTTACAACAACCCTGTGAGGTAGGTGCTATTATCATCCCCATTTTACAACTGAAGAAACAGGCAAACAGAGGGAAAGTGACTTGCCTAGTGTCATACAACTAGCAAAATCCAAGGCTAGATTTGAATTTAGGTCTTTCTGATACCAGGCCTAGCACTCTAATCCACCCAGCTGCTTTGAAGCTTAGATAAATTGTTTCATGATAAATCAAAGAGCAGCTCAGGAGAAAATCCACCTGAAGAGATACTGGTAAACCATATCTCCTGACAATTACAGGCAGAAGTGATTACTATTATTATTAAGAGTGTGAAATACATTTTAAAAATGGCTATTGATAACTTTTCTGGTGTTTGTCTTTTGGAAAACTGCTTGCTCGTATCTTTTGACTACTTACCTATTGAGGAGGGAAATTGAGTCTTTTTCATTTGTGTTGGAGCAATAGGGAAATGATACCTTCATATTTCTGAAATGTCATTATGAAGAGAATGTCAGTCTCCATCTTAACAGTGGACAGACCCAAGCAAGATGAATATGAGATGTTGAAAGAGACGGGTTAGAAATGAGGAAGAATGTGATGGTTATTGATGATGGAGTATGATAATCAACCAATTAATTTATTAGGTACCACTTTTGTGCCAGGTACTGTTTGAGGTATATAGATTCAAAGAGAAAAATGAAACAGTCATTACCCTCAAGACCTTTACAATCTATGTTTTCTTCTATTTTTTCATTCTTTAGATTTTGACTGATTCTTGATGCCTCATAGAGTTATTAGCTTCTACTTGCCCAATTCTAACTTTTAACAAATTGTTTTCTTCAGATAGCTTCTGTACCTGTCTTTCCATTTGGCCAATTTTATTTTTCAAGGAGTTATTTTCTCCTGATAGGTTCTGTACTTTATCTTTTATCTAAGTTGCCTTTAAAAATCCTCCTTGAGCTCTTCTAGGAATGCTTTTTGGGCTTGAGACCAGATCATATTCCCTTTTGAGGTTTCAGATGTAGAAATAGTGTCAATGTTGTCCTCTCCTGAATTCATATTTCGATCTTCCCTGTCTCCATAGTAACATCCTATGGTCTTTACTTTTCTTTTCTCTTTTATAGTTTGCTTCTTCATGGTGGTTGCCTTTTTCCTGGCTTTTAAAGTGGATCTCTGCCTCTGGAGCATAGGGGGCTCTGTCCCAAGCTTCTTGTGCTGGGAACTAGGGGCCTGATTACTGGCTTTGTGTGCTGTGGCCTCTGGTTTTGTCAGCTAGAAGCTATAAAATGCTGTAGCTCACTTGGTGCTGAGCAGGAGCTGGCTGGTGTGTGACAAGATCGAGGTCAGTGAAGTCTTTCTGAGTTTCCCCAGGGTTACATAGAAGCTCACAGTGTGAGGTGTGGGGGAGGGGTGGTCTGGCTGCTGGAAGTCTCCTCTTCCCCTATGGCTGTGCTATAGCATGAGTGGCCGCAGCTGTCAGTCTGCACTGGTGTCTGCCAATTCCCCTGGCTGTGCAAAGGCGCACCTGGGGTCCTGGTGTTGGCATTTGCCAGCTCCACCCCCTGGGGGCTCGGGAACTCCCACTGGTCTTCTAAAGTGGGGCTTGCTGGAATGCCTCCCTTCTTGCACTGGTCTCCTTCCACCACAGCTAGAGAGGCACATATCCCTAGATTCCCAAGCTAAAAGAGTGCTGAATCCATACTTCTGGCTCCTCTATTCAAGGATTTTCCCTAGGGAAGTATTCTCTGGGTTATTCAAGGTAATCAAGGAAGAGATGAGATCCCTTATAGTTTAATCTGTCATCATGGCTCCAGGAAGTTCAAGAAGTGAGTTTCAAACCGTTAGGCTGTGGGCTGATTGCCCCAGGGGTAGCTGATATTGATGCCACAGGCTCTGAACTTCTGTCTCACTTAGCTCTGACAGACTCCCATCCTGCTCTGACAGGCCTGGGGATTGCCACCACAGTCATTGATTCAGCCTACTAGGCCTGCTCCTGCTCAGGTATGGTTGCATGTAGTTTCACTTACTCAGTGCTCTCCTAGCCCGGTGCAACAGATAGACTTTCCAGACTCTCCTGGCCTGGAAAGCTGCCACACTCTGTCTCTTAGTGGATTCAACCTGTTTCAAATATGTTCAGATTCACTTTTTAAGAGGTATCTGAAAGAATTTGTGAGAGAGCTTGCGTATGCCCCTGCTTTCACTCCGCCATCTTGGCTCGGCTCTGCCTGCCCACCCTCCTCCAAGACCTTTACACTCTAAATGGGAAAAGAACATGCACAAAATAGCTACGGACAGAGGACATACAAAGTGGATATAACTGTGTGAGGAAGGTAAGCACAGGCAGTAGGGGTTATCAGGACACACTTCCTATAGAAGGTAGCTCTCCGGCAAAGTCTAAAAATAATACCAGGAATTCCAAGAGGTGTACCCTGAGGAAGAAGGGCATCCCAGACAGACAAGGTGGTCAGGACAGATGGGAGATGGAATGTCACATGTGGTAACAGCATGAAGCTTCTGCCTATAAATTTGTTTAAGAAGCTTCCCATTTCATTATTCCAGGCTTGTTAGTAATTAAATCAGTCCAGTGCTTGCTTATTTAAAGCAACCATTTCCTTTACATTTGTATGTACAGGCAGCTGTCTGCATATCTCTACTGGCTTTCCTATCAGACAACCCCTTTTGAATGTAAAAGGAAAACAAGCAACTTAACAAATTCATGTTTTATTTTAAAAACAGAGCTTTCCCCCTTCTAGCTGTTTTGTGATAGTATTGGCCACCATTAATAATGAAAGAAGGGATAGTTGTAACATTAACTTGTCAGACTGTGAGTTCTTGAGAATG
Organism: Trichosurus vulpecula; assembly: GCF_011100635.1. NCBI lineage: Eukaryota > Metazoa > Chordata > Mammalia > Diprotodontia > Phalangeridae > Trichosurus > Trichosurus vulpecula. The sequence continues at coordinate 227,281,254 of NC_050576.1, forward strand.
CTCCTTCTCTGTGAGATATTGAAATACTGAGCATACCTCACAAGCAGCAATGATGGATCGTGTCCCCTGAATCCTCCCAGCAAATGAGACCTTTTATATACTATGGTACTGATTAATGGTGCCTTCTACCTCTGTTTTCCTGGCATGGTTTATACTTTATTACTCCTGGCCTTTTCAGTATTGGATATATTGAATCAACTCTCACAGTTCCTAAAATAATATGAAGTTAGACACCTGCAGAAGCTGCCTTAACTCCTTGAGGGCTCAGTATTCTACATTCATCTAATCACCACCCCTTCTATCCCAACAGCTGTCTTTGATATGCCATCAAGCTAATTGTTTTCTTGGAGATGCCAGTCAGAATAATCATAAAGGAAAAAAAGGCCAATGAATTCTAGAGCATAGTGAAGTGAGGAGGGCATTTGGGAATGAAGGAGAGGGAAAGGTTAGAAATAATTTGGGTGGCTAAGTCCTTTAATGTATATGAGAGAAGGTGGTGCTTTTCCAACTCTTTCCTTTTTACAATTCCAATCATTTAATTCCAGAAGTATTTAAATACTATCTAGGTAGTAAATGGTGTGGCAGTCATGGAAGAGACAGGGGAAAAACAAGAAAAACAACCCCTGGCCTAAAGAAGGATATATCTCATTGCAAGAAAACATCATGTATACAAGTTAGACCTTGAGAGGTTAAAGACTTGTCTAAAGTCACGTGGTTAGTTGGTGGAATCATCATCTGCTTACAGATGTAAGTCCATAAAGGCCATCAGAGGTCATCTATCTCATTTTACATCTCATTTTACAACTAAAGAAACCAAGGCCCAATAAAATAAATTTTTTTTCCAAGTTCACACATGTCATAAGTAGATGAACCGGGATTTGAACATAGGTCCTAAGATTCCAAAGTCAATCCTCTCTTCACTGCCTCCAGTGAGAAAATATATATTTAGACTACTAAAAGATTACCAAATTAGGTGAATCCAACATGGTAAAATAGAGAAAACACTCAACTGAGCTCTCCCAACATCCACCCACCCCCAAACAACTTTAAAACAATGCTGCAAATTGAATTCTGGGGTGGCAGAGCCAACAAAAGGTCAGAGTGAGATATTTTCCAGGCCAAGACAACTTAGGACGTCAGAAAGAGAGATCTGTGAAACAGGGATGGAGGGTGGCTTGGAGCCCATGTGGATGAAATACTAGTGATGAGAGTAGGACTGGGTGGTGGTGACAGAAGCAGCAACATCTTGAGGAGCTCTCAATCCAAAGATAGTGAGGACATTTAGCAACCGGTCAGAAAAATGATTAGGACCCTTGTGCTAGCACTGGACACAGGATCAGATTTGTTCTTTGGTAAATCCATTGTTTATTCTGCTCCTAGGTCATAGTTCAAGGGCAGAGAATAGTCATTTTGGATAAGAGGTCAAGGTGCCCTGAGTAGTCTCAGTTTTGGTAAGAAGAGATCAGGGACCCTAAAGAACATCACTTCTGGTCCCAAGGGAGCAGAGGTATTGAGGAAAAGTATCAATTGCAATCCCAAGGGACCAGGAGCCCTTCCTAAGTAGGGTCCAAAATACCGACCAAGAGAGCATCAACCACACCTTTCCCTAGATCACACCACCTTAGAAGCATCAAAAACCTCCAAATCTCCAGAACACTCTCTGAAAACAGTAGTGCAGAAATAGCCTGAAGCTTGAAATAGTGCCCTTCTAGGCCCAACCCCCTTCCAGGAACAGGGCTCAACTTGAACATAATGCTAAAAATCAAAAAATAGTATGGAAAAATGAGCAAACAACAAAAAAGAACCTACCAAAAAGAAGTTACAATGGTGATGGGAAAGAACAAGACACAAACTCAGAAGACAATAAATCCAAAACACAAACAAAGCCTCAAAGAAAAAAAATGTGAAATGGACAGGAGCCCAAAAAGAATACTGGAAGAGTTTTAAAAAAAGATTTTTCAAAATCAGAGTGGTAGAGGAAAAATTAGGTAAAGAAATGAGAGCAAAAGAATAAAATTGTGAAAAGATAATTAACAGCTTGGCAAAGAGGCACAAATAATACTGAAGAAAATAGCACTTTAAAATCAGAATTGGTTGAATGGAAAAAAAGAGGTACAAACATTCTCTGGTGAAAATAATTCCTTAAAAAGTATAATTGGCCAAATAGAAAAAGAAGTATAAAGCCTCAATGAAGAAAATAATTCCTTAAAAATTAGACTTGGGTAAGTGAAAGCTCTGGACTGTGTGAGACATCAAGAAACGATAAAACAAAGTCAAAAGAGTGGAAAATTTAAGAAAATGTGAAATATCTCATCAGAAAAACAACTGACCTGGAAAATATGTCGAAGAGAGATAGTATGAGAATTGTTGGACTACATGAAAACTATGAACAAAGAGTCTAGAAATCATATTTCAAGAAATTATCAATGAAAACTGCCTCATTGTACTAGAACCAGAAGGCAACATAGAAACTGAACAATTCCATTGATCACCCCTGAAAGAGATCCCAGAGTAAAGACTCCCAGGAATCTTATAGCCAAATCTAAAGAAAAAAATACTTAAACAAAGAAGAAACCATTCAAATATAATGGAGCCACAGACAAGATCACATAAGATTTAGTGTTTACCACATTAAAAAAGCAGAGGGCTTAGAATATAATATTCTAGGAGATAAAATATATGGTATTACAACCAAGAGTAACCTACCCAGTAAAAGAGCATAATCTTTCAAGTGAAAAAAATAAATATTTAATGAAATAAAAGGGTTTTCAATAATTTTTAGTGAACAGACCAGAAATAAACAGGATATTTGACTTTCAAATATGAGACTCAAGGGAAGCATGAAAAGGTAAAATTGAAACAGAAATAAGGGACACTGTGGTTAAACTGTTTACCTTTCTACATGGAAAGATGATACATGTAAATTATAATAATTTTATCATTATTAGGGAAGTTATAAGGATTCTACATGGAAAGAGGGTGTAGGAGTGAGTCAATTATGGGGGATGATATAAAAAATGGATAGGTAAGAAAGAGTAATGCCCTGGAAGCAATGAAAAGGAATAGGAAGAGTGGAGAAAACTATCTCACATAAAAGAGGCATGCAAGGAAGAAGAGTTTTTACACTGGAGGGGAAAATAAGGAGGTGGGAGCTGGGAGGTAGGCAATGTTTGAACTCCCTCATATCTAATTTTTTCAAGAGGGAGTGTATATATGTATATGTATGTGTTTATGTGTATGTATATAGATAGATATGGGTATGGATATGAACTCAATTGATAATAGAAATCTATCTTATCTATCTTACCCCAAAGGGAAACAAGAGGGGAAGGGGCAAAAAAGGGGGGGTGATGAAAGGAAAAGTTAATAAAAGAAGGCAGTGGTCAGAAACAAAATGGACTTTAGAGAAGGGACAGGATGAAAAAAGATAAGGATAAACAGAAGAAAATAGGATGGAGGGAAATGCACAGCTAGTAATCATATGGTGAATTTGAATGGGATGAGCTCATCCATAAAATGGAAGCAGGCAGCAAAATGAATTATAAAACATAATCCAATATGTTGTTTACATGAAACACACTAGAAATAGAGAGACACACAGAACTAAAATAAGGGGCTGGAGCAGAATTTATTATACTTCAACGGAAGTAAAGAAGGCAGGGGTAACAATCATGATCTCAGACAAAACAAAAGCAAAAATAGACCTAATTAAAAGGGATAAACAGGGAAACTAAATCTAAACCATAGATGATGAAGTAATATCACATACATACATACATTCATACATACATATATACATATGCTTGTGTGTGTGTGTGCGTGTGTGTGTGTATACCAAATGCTGTAGCATCCAAATTTTTAAAGGAAAAGTTAAATAAATTATAAGAGGAAGTAGCCAGTAAAACTATACTAATGGGGGACCTCAACTTTCCCTTCTCAGGGCTAAATCTTACCATAAAACAAATAGGAAAGAACTTACAGAGACAAATGGAATATTAGAAAAGTTAGATATGCTAGACCTCTGGAGAAAACTGAATGGGAATAGAAATGAGTACTGTATATCTTTTCTTGGTTGTACATGGCATCTTCACAAAAATTGAATATGTATTAGAACACGAAGACCTCATAGTCAAATGCAGAAAAGCAGAAACATTCTGTGTTGAATGTTTTTAGACCTCAAATCAATAAAAATTATTTTCAGTAAAGGGTTGTGGGAGAATAGATTAAAAATTCATTGAAAACCAAATAATCTAAAAAGAATGAGTGGGTCAAAGAACAAATATTAGAAACAATTAAAAAGAATGACAATAATTAAACAACATACAGCACCAGAATTTGTGGGATGACACCGAAGCCAAAGCTATACTCAAGGGAAAATTTATATCTCTAAATGCATACATCAGTAAAAGAAAGAAAGAACAAATCAGTGAATTAGACATGCAACTAAAAAACATCTAGACAAAGAACAAATTAAAAATCCCCAGTTGAACATCAAATTACTATCAGAGGAGAAATTAATAAAACTAAAAGTAAAAGAAAAAGGACTAATAAGTGAAACTAGGAGCTGGCTTTATGTGAGAAACAATAAAATTGACAAACCATTGAGTAATTTGGCTAAAAAAAGAAAGAAGAAAACCAAATTACCAGTATCAAAAATGAAAAGGATGAATGCACTGCCAATGAAGATGTAATTAATGTAATTATTAGGAGTCTTTTGCCCAATTTTATGTGAAAAGTAAATCTCCTTATTCAGTGCCATACCAATCAAACTACCAAAAATTATTTTATAGATATAGAAAAATATAATAAAGTTCATGTGGAAAAATAGAAGGTCAAGAATATCAAGGGAATGAATAAAAAAGTGAAAGAGGGTGGCCTAGGCATCCAAGATCTCAAACCGATTATGAAAAGGTAATTATCAAAACAACCTGGTACTGACTAAGAAATAGAGTTGTGGATCAGTGGAATAAATTAGGTATACAATACATTGAAATGAATGACCATAGTAAGCCAGCATTTCATAAATACAAAGATCCAAGCTTTTGGAACAGAAACTCACTATTTGACAAAAACTGCTGGTAAAACTGGGAAATGGTATGACAAAAACTAGGGTTAAACCAACTTTACACGCCATATAGCAAGATCAGGTCAAAATAGTACATGATTTAGATGTATAGAGTGATAACCAGGAGGGCATGGATTAGTTAACCTGTCAGATCTATGGATAAGAGGAAAATTTAGGACCAAACTTGACATGAAGACCATTAAAAATGTAAAATGGGTAATTTTGATTATATAAAATTAAAAAGTTTTTGCACAAACAAAACTGATAGAACCAAAATTAGAAGGAAAACAGAAAACTGGGAGAAAATTTATATTTCAAATATCTCTGATAAATTCATCATTTCTCAAAATTTATAAGAATACAAGTAATTCCCCAATTAATAAATGGTCAAAAGATATGAACAGGCAGTTTTCAGAGAAAGAAATCACAGCTATCTATAGTCTTATAAAAGGCTCTAAATCACTATTGATTAGAGAAATTCAAATTTAAACAAGCCTGAGATACCAACCCACACTCATCAGATTGCTTATATGACAAAAAAGGAAAATTGATAAATACTGGAGAGGATGTGGAAAAATTGGGACACCAATTCACTGTTGGTGGAGTTGTGAACTGATCCAGCCATTCTGGAAAGCAATTTGGAACTATCCTCAAAGAGCTATAACACTGTACACGCTATTAGGTCTGCAGCCCAAAGAGATAAAAAATGGAAAAGAACCTATTTGGATAAAAATATTTTTAGGAGCTCTTTTTGTGGTGGCTAATAATTAGAATTTGAGGGAATGCCCATCAGTTGGGGAATGGCTGTACAAGTTGTGGTATATAATAGTACTGGAATATTATTGTGCTATAAGAAATGACAATTAGAATAAGTTCAGAAAAAAAACTTGGAAAGACATGGGGAAGGATTCTGGGAAAATGGTGGAGTAGGTCAGAAAACTTTTGGCTTTCCAAATTTCCTCCACACACATGAAAAAGACAGAACATCACCTCAGAAGCAGCAGAAATAAACAAAAGTGGGGGTAAAACAACTGTTCTTCTAAAACAATTTGGGAAGATCCCAGGAAAGACCCAATCTCCAGGGATGGAGGTTTGGCCTGAGTGAAGTGCAAAGACCTCTAGGCCAAGTCTTCAGAATCAAGAAATGAGAAGCCCAGGGGTATCTGGGTTGGGAGTCAGCCTCAGCCTTAGAAACTTTCACCTTATGATGAACAGTGTGGGGAGTCTAAAGGCACATCATATCTGTGTCTGCTGGGAGAAGGAAGTATCACACACCTGGTGAATGCAGAAGTTCAGGGACAGGGACCCTGCTGGCTGTGGGCCCTTGTAGGAGAGTAGAGTCCCTGGTTTCAGGTCCAGGGCAGAGAGGACAGCTATAGTCTGCAACAACCTGAAGCACCACTGTGAGCAAGATTATTTGTGGGACAGTGTGGCTGTTGGCCACATGGCTAGGCATAGCTTAGAAGTGGAGAGGTTGGGCTCTAGGACAGATTTCAGAAAATAATATTAAGAAGGGCCCAAGGGCATTTAATGAACTAAAGGGCTTTCAGTTATTTGTGAAACAAAAACAAATAGATGATGAGTGGAAACAAATATCCTACCTTGGAACCAGAAGTTGATTATTCTAATAGCTGCTAAAAATACAATAAAACAAAATAAAAATGAGTAAATAAAGGAGAAAGAACTCAACCAGAGAAAACTACTATGGAGATAGAGGATATCTGGGTTCATATTCAGAGGAAGGTAATGGAGCTAAAAAGTCTCCTTTTTCTATGAGAAATGTCAGATAGTCTTAAGCACAAAAAAAGTTCTTGGAAGAACTTAAAAAGGACTTCAAAAATCAAATAAGAGAGATCGAGGAAAAATTAGAAAAAAATAAGAGCAATACAGAAATGGAAAAATTATGAAAAGAGTCAACCAACTTGTAATAGAGAATCAAAACTTAAGGAGGAAAACAATTCCTGGAAAAATAGAATTTGGCAAGGAGAAGCCAATGATGTTTTAAAATACTAAGCAATAACAAATCAAAATCAAAAGAATGAAAAGAACAGAATATGAAACGTCTCATCAAAAAAGAACAACCAATCTGAAGAACAGATTGAGGAGAAATGATATAACAATAGTTGGACTACCTGAAAACTAGAATAAAAAAAAGAATCTTGTTACAATGTTAAAATAAGTTATCAAGAAAAATTGCCCTGAAGTTCTAAGACAAGAAGGCAAAACATAAATAGAAAAAAATCCACTGATCACCACCTGAAAAAGATCCCAGAAGGAAAATTTACGAGAATATCATAGATAAGTTTCAAAGTTCCCAGGTTAAGAACAGAATATTGCAAGTAACAAGAAAAAAATTAAATATCATGGAACTGCAATAAGGATTACACAAGACCTAGCAGCTATTAGATTGAATGACCATAGGTCTTAGAATACTATATTTCATAGAGCAAAAGAGCTGGGGTTACAACCAAGGTAGCGTACCCAGAAAAAGTTAAATATAATCTTGAATGGAAAAACAAAACGAAACAAACAGACAAAACATGGGCATTTAATGAACTGAAGGGCTTTCAGTTATTTGTGAAACAAAAACAAAACAGCAGGACTTAAGGGAAAATTCTATATATAAGATCCAGAAGAAATGCAAGGTAAACATTAAGGACCACTTATAAGGGACTCAATAAGGTCAAATTGTTTACTTCTTATATATGAAAATATTACTAGAATTTTTTGACTGTCATTATTTGGCTAGTTTGAAAGAAATTCTTAGCCTGAGCTAAGTATGATGGGGTAATTCTTTTAAAAAATGAGGCGTAAAAGGAAAAAAAATGATACAGAAATTGGTAGTGGGAGGGTGGGTAGTGCTGGATCCTTACGCTCATCATAAATGAGTTAAAGAGAGAACAACATATATGTGCATATATATATGTGTATGTATGTATATACAATGTTATAAAAGTCTTCTAAATTCAGAAAGAAATAAAGGGGCAAAGGGAAAGTGTGTAGGAGAGGATAAGGGAGGGTCTCTTAGAAGGATGGGTAGGTTAAAGAATCAGAGGGCAAGGTAATGGTTAGAAGTAAAACAGAGGAGTGAAGAAGGATCAGGTAAATAAGGTGAGGACAGTGAGGAAAAATAGGAAAGAGAAAAATATAGAACAATTAATTATAGCTTAGAATAGGAATGGGATGAATTTACCCACAAAACAGAAATGGATAGCAGATTAAAAATTTGATTTCAACAATATATTGCTTTCAGAAAAACACAATAAAATTTAGAGATTTACACCAAAATAAAATATAGGGCAAGAGAAGAATTTATTATGTAAAAAAGGCAGAGGTAGTAATTGTGATCTCAGACAAAGTTAAAGCTAAAATAGATTTAATCAAAAGAGAAAAGTAGGGAAACTACACTGTATGTCAGTGATATTTTTAATATTTTTTAGACCATTTAACATTATTAGACAGTATAAAATACCTGAAAGTATACCTACCAAGACACAGAAAGTATATGAGCATAAACATAAAACACTTTCTTATACAAATAAGGTCAGATCTAGCTAAGTGCTTTAATTATTGTTAATGGGTAGGGAAAGTCAATATAATTTTAAAAAATAAAAATTTTACCTATGTATTCAATATCACCCCAATTAAATTACTAAAAATTACCTTATCAAGTTAGAAAAAAAATAATAAAGTTCATCTGGAAGGTCAAAAGTTCAGGAATTTTGAGGAAACCAGAGAAGGAAGATTTAAAGGAAGCAGATTTGGCAATATCTGACCTCAAACTATGTTGTAAGGTGAGAGCATACTTGAATTGTAAAATGAATAATTTTGTTTATTTTAAATTATGATTTTCTAGTATAAATAGAATGAATGTAGACAGGAATAGAGAGAATGCACAAAATTGATTAAAAAACACTTTCACAGACAATTTCTCAGATAGGATATGATTGTATTGGAATATTGCTGTGGGGTAGCAAAGGATGAACTGATTTTAGAAAAAAAAAAAAAAAACCAGAGACTTGGACTTAGGAAGAAAGATGCTATCCACCTTCAGAGAAATAGATGATGAGTGGAAACAAATATACTATGGTCTTACACATATGTGTATGTGTATATGTGTATATATGTGTATTTATAGATATCTATGTATATGTGTATACACACATATATACACATATATGTGTGTATATATTTATATGTGTATATATGTGTGTGTGTATGTGTGTGTATATGTCCATGCTTAATTGTAGCCTTCTCTAGGATGTGGGAGTGGGTAGGGAAGGGAGAAATAACATAAAAAGTGCACAGCATAGAACAAAAGAAAACCTACAAGGAAGCAGAGAAAAGCAGGGTAGCTTTGAAAACAACGAGTAGTGCTTACCATGTAGGTTTTCTTGAAATGGAAATTTATTTTTTTATTTTAAATCTTCCATTATGTTCTGCTGTATACATGGCAATGTTCTTCTTTTTCTTTTTCTCATTTTGCATTTAAGTTTAAAATGAATAAATTTGTTTTACAAAAAAAATAAACTTACATGAACTTATATCATGTGAAGTAAGAACCAGGAGGACATTGTACACAATTACAGCAATATTGTATGATGAACCACACGTGGCTTGGCTATTCTCAGCAATAGAGTGATCCAAGACAATTCCAAAGGACTCATGATGAAAAATGCTGCCCACCTCCAGAGAAAGAATCGATGTCATCTTAATACAGAAAGAAGCATAATATTTTTCTTTCCTTCCTTCTTTCCTTCCTTCCTTCCTTCCTTCCTTCCTTCCTTCCTTCCTTCCTTCCTTCCTTCCTTCCTTCCCTCCTTCCTTTCTTTCTTCCTTCCTTCTTTCTTTTTTCTTTCTTTCTTCCTTCCTTCCTTTCTTTCCTTTCTTTCTTCCTTCCTGCCTGCCTTCCTTCCTTCCTATTTTTCTTTCTTTCTTTCTTTCTTTCTTTCTTTCTTTCTTTCTGTCTTCTCCAAAATGACCAATATGGAAATATTTTACATGATTGTATGTATATAACATATCTGATTTCTTATCATCTTAAGGAGGGGAGTAAAGGAGGGAAGAATAAAATTTGGAACTTTAGAATTAATATTAGATATTCTTTTTACTTGTACTTGGAGAAAAATAAAATATAATTAAAAATAAATGTCATTTGTTATTATAAAAACATATAAATGACTTCGACATTAAGAGTGATACCATAAGTAAATTAGGGGAACACAGAAATTTGTATCTGCCAGATCTGTGGCTAAGGTAAGAGTTTATGACCAGAAGAGCACAGGAAGTAAAGTAGATAATTTTTATTATATGAAATTCAAAAGCTTTTGCATAAACACAGCTAATGCCCCCCTGTTAGAAAGAAAACAGGACGATGGGGGATTTTTTGCAAGTTTCTCTGATAAAGGCCTTATTTCTCAAATACATTGGAAACTGAGATAAATTTACAAAAAAAAGAGCCATTCCCCAGTTGATAAATGGTCAAAGGATATGAACAGGCAGTTTTCAGAAGAAGAAATCAAAAATATTAATAGTCACATGAAAAAATTCTCTAAATCACTACCAATGAGAGAAAAACAGATTAAAACAACTTAAAAATACCACCTCACCTGTCAGATTGGCTAACAGGACAGAAAAGAAAATGGCAAATGTTGGAAGGGATGTGAAAAAATGGGACAGTAATATACTGTTGGTGGGCTTGTGAAGTAGTCCAAACATTCTGGAGAACAATTTGGAACAATGTCCCCAAAACTACCAATCTGTGCATACCCATTTGATCCAATATTACCACTACTAGGTTTGTATCTCGAGGAAATCAAAGAAAAGGAGAAAGGACTTATTTGTACAAATTTTTTTTTTACTGGTTCCTTTTGTCTTAACAATGATTTGGAAATCAATGGAATGCCCATCAGTTGGGGAATCGTTGAACAAGTGGTGTATGATTGAGATGGAATGCTATCATGCTTTAAGAAATGACAAGCAGGATGATTTCATAAAAAATCTGGGAAAACATATAAATACATGCAAAGGGAAGTGTATAATAGCAGCAATATTGCAATGATGTTCAACTGAGAATGACTTAGCTACTCTGACCAAGGCAATAATCTACAACAATTCCGAAGGATTCATGATGAAAAAAGCTATTCATCTCCGGAGAGAGAGCTGATGAACTCTAAATGCAGATAAAATCATTACTTTTTTAACTTCCTTTATTTTGTTTTCCCTTGTGGTCTGTTTTCTTGTGAAACATGGCTAATATGGAAATATGTTTTGCATGACTTCACATGTACAATCGAAATCAATTGCTTGGCTTCCCAAGAGGAGAGAACTGGGAAGGAGAGAAAGAATGTGGGACTAATGTTTTAAATGGATATTAATTTTTTTCCATGTAATTGAGAGATATTCAATGAAATAAATTTAAAAAAAACTTTTTAAAATTATGAAAATACTAAGTCCTTTTTCATATTTTGAAAACACTTTGTAGATGTTATATAGATGCAGCATTCCCCAAATATCAGAACATGGAGTACCCCCTCAATACCCTACAGAATAGAGTTAGAGACTCATGCTTTGCTCTAAGAAAACCTAGCATTAAAAATACAGCCTTGGGGCAGCTAGGTGGAGCAGTGAGTAGAGCACTGGCCCTAGAGTCAGGAGGACCTGAGTTCAAATTCGGCCTCAGACACTTGATACATTTACTAGCTTCATGACCTTGGGCAAGTCACTTAACCCTAATTGCCCTGCCCAAAAAAATACAGCCTTAAAAAACAAAAATCATCAAAATTATTTTAAAATTTGTTTAAAAACAAAAATTAGAAAAGTGACTTTAAGAAATTAATTATTCTTTATACTATTGGACATATGTCTTGCCACTGGAATCTGATGACCCTGGAGGAGAGAGTGAGACTGATGACTTTGCATAGCCCTGCCTTAATCAAATCCAATTCACATGCAAGTTAAGACATCTCACTCCTGTTGTCATTGATCTTCTTCAAGAAAGAAGGAAGAATAGCAATCTGTGAGTAGCACCAGCTGCCCCCTTGGCCACCCAAATGGCCAGTTCCAGTTGGGCAATCCCTCTATCCCTCTCTCTTCCTCCTTTTACTCCTCCTCCTCCTATTACTCCTTTTCCTCTCCCTCTGTCTATGTGGGGAGTCATACCCCTACATGTGTGTGCTCTGCCCAAAGGAATACAAATTTTTGTGACATACTTCACAAGATAGATTGGAGTTTGAGGGCTAGATTTGTTTTTCTTCCATATTCATTTATTCTATCATTGTTTAAAAACTGGGACAATTAACTCGTTTGTCTCATGTAGTTTTCACTTATGATTTCTTGAAACCCAACTCTGGTACCAGGCTTGATAAAGCACATTGGGACTCAAATGGAGCTACTTGGCTATGCCTTTTTACCCAAATCACTCTGGCTCTCACTGACTGGTTAATAGCCCTAGCCTCATTTGCTCATTGTTTGAGTTTTGATGGCCCAGAGTGAGTGGAAATAGCATTTTTTTCTATTCTGGTTAGAAACTCTGAGGGTCTTCCAATAGTGAAATTCAAGCGAATTAACAACCAGTTCTCCACAGAACCAAGCCAAGGTGCCTCCCCCCACCACTGTCCAAGTGACAGTTAAAAATTTGCCAAAATAGGGAGTCCCAGAAAAAGTATGCAGGGTACTGTATCCTTGCAGAATTTAAGATTATATTCCCTCCTAAGTTTCAAAGTCAAATCCTCACATACCACCTTTCCAAGTGATTATTGAGGTAAGCAACTGGATTTTAAATATTTTCCCTGGCTCATATAATTTAACAGTTATTTGTCTGGGTAAATCAAGTGCTGCATTTTTCATTTATATTCAAATATATTGGGAGTTGTGTTTGGATGTAGAATATATTACTTTATAGGCTCAGAGAATGATTTCACAGTTTCTTTGACCTTCAGTTAAGGAGTATTCATCTAAGTCAGACTTGGGAATAATTTTCCCAAGTCAGGAGGTTCACTAAAAATATATATTACTGGGTAGGAGGCTGCTCCTTGTCCTTGTGTCTCCAGCACTTAGCATGGGGCACAGTAGGCACTAAATAAATGCTTGTAATTGATTTATTCTTTCTCACACTTATTTTCAAAAGCCAACTCTCTTTCCACATAATCTGTTCTTTAATATGTGACTTTAATCACAGCCTTACCTTATTCTGTGCTATGTTTTTACATTAGTAGGGAGAGAAAATGTAAGCATCTTTTGTACTGTGTAAATAAACAAGTTGAAAATTATCAGCAATGGGCTCCCTCCTGTTTCCTCACCTTTTAATTGAATGTTCTGTGCAGTTGCCTCAATTTACTACATTAGGTTCTCAAAGATCCCCTGCCATTAAGATCCAGGACAGATTCAAGTAGAAGCAAAAGAAATAAAAGCCTGGGTATATTTCTTCCCCTGATTCTAGACTTGAGACTAGTATTTATTTTCCTGCTCAAACTTTAGCCCATTTTTATTGAAATTTTCATGAAATATCCTTGATGAACATGCCAGAGAGTTGTTAGTTAACAAATAACTTACTGACTTTCCTAATCACTGAAGCACTAGAGAAAATAAATAGGCAAGAGAGTACTGGCCCTTGAAGTATCAGTCTAGTTGGGCAGGCAAAGCCTAGCGAGTGATACATGAAGGAATACAAAATGAGAGCACACATTGGCTATGTAAGAATGAAGATGAATAGGAGAGTGATCTGGATGAAGTGGAGTCAATCAAAGAAGGCTCCCAGGTGAGATTTGAATGAGATCTTGACAGAGGTGATGGATGAATATTGGCTAAGTGGAGGGATGAGGGCATTCTAGGGAGAGGCAGTAATATGAGCACAAGAACCCAGGAGATATCTATTTTGTGAGAGAGCAAGCAGACTGGACTCCTTGGAGCAAGGGGATTGAGTTAAGAGGTAATGAGACTTAAGTATACAGAAGTACTAATTCGATTCAGCATTAATTAAGTACTTGATAAACACAAGGCATTCTGCTAGTCACTAGGATAGAATGCATTTGACATCATTCTACTTTAGGTGAATTTAAAATTTAATTGGAAGGGAGGGAACAGATACGTGTGCAAATAACTAAAGATAAGACAAAGGAGAATATCATAAACCTAAGGGAGAGATCAAGGCAAAGGGGGAGGAGAAATTTAAAGATTGGAAGGAACGAAGGAGATACCAGTGTCCTAGATAAGGAAAATGCTGTCCTCGTTTTGAAAAACAAAAGGAAGCTGGTGAGCTTGACTTTGCGTCCTATCAAAATTCTAGAATGTGTTAATAAATAGGCTTTGGACATTTTGAAATGTAATGGCATTATCAAGAACAGTTTTTGCCAAACTAAATATATTTACTTTTTTTTTTTGGCAGGACTAGACTGGTAGATTGGGGGATCTGACAAATCTATAATAATAATAACAATAACATAAATTTGTATAACATTTCTAGATTTATACAGCATTTTTATGAAAACAACCTTGTGTGGTAGGTAGTTTAAATATTATTAGGACTTTTATAGAAGAAACAGACTCTGATAGATTAAATTCCTTGTGTAGGATGAAGAAATCTTTATGGTTGTGACTGAGAGCCTAGACAATAGGAAGGTTAAATATATTTTTGGTTGTCAAGGGATGCTTCCAACATAAGGATCACCTATTGGAGGACTCTAGGGATTTTTCCTTAATGCTATTCTATTCAGTATTTTTATCAATGACTTAGCTGTAGGCAGATAAAATGCTTATCAAATTATCAGATGACACTAAATTGTAAGGGTTAACCAATATGTTGGGTGATACAGTGAAGATCCTAAGTGAAGATCTTTACAGTTTAGTCCTTGGACCAACAATAGGATTCTAGATTTAGAGTGGAAAGGCATCTCAGAAGCCCTAAGTTTTAATTGCTTTATTTTACAGAGGAGGAAACTGAGTCCCAGTTAGTGTAGAATAAGGATAGAATAAGTTGTGAAGTCACATAGGAATAAGCATCAAAAACAGGGTATGAATCTAGTTACTTAAACCCTATAGCTTGTAGTCTTTCCATGAAATTCAGTGGACATAAATATAAAGTTCTACACTTATGTTAAAAAAAAAACTTCAGAAGTACCAAATAAGGGAGTTATGGTTAAATAATAGTTCATCTGAAGAAATCTAGAGTCTCTGGTATTCTGGAAGTTTAACATGTATCAATATTACAATATGGAAGTCAAATAAGCCAGAGGAATCCTAGGTAACATTATAGCATTTTGTATAGAATATGGGAGATGATCATATACTAAAGCTTCTGCCTTGTTCAGGGAGATTTTGAGTATTGTATTCAAATCTACCACTTGGTACTGTGTACAACCTAGAAAGCAAATAGAGGATTTGCCACTAGAGTGGTAAAAGTTTTTAAGATCCTGCCATAAGATCATTTGAGAGAACTGGTAATGTTTAACAAGAGAAATGATAGGAAGAACATGAGAGCTGTTTTCATAAATTTCAATTTGTTCTTTCTGGCACTACAATGCACAACTAGGAACAATGGTGACTATATCTGAAAGGCAGATTTTGGCTCAAACAAATGACTTAGCAATGAAAATTATCCCAAAATGGAATGGGCTGCCTCAACAGGTAATGAGTGCCCTTTCAAGAGGTGTCTGAGAGCCAGGACATGGTTTAGATCATCCATCTACTTTCTATCTTTGCTAGTTGACTTGCCCAGGATCTGCCCATGTGATAAACACCCTCCAGTACATCTGCCATCCCTGACCTTCAGTGGGGGTCTTTATCAGTTGTGAGGTCACTTAAGCATTTTGGCCATTGTTCCTCCCTTTGCACATACATGACTACCCATGTCATTCTTTGTCCTTTACTGTAGAACAGTTGAGGGCAGCTTTGGGACCTGGACCATTTCTACCTTTATTTTCAAGGCCGTCTCATCATCAGTCAGTACCAGGTGATTATGGCTGAAATTAAGGCAGGCCACCAATATTTCAAATATTGAAGAATTTATTTTATTTTATTCTTCCATTAACCATAATTTACTATCTCTTACTTTCACTCCCAGCCAACCTAAAAGGAAAACAGTTCCTTCTCTCCTTTTTTTGAGACTAGGTCTATCTATCTCATCCAGGCTGGAACTGTTGTGCCTACTCATTTGCTGTTGTTCAGTCATTTCAGTCAAGTCTAACTCAATGACCTTATTTGAGATTTTCTTGGCAAAGGTATTGGAGTGATTTGCCATTTTCTTCTCCAGCTTGTTTTACAAATGAGGAACTGAGGCAAACAGGGTCACATATCTAGTAAGTACCTGTGGCCAGATTTGAACTCAGAAAGAAGAAACTCAGGCCAGTCATAGGTCAATTTTAATCCTGATTACACAGAATCTTTAAGCTGCCCTGCTTTTCAAATCTGAGCTGATTCATCCCTCCTTAGGAAGTTCATTTGCTCTGTGCTCTGAGAGTCTCATCATATTGATGCCAGACTTAACTTGGAAATTCAATTAGCATTAGCCCTACAGAACCTCAGAACTCCTAAGCTCAAGAGATGCACCAGCTTCAGCCTCCCAGGTAGCAAGGACTACAGGAATGCATGATCATGTCCTGATACAGAACCCTTTAAAATACACACACATATACGTATGAGTATACACACATATATGTAAGTGTACACACACACACATACACACACATATGTATATTTAAACAAAATATATTCCAAGTCCATGTCCATAAGTATAAGTCTTAATTTGCATATTGAGTCCATCACCTCTGTCAAGAGGTGATATACTTCATGACTTCTCTGGAATTATGGTCGATCATTGCTTTCATCAGAGTTCTTAAGTCTTTAGAAGTTGTTTCTCCTTACAATGTTATTTTACTTGTATAAATTATTCTCCTTTTAAATCAACTGTAAATTTAAGTAAATCATTTGTTAGGTAGAGAAAGTCCATACATTTTATCCTGGTGGTAATATAAAGCACTGGAGAATTTAGTATTAATTCAAGTTTTGTGTAAATTTGAATAATTAGAAAAATATTCTTATTGTAGATTTGAGTGCAGAAAATCCGCAACAAAAAAAACTGATACATGGGATAACAATAAAAATATGATAAAAATTAGCCAGATTTGATTTGCTAAAACATGTCATTGTAATATCCACTTGTAATTGTGTAGGGTCGATGATGAAACACTCTCCTCCTGTCAAGGAAGTCATAGATTTAATGTGCAGAAAGAAACATTATTTTTAAATGGCCAAAGGGAGATTTTTTTTGCTTGACTATGCATATTTGTTACAAAAGTTTTCTTTTTCTTGCTTTCTTTTTTCATAGGGGGTTGGAATGAAGAGAGAGAAAATAGTTCTTAATCAACTGAAAAAAATGAAGCTATACTTTAACAAAAAGAAGCAGTATTTTATGAGCCTGCTTAGCTATCCCTAGCAATATTGTGATTTTTGATTGACTTCTTGTTAATACAAGCACATCTCTCCCTTTAAGCTGCATTTGCACTGGACTTCAATGACTGTGGAAGAGTGAGGCCAAGAACTTTGTCCAAATCTGCCACTTAAATCCAAATCATGAGGAAGTCAATGCATTGCCCAATCATGATGTCATTGGTCTTTGGAAACAATGGATCATCCTCATCCTCATCCTCATCATCATTATCAACAACAACCTCAAACTATTAAACTCAGACAAAGAGTCAGGAATGGGTTATGTGATTGGATTGAGGTGGGTGGCAGCTTTCTGTTGTGAATGAGTTTGGACTTTCATTCAAAACTGTCAGATATAATAGAGCTCAGAATGCATAAAATATTGGTGGGGGAAAGCTATATTATGAAGGATGATAAATGCAAAAGATCTAAGAAGACCTGACACATGATGAAGGATATATGGTTGCACAAGGCTTTTGATAGCGCATTAGCTCTTTGCTTCCTGGAGTTCCCTAGTGGAATGCAAGCTCCATCAGGGTAGGGGATGTCTATTTTCTGTTCACTTCTCTAGCATGTAGCACACTGTCTGGCATATGGTGGGCACTTAATAAATGCTTGCTGATTGTTGGCCTTGAAAAAGGAAAAATCTCCATCCCTCTCCTCTGGTGAGCAGAGGAGGACAAGCACTTCCCTTTTTTTGGGTTGACTGTATAGTCTTGCATCAAGGTATATGCAGTGGGAACAGATTTATCATCTAATTTGATTCTCTTTAGAAAATGCTTTTTCCCCCCATAACCTCAGAATCTTTTCATCAGTGGAAAAATAGAACACTTAGCACACTGAGCAGCACTGAATAAACACATAATTTACATGAGACAGAAGGAGAGAAAATTAATAAGTATTAGCAAGCCTGTGGAAATTTCTAACCCAGTATTAAATGTGCAAATCTATCAAAAATCATAACTCTTAACATTAGCACTAAAGCTCCAAGATAGACCAGCCTTCCTGAATAAAAGCAAAAATGAATTACCCAGGGACCCATATAGCCATCATAAAGGAGAACGCTGTTGATGCCTGCTATTTTGTCTGATGGAGGCAGAGTGACTTCCTCCATGGCATTAATTCCAGCCTGCTCCTTCTGGTTTAGCCAGGCTGTGTCAGATCTCTAGTTAGCCTCTTTTTTGAAGCTATTGATACTTGCTTCTTAAATTCTCTTGAAGAGAATTCTACAATCCAAGACAAATCTAAGAGTCAATGAAAATGTTCCTGCTTTTCAGGGAATAAGTCAATTTTGTATCAAGGAATAATAGATTTGGAGAAGGAAGGGATCTTAGAGGCCACTGAGTCCAACATTCTGATAGGAGAATGGAGCACATCCTTGCTCGGGGCAGGGGGATATTACAGATAAGCAAACTGAGGCAGAGAGGTTAAGTGATTTGCCCAAGGCTACATCAATGGGAGGTGACCAAATTTGGGATTTGAATCCAAGTCCTCTGATTCCAAACCCAGCTGTCTTTCCATTACAGCATACATCATCACATTATGGAGGACCTACCTTATTAATAAATAAGAGAAAGTCATCTTCTCCATCTCACATGACTAACTGAGGCAGTATTTAGCACAGTGTCAGGCATAAAGTAGGCACTTAATAGATGTTTATTGATTGGTTGATGGATTAACTTGACCACTTTCTACGTTGATGCCAATTTTTTTCTAGCTGGTTAGCTTTTATGTCCTTTGTAACTTCAACCTGTCTTTCCAGATTTATTTCAAATTGCTAACTCATCATACAATCTCTGTTCTGGCCACATTGGTCTATGTATTGTTCCTCAGGCACAGCATTCTATCTCCCACTTTGGTGCTTTGGCATTCCAATCACTCCTCACCTCTGCTATGGAGCTTTCCAGGGTTCCTTCAAGGTTGAGCTGAAGATCTTCCTCCTATATGAGGCTTATTCTGATTGCTTCAGTCTTTTGAACCCTTTCCTCTTCCTCCTCTAGAAATTACTTTGTATATCATTTGTACTTTTCCTAAGACAGAATGTAAATTCTTTGAGGGTAAGTTCTGTTTAACTTAGACCTAGTGCTTGGCACACACACACACACACACACACACACACACACACACACACATATAAATAGATGTGTTTAATCAATGTTTGTTGAACGATGGAATAAATGTTGTCAATAGCGTTTTAATGCTGATGGTTTTTTATGGTGTTACTTAGAATATCTTAAAAGGAAAGCACTTTATAAGGCATAAAACAATATCTAAATATGAAATATTATCACTTACTTTTTATGCATTGTGCATTTCAAAGATAATTTAACAAAAGTGAGACAATAGTTGATCTCAAGAAGCTTACATTCTAACATGGGAAGTAACATACAGGAAGTCCCAAAAGTTTTCTTGCAGTTTCTAGCTTTTAATAACAGAAAATTGCATGAAGACTTTTGGAATACCTTATATACTTAAGGAAGTGGTGGTCAGATAAAAGAATGTCGGTCCTAGAAGTAGCATAGATCACGAGTGGAGCCATAAGTCAAATAATTACTACTCCCTTAAACAAAAAGCCAACATAAGGGAGAGTGATTGGGTATGATTGCGGGCCAGATGACCAACCTTATGTCTGGGTAAGTACTGGAGTGTTGGTTCATCATTGAGTGAAATATGAAACATGGTCACAGGACAGCTAGATGATGGGTTGGGTGACTTTCCATTCTTTTGTGTGACACTCAGGACATCTCAGCCACAAGGCAGCCAGTAAAGTAGAGTGCATGTACACCTAGGGTGTATGTATGTGGATCATGGGTTCTGGTGACCAGAGTGACTCAGTTCCAAAGGAAGAGAAGAGTATCAGCATAAGGGCAGTTGACAAGATGACTGGGTAGATATGCTTACCTAACAAGATAACCTCTTCTGGATTTTAGTAAGCACAAGTCCTTTACTAATTGATGTGATTAACAAGTGATGTGTTAAATATTTTAGAAATCCATTTTTTATTCTTCCTAGAGTTAAGAGCTTAATGAATATATATTCTGTCCTATAGAAGTGTCTTGGAAATACTCTGATTGGCCCACTTTCATATTTATAAGGATACTTTGAGACATTTCACAAAAGGAAAGTTCAAGATTTTATATGCATTTTTATATCCAAGAAATTAAGAATCAGCTGAAATTGATTTGGGAAGAAGCCTGATGTGGAGAAGTAAGTGAAAATTTGAAGTAGGCATACTTATCTTCAAGTGTGATCTGAAGGAATTGAGTGTCTCATTATCATACTCTGGGAAATGGTTGGTTAATTTATTACAGAGAACTTAAGGGGATTATAGTTTGATAAAATTTATGCTACACCATAAAGACTTAGGCCACACTTTTAATCGAATATGAAATATTCATACTGTGAAATTTTGTTAGGATGCATTTTATGGGACACACCTCAGTGATTTTGCTTATAAGATTTTACTTGCTTTAAGTGACACTGTGATCTCAGTGATATAAGAATTCCTTCCAACAGGGTAGATTGCAAACCACTCATCCCTCATCCTTTGTGACTCTTTTCCATACCATCTCAATGATATTTTACAGGGAGTGGGGGTCTACTCAATATTCTGAAGGCCTTTTTCTAGGATTCTTAACATTACATGTTAAATGGTCACTGTTACCTATGGAACATGATAGGTGTCCATTAGTTATTTGATACCTTTTAACAAATAATCCTCTTATTTCCCTTTGAGATTGAAAGCATTTATAGAAGAATTTAAAATGTTGAATGTTTTAACATTAAATTTTGGGATTTGTGAATCTAATCCCATGTGCACTCTTTTAGGGACAAGGAAATTGCTGACCATTGTGTCCCCAAATAAAAATACCTGGGTTAGTCATCTAGTGGGGATGATACCTAATTAAATGAAACCTTAATCCCTTAGATATTATAAGAAGAAAAACCTCCAGCTTGTTAGATGTTTTCTCTAGGAAAGATTGAGTTATCACAGTGCAGGGAAAAGAACACTGGCTTTGGAGTCAAAAGCCTTGGGTTTAAATAGTCCCTCTTACATATCTCTTCAATGTCCTTGGTCCAGTCTCTTGGACTCTCTGGTTCTCAGTCTTCTCCTCTATAAAATTTAGTGTTTGAATTATACAATCTCCTAGCACCCCTCCATGTCTAAAATTAAGATTCTAGTTCCTATGATCTACAGAAAGACATGGATGAGATTTGTACTAAACTCTATTTTTTAAGAATGGTCTAGTGAATCACAGAGACTTAAAAAACAGAAGCATAATATGATAAGTGTAGGAGGCTAGAGGCCCAGATTGCTGGGTCAAAGGATGTGGGCATTTTAGTCACTTTTTTTTCATAATTCCAAATTATTTGGTCAAACGATTGGACCAATTTCCCAGCTCCAACAATGGTGCATTAATGTATCTATCTTTCTATAATCAACACTTTCATGTTATCCATGCAGTAACTACAGCCCATAGAGGCTAAGTTCTTTGTCCAAGGTCACATAATTAGTAAAAAGGCCATGATTCCTCTGACTCTGAAGCTAGTACCCTTTTTACTACACAATGTCGTAACTCCAAAGGTTGACTATTAAGCTTGGAATTTGGGGGGGCATGAATTATTTAGTAGAATTGAATCTGTGCTATAGTAACATAACAAAATGCATTGAATTTGTATGGGGCAGTACTAATTTTCATTCTCCATTTGAAAAGGAACTATTCATAAGCACACATAGTTAGGGGGCTCTCATCGTAGGGAACTGTTGTTCCTTAGCAAGTAGGTATTTTCTTTAGCTTCTCCATTGATGCCTTTCTTGTATCAGTAAGGCAGTCAGCCTCAGACACAGAAAAAACATATAGCTTTTAAACTGGACTTCTCCTTCATCCTATGTTGGTTTCAATGAGGCTGCTTTCTAAATATTTAATTCTTGTACTTATTCATTAGCAAACAGCTCTGAAAATTTCCTTTCACAGGGGTTTTTTGCATGACTTTTTATGATGGAAGTTTATTTGTTCTTGCCCTAGGTCTATAGCAAATGTAGCTGCATATTTATGCTTGAATAGAGGCCTATGGGAACAAATTTCCTCCCATCACATTTCCTTTCTATGTCAAATACCAATGATTCATCAGTAACTGCTTCTGGCCGTCAATATCCCTGGTGGAATTTGCACATTGTAGACAAGTTTCTAGTTTCTTATCAGTGTGATGCCACCATTTTCTCAAAGCCAGTCAGTGTTTCCATGTTGGCTGAGTATGAACCTAATGAAATTCCTTGGTGTTGGGCTTTAATATGAGACAGAACGGCATTCACAAGATGGCCCATTTCTGCTCTGAGGCAAGAAACAAAAAGAGTTCAGCAGGCATTGGCCCACTGAAGCCTAACTGCTACGCTCATGTCATAATCCTAAATCATGGCAGACATTTTAAGTATTTTTTCCCTGTTCAAATGACATTTGCAAGATTAAATATTGATATGCTAGAATGTTGGTGCATGTGTTAGGCATTTAAATGTCTTTTTTTTAAACCAAAAATAATTGCTTGAATTTAGGAAGATGATACCAGAGGATGCATCTCCCCTTTGAGGGGATTGAAGTGGGTGGAACATTTGCATAAGATTTTTCTCTCCTTCTTGCTTCAAAAAGAGAAAAAAAAGGAAAGACAAGAAGATGATGGTGTACTATTCCTAGGATCACAGAACTAGAGGGGTCTTAGAAGCAATCTCATATAGTCTATTCATTTTATAGCTAGGGCAACTGAGGCCCAGGGGTTTTGTGACTTGCTTTAGGCCACATAAAATGTAAGCATTGGAAGCAGAATTTGAATCTAGACCCTCTGACTACAGGGGCAGTACTTGTTTCACTGTCATATTGCTTTCCCCTACATGAGCATCAGCACTGTCCAACATGGTCCAATGAGGTCCAATATTCTACAGGAGAGAGGGAAAGAATGATGGGGTAGGAGACAAGAGACCCAGGTCTACTTCTTGTTCTCTTTCCAAAAGATTCTTGGTTCACCGTGATCGCTCCCCCACCCACCCTGCCACTGTGCTATTTGCTCAGTAATAATGAAAGTTTATATAATGTTTAATCTAGCATTTGTACATCACTTGAAGGTTTTTGTCTTTCAGTTGCTTTCAGTCACCTCCAATTTTTTGTGACCTCATTTGGGGCTTTCTTGGCAAAGATATTGGTGTAGTCTGCCATTTCCTTCTCCAGCTCATTTTACAGATGAGGAAACTTATGGGGTTAAGTGATTTACCCAAGGTCACACAGTTAGTAAGTGCCTGAGAACAGATTTGAGCTCAGGATAATGAGTCTTCCTGACTCCAGACCCAGTACTGTATCAATTGTACAGTCTAGCTGCCCCCTTGAAAATTTGTAAAACCCTTTATGTGAGGGAGGCACTATTGTTATCTGCATTTTGCAGATGAGGAAACTGAGGCTGAGAGACATTCAGGGGCTAAGGTTGCACAGCTAGCAATAATAACAGTGACCATAAGGATGCGGGCTAACAGTTATATAGTGCTTTAAGGTTTGTAAAGTCACATACGTTATCTCCTTTGGCCCTTTGAGTGGGACCTTGGGTAAGTCATTTTACTGCTTTGGACCTCAGATGACTCGCTTATACATAGTAGGGACTTTTCCTTTGCATCTAGGTTTCCAGTAATTACCACTAGCTCTGTCCTTTCCCCTCTGGAATTTTTAATGCTTCCTGGAGGCTTCTCAGAAGTTCGTGGAATTCTGCACAATCTTGTCCAACTCACTGGAGTAATACAAGGCTGGAAGCTGAATGGCAAGAGAGGCTTTCACAGGTAGTGCTTCCACAGGGGGCAGCACTCTGCCTGAGAAAGGATGTTCAAAACCACCTAAAGGACCTTTTTCTGTACCCACTGGGTACAATCACAGGACATGATTTTAACTAGAGCTGGAAATGTGTTCATTAGATGAGAGGCAAGTTGTCCCTAATGTTGTCTGTAAGTGAGCTATGTGCCTTCCCGGAGAAAGAGGGGAACAATAAAGCTAGAGGTTAGAACCCTGAACTGAGAATCAGAAAGACCTACATTCAAATCTTACAGACACTGACTAGCTGTGTGACCCTGCACAAGTCATTTAGCCTATGTCTACTTCAGTTTCTTCATCTGTAAAATGGGGAACATAATAACACCCACTTGACAGGGCTGTTGTGAGGATTGAATGAGATAATACATTTAGAGAAAAAGCACTTTGAAATACATAAAGTGCTACATCATCATAGCAGCTGCCATTTACATAGTATTTACTGTGTGCCAAGCAGTGGGCTAAGAGATTCACAAATATCTTATTTGATCCTCACAACAACCCTGTGAGATAAGTACCATGACTATTACCATTTTACAGTTGAGAAAACTGAGGGAAACCAAAGTTAAATGACTTGCCCAGGGTCACACAGCTAGTCAGTATCTGAGGCCAGATTTGAACTCAGGCTTTCCTGATTCCAGACTTAATGTTCTATCCACTGTGCTGCCTAGCTAGTGATATTGGCTTCCTCAGTGTTCCACAAACAATGTCTTCTGTCTCTTTACTCTGGGCATTTCCTCTAGCTATCCCCCATGCCTAGAATGAGCTCCCTTCTCATCTCTGCTACTGTCCTCCCCAGCTTTCTTCGAGTCCCTGTTAAAATCTCATCTTTTACAAGAAATCTTCCCAATCCTTCTTGGTTCTAGTTCCTTCCTTTCCACTGTTAATCATTTTCTATTTATTCTCTGTATCGTTTATTTGTACATATTTGTTTGTATATTCTCCCTCATTAGATTATGTGCTTTTTAAGGACAAGAACTGTCTTTTGCCTCTTTTTTAATCCCCAGGCCATAGAACAGTTCCAGGCACATAATAAGAGCTCAATAGATGTTTATTGAATACTTCTACCACCACCGCCACCGCCACCACTATTCCATCTACTAGTACTACTATTCCTACAACTTCAACTAGTACCACTACTACTCTAACTCTTTTTTCTTCTCCTCTTTCTTCCTCCTCCTCCTCTTCTTCCTACTAAGCCATGGGCATGATTATGCCAGTTATTGAGGCAGCCCAATGGCAGCAGAGCAGGGAGCAGTGATGGTGCCATTGGAGAGATGTACAGATCAGTGTACAGCATGTAAGGATCAGATTTGTGATTTCACTAGTATGGGGAACTCCCAAGTGATGAAGATTCCTTGACCAGTCTAGGAAGACATGTCTGGAAAATATAAACTTAAGGAGTTGCTTTGGTTACTGAGAGGCTGAGTGATTTGTCTAGGCTAACATAGCCAGAATGTGCTAGAGGCAAGGTTCAAAGTCATATCTTTCTAACTTTAAGATAGGCTCACTATGCATTGAGAACCCCAAAGAGGAGAGGAAAGGGATGGTAGATGTACCACTGTGTGTGAGGAATAGTGGGAAGGCTATATAGTTTGGCTTTACCAAGGAATATGGGGAAGGCAGTAATGAAATATAAGCTTGGAAAGATGGGTTAAAGCCAGGTTCTTGAGATTTTTAAATGCCAGCCAAGTATGTGCTTTATCCTAGAAGTTAAGGAGAGCCACTGGAATTTGCAGAGCTAAGGATGATCATGGACAAATCTAGCTTTAGGACTCTCACTTCAGTTGCTGTCTGCAGGATGGATTAGAGGAGGAAGAGGACAATCAACAGGCTATTATAATTGCCCAGGCAAGAGTTGGTGACTTGGGGAGGAGCCATGTGAGTGGAGGAGAGTGATATGCAAGAAGTCATGAAGGCACAATTGAGAAGATAATTGAGTCACTATATGGGGTGAGACAGTGAGGAGGCAAGGCTAACGACAAGAGTGGGAAACTGAGTGACTACAAGGATGGTAGTGGCTTTGACAGGAATCAGGAAGTTTGAAAGAGGAGTGGATTGTGAATAGAAGAAAATGGATTCCATTTTGGATATCTTGTGTTGTAGATGCTTCCAGTTAAAAATGTCCAGTAGTCAGTTGGTCATGTGGGCTCACAAGAGAGAATGGGCCAGATATATCACCTTCCCATCATGGCTGATGTCAAAGCCTGATTCTTAGGTGATATAGAAAATAGGGAAGTTGAGCCAACAATCTCAACAGCTAGTTTTTATGTCTCTAATATATTTAGAAGTACTCTGTCATCAAAAAATACCTTCACAAATGTTAGCTCTAGCTATAAAAACTGTGTTGAATTGAATTGTTACAGGATCATTGGGTTTAAAGCTGGAGCTTTTGACATGATTCGGCGAAGCCAAAGTAAGAGTAACTTTTACTAATCTAACATTTTAAACTCCTCTCTCCTATGAGGAACACTAAAAAGCAGAGAAGATGGAGAATGGATTCATCAGATAGCTTAGAAATGATCTTAACCAAGGTTTTGTACAATCAAATATAATCTATAATTATTAATCCATCCCTTTTAGAAAATATATATAAATTTTACAAAGAGTAGCTTTTATCATTGATACTCTTGAATTTCAACTTAGTTCCTCCATTTGAACATGGAAGGATTTTTTTCTTCTCACTTTGTTAGGGTGACAGAATCCCTGCTAAAGCTGCTGACTTTACAAAAGGTATCTTGATCTGAATCAAGACGTCCCGCTAGGAGCCACAGAGAGCCACATCTGTGGATACCTTTTCAACATTCGTGGGTTCTTCTGTTGAAACAACAGCCAGGGATCAGGAATTGGGAGGGACCTTCAAGATCACTTAGTCCAACCCCTTTATTCTACAAATAATGGAACAGAGGCAATGAGAAGTTAAATGATTTGCGTAAGGTCAAAGAAATATTAAGTGTCAGAGCTGGGATTTGAACCCAGGTTTCTGACTGCTAACCCAGTACCCTTTCCGTTACATTGTTCTGTATTGGGGTCCCTATGCTGACTCCTTAGGGCCCTAGGAAAATATAAGTAGTAAAATCTCTAGATGCTGTTCTTCCAAAGAGACAAGGCACTTCAGTATCCAGATGAAGAACTGAACTTACCAAGAGGGTACAAAGACTAGAACACTTTCACAGGCTGGAAAACTAGACAGCAGACTTACTTGCCATCATCACCTACTTTCTTCTCCTTTCCTCTAAGCCAGAGGCTCTTAACCTGGGGCCTTTGAACTTAATTTTGAAAAATATTTTGATAAATACTTCAACAAAATTTGTTTTCTTTTTAATTCTATGTATTTTATTCTATGCATTTAAAACATTATTATGTCAAAGAATCCATAGGCTTCTCCAGCTTGCCATAAGAGATTATCTGACAATGAAGTATCTTTTCTCTTTCCCAGGACCACCCTCTCCACATCTTAGTCCCATCTCCTCTAATCTTTTTCAGCAAATTGAACTCTCAATCATTCACTCTTATTTATCTTTAATCTCACCCCATCTCTAATTCCTTTGTTTCCTTTTATTTATTCATTTGTTCCTTCCTGTCTCCCTCCCTCCCTCCCTCCCTTCCTTCCTTCCTTCCTTCCTTCCTTCCTTCCTTCCTTCCTTCCTTTCTTCCTTTCTCTCTCCCTCCCTCCCTTCTTCCCTTCCTCCACTCCTTCCTACTTTCCTTCCTAGCATTGGTAAAAGTATGATATATTATTGATGAGTCAATTCTTGGTGGTTTTTCCCTATGTTCTTATAAACGCATTTAGTGTTATCATATTAGTAACTATAGAAATGTACTATATTGTGCTGTGAGATACTTTTGGGAAGTGTGTGTGGTACAAGGGAGAACTCACTATAAAATGAAAAATGGAAAAATATCTGAATATTGTTGTTATTCAATCACCATCACTTCTTGCCAAGGCCCAACTGCAGTAATTGGTCCTATTGTCGTTAGGACTCCCGCTAGAATTCACAGATGTGCTCAGATTGCTGTTTCCTATTTGTTTTGCTAGGTGTGTGGCAAAAACCCAAGGCCAAATTTACCCTTTTCTATTTAAATGGCTAGTAGTTTTTATGGAATATAACTCTCAATTTGCTAATTTCCTTATGACATTGGTAAAAATGCATTTTGGCAGAATGCAAAATTTCTTTTCACTTCATGATCTTCCTCCCTAAATAATTAGCTTATGTTCTAAGGCTGTGCATTTTTAGGAGTCACGATTTAGTATGTATTGTATTTTAATTCCACGACCACTGTAACAACCAGTACGTAGCATGACCCAGTGTCTAGAGGACTGTCCTCAGGTTAGCGGGCTCAGGTTTTGCTGCTGACACATAAGGGTTGTGTGACCACAGACATAGCATCTCTTGAATCTTTCCTCTTTTCATTATAGACACAGTTACTACCCTAGTCCAGGTTCTTATCACCATTTGTCAGGATTCTTATGATAGCATCCTCCTTTGTCTCTTCACCTCAATGCTCCCCCATCAATCTATCTTCCACCAAGCTGCCAAATTGATTTTCCTAATGTTCATATCTGACTATGGTACACTTGAACTTAATAAGCCTTGCTGGTTGTCCTTGTTTATCCTTCATACTCGAGGAAGATCAATGACATCATGATGTTGGGGCCAAGGTAGCATGTTCAACTCTGACTGATCAGTCCAATGTGAGCTTGGAAGGCTCTACCACATTTCAGTCACAAATAGTCCATTTGAACATTCAGGATGGAATTGTCTCAGGATTTTCATGTCTCATATTTCCTTTTTGCTACTGAGATTATGTTTTGCTCATAGAGCACAACACCTTCTTAAACAAGGGCACGCGGTGCAGGGTGGTCCTGTGCCAGCATCTCCCATTTCCTGTTGCCTCTAGGACTATATATAACCTTCTCTATTAAGCTTTTACAACCATTCACAATCTGGCCCCAACCTTTCTTCGCAGCTTTGTTATATGTTACTCCTCGTTCTACACTAATCTTACCAATGTGGCTTTTTGGCTGTTTCTTGCATACAGCACTCCATGTCCTCTATCCATATCTTTACACTGGCCATCCTTTACGCTGAGAATTCACTCCCTCTTCAATGCTATATCTCAGAATACCTTCCTTTCTTTAGGACTCAGTGCCAGTAACTCAGGAAGCCTTTCTTCTTCCCCCAAACACTAGTACCCTCACATCCTAAGCTAGCTTACATTTACTCTAGGTCCTTTTATGTAATCTGTCAATAGTCATCATTAAGAACCAACTACATGTCAAGAAGGCACCAAACTAAGCACTAGGGACACAAAAAAGAAGCAAAACAGTCCCTAATATCAACGCACCTTTATGTACATCTATCTTGTATGCTCCTAGAGAGTGTAAGCTCTTTGAGAGTTTTTATTTTTATTTTTGCATTCACTGTGCTATCACACAGTAGGCACTTAATAAACCCTTGTTGATTGATTAGTGAATGTGATAGTGATTTAACCACTCAGTGCCCCAAGAAGCTCTCTAAAATCATGTTACAGTCAAGTTGCCAGTCTGTATCAGTCAACGTTCTTCCTATACCTAGAACTCCCCACACAGAGGAAATTAGAGATCTGGGTCCCTATTCTCCCCACTCTCAGAATAAGAAAGGAATCAGTGCAAATACTTCATTTCCCAAAGTCACAAAATAGTCTCACTTATACTTGAATTCAGAACATTTTAAAACAGATATGTACAATTGATATAAACCTCATTTTTGTAAAGAGTTTTTCTCATTCATCTTTGTGAATGGCAAATAATAGAGCTACAAGCTTGCTTGCATTCCGGGTGACTCACTCAGATGTTCATCACTCCAAATCCAGTATTCTATCCACTATGCCACCTAGCTGACTCTACTTAATATCAGATTTATTCAGTGTGACTCTGGTTCCTGTAACTTTTGTGGGGGAGGGGGATGGGGGGACTGTGAGAACACATAGGTTGCTCATCTCTTAGAGTCCACTGTTGTTCTACCACCTACCCACTTCCTCTTATAGTAGGACATGTCCTGAACACTGGGTCCAAAGCCACTTTTCTAGTTTACCATATTGGTATAGATTCCAAACTACTGACACATTATATGTCTTTCTATTGTCCTTTAACATTTAAAATTACTTTTAAATCTTTTTTTTATTATAAACTTGTCATCAGCAAACAAAATCATTTTACTATGCTAAAATGTATAAAAAAGAGCATTGTGTTTGAGTCCATAAACTTGGAAGGTAGCTTTGTTTTTTACAAAGTGTTTATAAAATTTAATAAGAAAACAAAACAATTTTGTTGTCTTTTATGTCCCCCTTTGGACTCTGTTGTATTTTTCTCTATATCTTGTTTATTTTCTTCTCCTAACTCTGGTCTGTTCCACAGTAGGGGCTTTAATAAGTGCTTATTGAATTGAATCGAATTTCTTGAATGGTCATGAAACTCATTTAATTGATTCATTTTTCGCCACTGGGACCTAATGCTAATGATAGCCCCAAATAGGAGCATTTGTAGAAGCTCACCACGGAGTGGGAATCCTTCTTTGATTCAGACTTCGCCATGGACCTTCTTCACAATGATGGCAAATGCTTAGTGAATTGCTCCCTGTTGGATTCTCTACTCACTGTTGATAATCCTTGGCACACTAATCATCTTTGTCATATAACCCTGTATGAGCTTGAATGAGTGGAAGATACTTTGGGCATTTTACTCTATTGAGTCAAATGCTTTTTTTGTAATGAATGATAATAGACACAGAAGGAGCCTGTATTCCCCACATTCATCAGTAAGTGGTATATAGGTAATGTTTGGTCTGCCACAGAAAACAACCTATGAAAGCCTCATTTTTCCTTTCTTCTGTTTTCATACAAAATATCCACTAACTGGGTAAGACCTGCAGGTGTTAATATCTCCATTTTGCACATTAGGCTGAGAGTAAGTGAAGAGATTTCTCCATAATTACACAGCTCAAGCCCCATTTGAAATTTGGTCTTTTTTGATTCTACCCTCAGCACTCATCCATTCTGCCGCAGAAAGGACCTGTTTGTTCTCCTATCTTCTTCTTTTCCCAAGGGCACTTCTTTTTGTGTATATGGTTCTTACCATGCGCAAGGTCTTCTCATCTTTCTCCTTTTCTTCCCCCAACGTAGTATTGATTTTGAGCTTTAACCAATGATTCAGACAGTGAACAGAACATAGATTCTGAAATGACTCCACATCAAGAGGCTTCTGAGCTGCTAAAATATACCCAATTTCATTGGGGGGAGCAGTACCAGGCTATCCCACCATATCCATAACCTTCCCGTTCTTTTCTTGGAGAAGGTTTTCATGGTATATTAGCCTGAGTCAAGAAGTAACTTTAATCTTGGGTTTCTCACATTCCTTCCTCCTAAATCATATGTTGTAGTAGGGGAAAAGTTGACTTCATGAAGACTTGGGTTCTAGTTCTGCCTCTAACATACTGGATATTTGAAACTGCGCATCTTATTTAGCCTCAGCATACTTTAGGTGAATATTTAGCACTGTACATTTCAGAGAAGGTGTTGACCAGCATCGGATCAGGGAGTTTTCTTACTAGAGAGTTCCTGATTCCAATTAAATCAGAGGACCAATCCTTACCTATATTTGTGTATGGATGTGTGTGTGTGTTTGTAGTCCCAAAAGTCTTAGTGCAATGTTAAGCACTAATAAAGCTTCATAGAAGCTTTAATAGCTCAAAGCCACACTAAGACTTTTGGGATGCCATGGATATGTGTCTGCCTATGTATCTATCATATATCTGTCTGTCTGTCTGTCCATCTATCTATCTATCTACCTCCATCATCATTATCATCATCTTTACCCACCTATCTGGCTATATCTATGTATGTAAATATCTCTCTATCTATCTTTGTAACTAACCATACTTAAAAATAGTGTAATAGCTTTAGAGATGAAAGGACTTGAAAGGCCATCAAGTCCAATCTCTATTTTGCACCTGAAGAAAATGAGACCTACAGAGTTAAGTGACTTGTCTAAGGTTGAACAGGTAAATAGTGGCAGAGTTGGAATTAGAACCCAGTTCTTCTGAATCCATACCCATTTTTTTTACCTCCAATATATCATAGTCTCCCTTTCCATTGGGTTAAATTCACCATGTATAAACATTTATGTTGATTTAATCTGGAGGAGCTTATCAACTTCTTTATAGAATATCTCTTTCTCCCTCTTTCTCTTCCCCCTTTCTGTTTCTCTCTCTCCTCATCTTTTGCAACAGGTGCTTATATATAAGTTACAATTATTTTTAAGGTAGGATTTTCTGCAGGTTTCTTATTGTGAATCCTGTAAAAAGAAATGACCAAAAGTCCCATGAAATGATACCTCTTATTGTCCTTGGACACATTATAAAGCCAACTCACCCAACTCTTTGTTTCTCCAAGAACCAGTGAGTCATCTTTCCATTACTTGTGACTTCCTTCTGCTTTCATTTATATTCCAAAGGTCACTAAGGAGGTGGCTCAGTTCCTCAATAGTCTATTAAGTTTTTGCATGAAGCTGATGTACATTGGATGCCAAAAGTTAAGTTAGGATTTGCATTAGGACATTGTGGTGTTTTTCTGCCCTTTGCCCCTCCCGCTTTCTGCTAGGTGACCACTTTAAATAAAAAAAAGATGGCTACACAAAGCCAGGAGCCACTTTGTATTTTAATTGGTTTTATGGGTTTCCAAGGCTAATAAAGTCATTATCTTGTGAGTTGTTTCTCTGTGCTTGGCTTGGTCAGTCCTTAGTAGGTGCAGTCTAATGCTGGGACTCTACCAAGTCTTTTCATCTGGCTGGAATATGCCAGAGCCTTGTGGTAATTTCCTCCTAGCATAGCCTTCGAGATCCTCCACATGACAGTGAAGGATGGGAACAGGACTTCTATGGAGGTATTCATGTAATGGAAAAGAAAATGAACTCATAATTAAAATCTTACATATGGAGTTCTTACAGAATATATACAGTAAAAGGCTACAGGAAATCTCTAATTTTATCAGTGAAAGAATGAAAAACCATGAAAATGTCACCGTGATAATATAGAGTGCCGAGGAGAATGCAGGAAATGAAAACAGATAGCTGGGAAAAGGCAGATGGTCTAAAAGCTATTTTTAAAATAGTGTTTTATGACAAATTTGGAATGTAAGCAAATAACCAGAGCAAATACCACCTCTGATGGACGGGTGAAAAATCAACCTGAAAGAGAGGAAGAAAATGTAGAATATTACCGACCTCCTCTCCCCCAATAACAAAACTCTTCCCATGTGCAGAAGATTCTGATGATCTGAATACTGCCGTAAATGTTGCTGTTCAGTCATTTCAGTCATATCCAACTCTTCATGACCTCATTTGGAGTTTTCTTCACAAAGATACTGGAGTGTTTTGCCATTTCCTTCTCCATATCATTTTACAGATGAAGAAAAAGAAGCAAACCGGGTTAAGTGACTTGCACTTAGGGTCACACAGCTAGTAAATAACTGAGGCTGGATTTGAATTCAGGTCCTCCTGACTCCAGGCCTTGTGCTCTATTCATTGTGTGACCTGGCATACATAAGGAACAGGCACATGCTTTTAGCTAAATCTTCTTGCAAACTCATGAGATCTAACATGCTAAATCTTAGGAAAGAGCAAATACAGGTCAGGGGAAAACACACTCAGAATCAATACTTATTTTTAGAATGTCAAGAGGTAGGGATACTGCTGGGATGAGAGTCAGAGTGGGGTCGCAGAAGGTGAGAATTCCCTTTTCTGTGCTCTTCTTTATGTGATTATTTGAATTGGGGCATTTGACTGGGGCAGCATTTTTACTATTTTATTTAGAGGTGTCAGATAAAAGGAAGGATGTTGGTATAGAAGTGGTTTGGCAGATGCAGAGCTGGCCATTCCTTGGTGGTATACGAGGGAACATGACAGAGCTTAAAGGATATCAACAGAGCAATTAGAGACAAAGTTACCCGGGTTACCATTTTGGCGTGTACCATGGTGCCTAGCACATAGTAGGCAATTAATAAATGTTTGTTCTTGTTGTGTGAGGTGAGGTGAGGTGACTGGCAATATATATCTGTTTCATTGACGGTGATCAGAAGCTCTGCTGGGAGGTATTGAGTCATGAGTTTAGAAAGAGCCATTCATTGCTTCTGACTTAATTCAATTCAAGTCCAATGGCCCAGGATACAACAAAAAGACCCATAAAATTCAAACATTCAAACAGTATTCTGTTCAACTCATCGAATGACCAAAGACAAGCTACAAAATTGCAACAAATCAGGGGAGAAATCAGTCTAATGACCTTGTCCTGAACAGAGGGCTTTCAGCTGCAATGATGTTAGTTAGAATGCTGATAACCATGCTCAGGATTCTCAGCAAAGGCACCATTTTGAGTCTATAGATGAAGCTGCCCTCCCAACTGCTCGTTTACTGCAGCTGAACTGATCAAGAGCTGCCTTGTAGGAGGTGTGAAACCCAAACAATTAATTTTCTCTGAAATTTACTAATCATTTGCATTTTGTGGTTTTGTTCCAAGACCTCCCTAGTCAATAGGTTTTCTAATGGCAGCATATTGACTGAGAGGCAGGGTCATGTAACAGAATGCTGGGCTTCAGTCTATGATACAGTGCCTGGTACCTGATAAGTACTTAATAAACGCTTGTTGATTGAAAGATTGAATTTTAAGTCAGAATGATCTTATTTAGAATCCTGTCTCAGATACTATTGATTGTGTGATCCTGAGCATGCCATTCAATCTCCATGAGTCTTAGTCTCATCTGTAAGATGGAGACAATGACATCTATAGACTTACCTGAGAGAGTTGTCGTGAAAGATAAGTGAGATAATGTTTGTAAGGGGCTTTGTAAACATTCGAGTGCTGCATATGATTATCATTTACCAAATCAACCAGTTATTTTATTATTACTTCAATCATTTTTATTGTTTCTATGTTCCAGATACTCTGCTAAACACTGTGGATCCAAAATAATCCAAAAATTTACAAAAAAATTCTTTCTAGAAAGAAGATCTATTGGGGTGACAACATATACGTATATAAGCATAGACAACATATAAGATAGGGAGGGACAGGATCTGTGGTTTTATTAGTATAAGGAATTACAGGGTAAGAAAACTCTCTTTACCAACATAGGTTACCACCTTTTCTAAAACTTAGAGTCCCAGAAAATTGCCTAGTATCATTTCTCAAACTTTAGGGGGCTCAGGATCCCTTTATGCTCATAAAAATTATGTAGGTTTTTTCTATTTCTGTTTGCCATATCAAAAATAAAAACACAACATTTAAACACCTTTATTAAATTTAACATAACAATGATAAACCCATTATATGTTAATAGAAATAACATACTTTTAGGGGGCAGCTAGGTGACGCAGTGAGTAGAGCACCGGCCCTGGAGTCAGGAGGACCTGAGTTCAAATGTGGCCTCAGACACTTGACACACTTACTAGCTGTGTGACCTTGGGCAAGTCAGTTAACCCCAATTGCCCTGCCCCCCCCCCAAAAAAAAACAAAAAGCAAAACAAAAAAAGAAATAACATATTTTGTGAAAAATAGCTACAATCAAAGGAAAAAATAATGAAAATTGGGATTATTTTGCATATTTTTACAAATCTCTTTAAAGTTTGGCTTGAAAGGAGACAGCTGGATTCCCATATCTGCTTCTGCATTCAATCTGTTGCAATCTGTTGTTTTGGTTGAAGTATATGAAGAAAGTCTGGCCTCACACAGATGTGTGGTTGGAGAAGGGAAGAGTATTTTAATAGGCAAATAGCATTTTAGGATTTTGATGAGAATAGGTTCAAACTTGTAGACCCTTTAAAAGGGCATCAGGGACTCTATAGGTACACAGACTATCCTTGAAAACTAACAGCCTAGAGTGCTGATAGGCTAACACTACACAGTTGGTATCTATCAGAGGCAGCATTTAAAGCCACGCTTTCCCAACTTTGAGACAACTCTAGGCAGTATGCCACACTGACTCTACAAATTTCAGTATTTTTACCAAAATTTTGACTTGTATTTACTAAAAGCAAGTATAACTTTGTATTTACAAGGTAATTTTTGTGAAAAAGTCATCAGAAGATGGGGGTAAAGGGAATCAAGAAACACTTCATGAAGAAGATGGTGCTTAACAGAGTGCTGAGACAAACAGGGATTCAAATCGGTGCAGGTGAGGAGTGAATTCTAGGAATGGAAACAGTCAATGTAAAAACCCAACAACAGGAGATTGATGTTTAAACAATCTGGCTAGCAGCTTCTGTGGGGGTGTAAGGTCCACCCACAGCCAGCACCCAGAAAGCTGCCAACAGCACAGGTTCTTTTGATCTGCTTTAATAAGGAAAGCAAGGTTAAGGGGTTGGCAAGCTTACTTTAATTCAGCATACAAATATCATTCACTTAGTTCAGGGGAAAAATCCAGTCCTGAACTTCAGAACAAAATACAAACAAATTACAAACATCAACAGACAGACCCAATACAATTCATAGTTACCAACATCTAGGTTCAGCCCGGGAGCTCAGAACAAGGGCTGGCCCAGAGTCATGCACCACCACTGCTGTGGGAATGAGCTCCAAGGAACAGACAGCCAACCCCTGGTTTTTATATCTTTCTCAGCATCAGGGGTGAGTCACACATGCGACTCACCCATGTGACCTAGAATCTCACAAAGAGGCAGACTTAAACCCACGAGGTCTAAGAGCCTCTGCTCTCCCAGACATGTAAACTAGGCCCTCCCTGGAGTTAGCCCTACCTTGGGCCCCACCTTAGTTGCCAATCCACACCTGCTAAGGTTTTATACCTAATAAGGGTTTAGGCCCTGGGGCTTAGCACTTAGTAAGACTCAATGAAATACACTGAATTAATCAAAGCAAACAAAAGCCAAACTCTTCAAGGGCACTTGTTGAACTAAGTGCTAAGGAGCCCATTTTTCTTACCAACACAATTGAGTGTGAGAAACAGAGAGGAGTCCAAATTAACTAGACTGTAGAGTACAAAATGGAGAGTTATATATAATAAGATCAGAAAGGTAGATTGAGACCAGCTGTGAAAGGCTTTAAAAATCAAGCAGGATCCCTTATTTTTTCCTAGTAGTAACAGGGCACATTCCATACACAGAGATGAAAAACTCATGGAGCTAATAGTGTCATTTAGCAAGAAATTATAAAGACAGAGAAGAGGGCCCAGGACAGAATGTTAGGGGAACAGTTAAGGAGTATGACTCGGGTCTGTCAAAGTTATTGATAATAAATCATTTTGTTCATATTCCCTCTCACTCTGAGGCCAAATGATACATTTTTTAGTTACTGATGAAAACAAATATATGAAGATAAATGTGAGTTTTTCTTTTCAAATTAAAAAAAATTAATGGAATCTTTTTTCTTAACCTTGATCATTATTTTTAAAAAATCACGTATATTCTCCATTTACTATGAATGGATATGACAAGCAAGGCCATTGAGCCAACATTAACCAAGATGGTGCTTAAAAAAACCCAAAAACTTTGTATTAAAATTAATTGATTATTTCAGTTTAACATGTGAAACTATGTCATGGTATCTGAATATATATTTTTTTCAGAATAGGAAATGTTTTTAGTGGTCCACCAACATCTTTGAAAAGTTTAATTGAGGTTCTTTAAGAATGCACATAAAGGTGGAAAGAATCTTCTCAGCCTCTCTGAGACTCGGTGTCCTCATTTGCAAAATGGGAATATCTAAGGGCTTTTCCTGTAAAATTCAGATCATCTATGGACCAGATTACTTTCAAACTTCTTTAGAAATCTTCCTAGAAATCTATGTAAGAGGCAATACAATGTGCTAATAGAAAAAGAAAAGAATTGACTTTCCTTTCACTGAGGTTAGAATTAATATTTTCCCAATTCACCTCTCAGTCTTATATCCCCCTTTTTAAGAAAAGGAGTTTAGACCAGATGATTTCTAAGGTTCCATTTACCTCTACGTATATAGGAAACTTACAATACCATGATCTGTTTAAAAGTCTCCCAGGGGAAACATGTCCAAACTTCAATTCAGGACACTCAAGTTCAAGGCTGAGTTCTAACAATTACTAGCTCATTGACCAGAAGCAAATCATGGAGTTCCCTTGAGAGTCATTTTACTTCTACAGAATGATAAGCTCTATAGATTCTGTCTCACAGACTAGTTGTGAGGATCAAATGAGATCATGGGAATAAAGTGTTTTGAAAACCTCAAAGTGCTATGGAAATGTCAGGTACAAAATGATGGTGACTAGCCAGCCACTTGGGATCCTCATGAGATCAAATTATATTAAATAAAAGGAATCTGGAAAGCATTGTTGAGGATTATAAAGTTAGGGATGAACTACAAACTAGGACAATGTGTAAAAAAATGAGACCTGGATTTGGATGCCATGGCTTATAGGGGAGGAATTTTATACCACTTGTCTAGAGATGGAGTGCAACTAACAAGGGCTAAACAAAACAAGACAAGATGACATGGTGGCTGTTCTTGTTTTTAATAAGCATTCTAATATAATGAAATACACTTTTAAATAAAAATGGGAGGGAGGGAGAAGATTTGACATATTGATCTGGTAGGGCTGGTATCATAAGGAGTAACATGTATAACAGATGTAGGATAATAGAAGATAGAACCGAGAATTAATGGAAGTCAGGGTCTGAGATAGAGCCATCAATAAAGTTTATGGCCTCAGATGTTTACATATAAATGCATAAAGTATCGTGAAGAAATTGGGAAAATCAGATTCTTCTGTAATGAAGTAAATTTACCTCCCAGGTATTATTGAGGGTTGGTGGAATATGACTCGTAACTGCAATGAGGATTTAGAGTATATACCTAAATTAAAAGGTATATAATTGTACAAAAAACATTCATATGAGGAAATCCAGGTGTGATCAAGGACTTTCACTTTCAAGATGTCTATGACTCTCTCTCTCTCTCTCTCTCTCTCTCTCTCTCTCTCTCGCCCCCTTACCCCTCTCTCCCTCCCTTCCTCTCCTCTTTTGTCTCTCTCTTCTTTTTTCTCTCTTTTCTCTTTTTTTTCTCTCTCTCCTCCTTTCTCTCTCCTCTTTCTCTTCTCCCTCTCCTCTATCTCTTTTCTCTCCTCTTCTCTCTCTCTTTGCTCTGTCTCTCCTCTCTCTTCTCTCTCTCCTCTATTTCTCTCTTCTCTCTGTATCTCCTCTGTCTCTTCTCCCTCTCTCTTTCTCCCTTCTGTCTCTATCTCTTTCTCTTTCTGTTCTCTCTGTGTGCTTGTTTCTCTCTATTTGTCTCACAGAGCAATTGGAGAGTTTGTGACTTAGACAATTTGACAATCTCATCCTTCAAAAGATGGAGGAATTGACAAAAGAAATTTCCATTCTATACTTGATTCTGACCAAGAAGGAAAGATTGACTGCAGAAGTAGAAATGAGAGGAATCTTGGAGGTAACTATTCAGTCATACATTTTGTGACAGAAAAGCAGAAAGATAGAAATAATCTGATATTCAGTCTAGATATGGAAGAGTGAACTTCAAAGGTTTTAGAGAGAGAATAGCTAGGATTCAAAGGCTTAGTATTTTACAAAGTAAGTAGATTCAAGTGGAATTAGAAGTTCAAAGAATGAAATGATGGAGAAATTATTATGATGAATAGGAAAAATGAGACTCCTGTGGTTATAATGGGATCTCATTAGCGAATTTAGAATTTGTAAACACATGTATGAAATGGAAGCCAGTAACAGTAATTGAATTTGAATACAAAAGAGTATCATGGTCCTGTTAAAATAGAGCCATAGATGCTATGTTTCATAAAGAAATGAGATTACAAGTGCTAAAGCAAAAAAAGGTGTTTCTTAAGGCTATATGGAGGGCAAGAAGAAGTAGAGGACAGGACCACTAGTCAGGGATCCATACATAATGGCATCAGAGCTTCAAGTCTGCTCATGTTTGGGCAAATCATTTCACCTCTCAGTGTCCCAGAAGACTGTAAGTTACAAATGAGTTGCTGATTTACATTGGTAGTAATGGGAAGAGAGGAAAGGGAGTAAGCATTTATAGAGCATCTGCTATGCACTAGGCATTGTGCTAAATACTTAACAGGTATCATCTCATTTGATCCTCACAACAACCCTATAGGCTAGGGGTTATTCTTAAACCCATTAAATTGAGGCAGATGAAAGTGAGCAACTTGCCCAGGGTCACATAGCTAGTAAGTATCTGGAGTAATATTAATACACAGATCTTCCTGATTCCAAGTCCAGTGTTAAATGATTCTAAGGGATTAACTTAGTTCTTTTTGAATCTCAGACAAGACAACAAGCACTAATTAGGTGCTTACTGTGTTCCAGACACTGTTAAACTCTAGGGATACAAATAAAGGCAAAAAAACCCCCAAAACCCAAAACAAAACCCAGTCACTATTCTCAAGGAGCTCACAGTCTAATGATGTACACTGCATGCAAACAATTAAGTAGAAACACATATGTGTGTGTACATATATATGTATGTATGTATATGTGGGTGTGTATATATACACACACATATATATGTATATACATATATATGTGTGTATACACACACACACACACACACCATGTAAATGGGAAATAACCAATAAAGAGAAGTTGGCGTTGAGATAAAATTTCAGTGGAAGGTAGGATATTAACTGGGACTTGAAGAGATCCAGGGGGACCAGGAGACAGAGATGAGGAGGCAGATAATTTCAGGAATGGGGGAAAGCCACTGCAAATGCATGGAGTCTGGGGTTGGAGTATCTTGTATGAGGAACAGCAGGGTGGCTAGTGTCACTAGGCGAGGGTACACGCAGGCAACGAAAGTGTGGGAAGACTTGTAACACAAGAAAGGACCAGGTTAAGAAGGGTTTTGAAGAGTAAACAGAATTATCCAGCAGGTGACAGAGAGCAGTTTATTAAATGAGGGTGTGATATGGTCAGACTTGCACTTTAGGATGGTTCATTTTGGGCCATGGGTCCCAAGTGGACAAATGAGGAGAAGTTGCAGAAAAGCATATTTCTGTTTGATATTAAAAAGAACTCCTTAAAATTAGAGTTATCCCAAAGCAAAATGGCTGGCTCAGGGGGTGGTATGTTCCACATCTCTGATAGAATCAAGGTGACCACTTACTGGAGATGTACAGAGAGAAATCTTTCCCAGGAACACTTTGGAGTAGACAGCCCCATCCAGCCCTGGAACTCTGTGCTCCTGGGCCTGAATGACATAGACGCATGGTTTCTTGGCTTCCACTAGCACTCATTTCACTGCCTTTTAAGCCACAGGGCTGAAAACTCATCATGCTTCTACATCAACTGACTAGGGTCCTATGATGAGGGTTTTCTGTTTCTTCTTTATTTCCTTTTTCATCTGGGAGATAGGAGGGAGAAAAAATTAATGCTTATTAATTGAAAAATGAAATTTCCAAAAAAAAAGCCTTCTGAGTCATCAGGCATGCCCCAACATCTTTAGCCTGTCATTATTTAAAGCATCCCTGGAGGAAAAAAGACCTCTCGTCACTCTCCAGGTGTCACCTTCAGGTAGAAGTAGCTTGTTATACATTGTTTAGCTCACTGCCAGGAGGCACGATGGTGCTAGAACCATAGATGTTTTTTGCTGCCTGGTACCTAGACAGCAAAACAACCACCCGGGAATTCAAACTGCTACTTTTCCAATAAAAAGTTTCTTGGTCATTGTGGGCATCTTGCAAGTGTTTGTGTATGTGGTTTCACAAATCTCCTCTCTCTGTTGGGGAGTCTGTAAA
This sequence comes from Trichosurus vulpecula, assembly GCF_011100635.1. Taxonomy (NCBI): domain Eukaryota; kingdom Metazoa; phylum Chordata; class Mammalia; order Diprotodontia; family Phalangeridae; genus Trichosurus; species Trichosurus vulpecula. Next base: position 227,323,371 of record NC_050576.1, read on the forward strand.
CCTTCTCACAATGCAGACTTTGCTGTAGTCCCAGGGCTGAGTCCCATCAGCTGATGGATGATGCCGCCAGCAGGATTCCTGCAAAGTCAACAAGCCAGGAAGGTCATCTTTGAATTGATTTACCTAAGTCTAACTGTAACACATCAAATAATGAATATGCATACACAGAAGGCACTGAAAATTTAGAAAGAATCATCTCATTCTGCAGAAATGAGACTTTCCTTTGGCTGACTCTACAATCCTTCTGCCCTTCCCCCACCCCACCCCATGAATCCAGCCAATTCCTAAGTCTTTCCATAGTCAACATCTCGGTCATTTCATACATTCACTCACTCAACTTCATTTGTTAAACATTTTTAGAGTCTATGGCTATTGTGTGACAGACACCATACTAGATAGCAGGGGTGATGGGCTAGGGGTTGGGGTTAGCACAACAAACATAAGACATTCTTTCAAGGAGCTGACTACTGGGAAAAACAACATGAGCACAGAGGTCAATTAAATGTACATACACAGATACGCTGATACATATAAATATTAAACACATAAGCACTTACATATACTATGTACCACGCATTGTACTTAATGCTAGAAGTAAGTATATTTGTGTATATATGTATATATACATATGTGTACATAGTAATACATACATATGTTCACACACATAAATGAATGTGTATATCCATACACACAAATGCAATATATACGTATATATGCATAAACATATATATATATATATGTATATACGTATATACACACATATATGCATATATGGAGAGAGGAAGAGAGAAACTGAACCGGACCTACAATTGCATTGATGCAAGGAAATCCTGGTGAAGAAATTCCCTTCATCAAGACAAGTTGGCATCTTTTCTGCAACTATATTCTTAAAGAATTGCATAAAGCCCTGAGACATTAAGGGACTTGTCCATGGTTATATAGTTAGTGCGTCAGAGGCAGGATTTGGAACCCAGATCATCAGGACTGACTGGCTCTTGATCAAGTAGACTGTACTAATAGAATATAAAGCACATATTATAATAATATTAATAATGATATAATATTATATAATGTATGATATACTGTAATGCGCATGTTATATGACATACATATCTATGTACACACACATATATACATATATGTAAATACCCACACACACACACAAATCAAATTGAGAGGACGGAGGCACTAGCAATTTTTTGGGGAAGGACTTTTCATATCCGTAACACTGGTTTGATAATGACCTAAAACGCCAAAGGACAAAGGAGAGGAGATACCTTTATAATCCTAGTATGATGCATGCAGTGAAACTTCTTAATTTTCTCATTATTTCTCTTCTTCTTTGATATCAATTCACAGAATCACTGGGCCATTGCTTCTCCAACTGTGTTTCATGGCCCCCTAATACTTGATACCAACATAGGAGGGATTCTGTGAGGGGATTTCAATGCCACCCTATTTCTCCTCCCCTAAGTATCAAAGATATTTAGCATATACACAGTGAAATTTCAGTATAAATATAGGCCTCATTTCTCCAATTTGCTCCAAAGTTCCCTCAACCTTCATTTATTCCAGTCATATTCCACACTCTCAGGGCCCCCATACTTTTAGACACTATACAGAATTTATGGAATTCATCAATAGATTTCAAACTCAAAAGTGTGGAAAGAAAGGCTAGGAGCAAAAATGAAGGATAAAAGCAAATAAAAAATGATTCAGGTTTCCTCTCTAAGCTTCTGTTCAATACGTAAAGCCTTTTGTGACCTGGCCCCTTCCTAATATTCCACTCTTCTTAAACTTTGCTCTCTTCTATATGGCCCCATAATTCAGTTACATTGGCTGTTTTTCTACCACAGTGCCCTATCTCCTGAATCCAAGATGTTTCTCTTCTTTAAAAAAAACCTTTCCCCTCCTAACTAGCATTTATTTTATCTCTCCAACACTAAGAATTACTTGATAATTAAATCATCTTAGTAATAATTATTATATTTAATAATTTACTGGCTAAAATACTTTTTAAGATTCTTATCTTGTACCCAACAGATTGGCACAGTGGACAAAAATGTGAATGACAAATGTTGGAGAATCTGCAGGAAAACAAGCATGTTAATGGTTGGTGGAAGTGTGAATTGTTCCAGCCCTTCTGCAATTTGGAACTATGACCCAATAGTAAAATGTCCCCATACTTTGACCCAGCTATCCTACTATTGAGTCTGTACGCTGAGGTGATCAAAGGAGAAGGAAAAGGACCCACATGTACAAAAATATTCATAGGGGTCCTTTCAGTACTGACTCTATGCCTTTTCACTGGCTGCTCCCCTCACCTCAGCCTCTTGGCTTCCCTGACTTCTTTTGAGACTCAGCTTAAACCCCACCCTCTCAGGAGCCCTGTCTTAATCCTCTGATATGCTACTGCCCTCCCTGTGATTATCTCTGGTTTATTCTGTATAGATCTTGTATGCTACATAGTTATTTAAGGGTTTTCTCACCCACTAGACTGTGAGTTCCTTAAGAGCAGAGACTCTTCTTCCAGTTTTCTTTGTATCCCCAGTGTTTAGCACAGTGCCTGGCCCTTAGTCAGTGTTTTGAAATGTTTGTCAACTGACTAATTGTTTGGAATATTGGTGTGCGTAGCTGAATTAAGAACTATGCATTTCCCAAGTCTCAGCCGACACATAGAATCAGCTACAGAGTTGTTATTCCCCAAAGGGGTATTTTAAAGAAGAGTTGTATTGTGCTGCCCAGGGATAGAGCACCACAGCTGTCCTCATTGACATCGGGCTCTAAAATCACTGATATACTCTTCCCAGCCCCAGCCCGACGCCAATTTTGATCTCCCTTAACAAGAATCATAATGGCAATCAAATATTAAATAAAAAATGTCATAACTACATGGCCATAATGACCAACAGATTGTTTTCTTTTTGTTCATTTTACAGAGCCTGGTTGTGCAGACTCTCATTACCAGTGATTCCAGGGACAGACGCCAGCTGCTCATTGAGCCAGTCTGGCAGTAGCCTGAATAGTGACAACTAAAATTCACTTTTTGAATGACCCCTTAAGTGGCCTCTCCTCATCCCAATCTATCTCTCACATCACTGTCTGAGTAATCTTCCTCTACTCAGGGACTGTCTACAACTTTGCTCTATCTAACTCCTCAATTACTCCCTAAAATATGAATTCCTGATTCTCATATGAAAGATTTCTAATTTCCTTTCCCAGAAAGTTCACACTTCTCCCTTTCATACACTCTGCTTTCCTGCCAAACTAAATGACTTTCTGCTTTCTGTCCTAATTCTGTCCTCCATCATCTCCATCCCCTTGCTGATAATGTCCTTGTTCTTGAGATGGGCATTCCTTTCACCTTTGAAGGTGAAATTCAAGGCCCTTCTTGGTTTTTCCTTCTTTCCTCAAGCTTTTTCTGCCAATCTTCAAGGCTATGCCCTCCCCTAGCTAAAAAAAATATTCTCTCCTCTTTCAATTTTAGTAAAGTACTTGGTCCATCTCCTTTGCACGTATCAAAATATCCTTTGTTTCATAACCACAGTCGGTCAATAAAAAGTGTTTACAATAAGTCAGGCACTGTGCTAAGCCCTGGCTGTACAAAAAATGTCAAAAACATGGTCCTCAGGAAGCTTACCTTCCAATGAAGGAAACAACCTATAAAACTGTACATATAAGATATGCACAGTGCAAATAGATGGTAATCTCATAAGGCCAGCATTGGCAGTGGAGTTGAAGGTGGCAGGGAAAGGTGACTAGGAAAGGTCTCCTCTAAAAGGTGGGATTACAACTTAGTCTTAAAAAAGCCAAAGAAGTTAGGAAGTAGAGGTAAGGAAGGAGAACATTCCAGGCATAGAGGATAGTGAAAAGCCATTGAGTCAGAATGAGTGTGAAGAAATCCAGTGTTGCTGAATCATAGAGTAGGTGGAGAGGAATAAAATAAAAGAATACTGAAAAGCTGGGAAAAGGGATCCTTAGGAGGGAGCCACTGGAGATTATCGAGTGGGAAGTGTGATATATGCTTTAGGAAAATAGTTTAGGAGGCTGAGTAGAGACTGGAATGGGAAGAATTGAGATAGGGAGACCAAGGCTATTGTAATAATCCAGGTGTGGGGTGATGAGGGTCTACACCAGCATGGTGTCTGTGTCAGAAGAACAATAGGGAAATATTCAAGAGATGTTGCAAAGTTAGAAATGAGAAGGCTTGTCCACAGATTGGCTAAGTTGAAGTTGGTATTGTTTCATTCTTTGTAGGTCCAGCACCCACCACAATACCTGGAACATAGTAGGCACTGTTGAAATGTTTGTTGATTGGCTGATAAGGCATCTGACTGTAGAACTTTGTGTCCTATAATTAGATTTAGATCGACTTGTCTTACTCTTTCATTTTATACATGAAGAAAGAGAGATCCAGTGAGATAACAAGATCATAGATGAAGTGACTTGTCCCAAATCCCACAGCTAGCATATGATTGAATGAGCATTGAAAGCTTGGTCTTCAGAATCCCAAATCTAGTGAAATTCTTTTTGCTGTCCCATTAATGTTCTTCAGGCACATGTAGAATCTCAGATTCCAACATACACTTGATCATAAATCTTTCTTAGAACTGTTAGTCTCTGGCAAGGGGGCATTCAGTCTCCTCCCCAAAACCTTGGTGATGGGGAAATGGGTGACCTGGGTGCCTTCTATGGTTGCCATTCCACTTTGGAAAAATGGGAATCATTAGGAAGTTTGAGTCTTTCTTTTCTCCTTATATGGAGCTAAATTTTTTCTCTGAAACTCATGTCCATTGCTCCATGTTCTATTCTCTGGTACCAAGTGAAACGTTTAATTTGTCTTCTATCTGATAGCCCTTCAGATATTTACAGATATTAATGCATTCAATTATGCAAGCAAGCAACAAGTCTTTATTAAGCATTTACTATGTGCTGTGCAGTGAGCGAAATGCTGATATCAACAAAAGCAAAAACAACACAAAAAACCCTTAAAGCCACAGTCCCTACCCTCCAGGAGCCTACCTTCTAAGGGAGAGACAACATGTAAAATTAGGTGCCTACAAGATACAACTTAAGTCTGTAAAAAATAGACTAAGCTCCCCTAATCCTTATATTAGTCATTATATGCTGTCATAAACCCTTGCTAGCCTGGTTGGCCTGCCCCTCCCCAACATATTTTAGCTTATTAATGCCCTTTATAAGACATGGCAACCAGATGAATATAGTCCTCCATGTGTGGTCTGACCAACAGAGATAAGTAAGGCAGGTCTTATACCTTCCCATATTGTGATTATATTTGATTTTTTGGTGGCTATTATATACTTCTGACTCATATCCAGTCTACTATACCTCCCTTTTGTCTTTTTCATGTCATCTGCCCAGTCCCATACCCCCAAGTCTATACTTTTTAGTTGACTTTTTGAACTCAAGTATGGGACTTTTTACCCTTACCCCTATTGTTTATTTATATTTTGAATTGGGCCCATTCTTCTGTCTTGGCAAGATGTTGTTGAAACTTTGCTCTCTTATGCTGTGCCATCACTCTTCATTCATTTGTATTTTTAATAAGCATCTCTGCTTTACCTCATTTTGCAATATAAATGTTGAACCCAATGGAATCAAGAACGGTTCTCTGGAGCACTCCATGCAAGTTCCCCTGACACTCTTTAAACATTTCCAAATCCACCAATCTGTAGTATTATCCAGGACATATTTCTCTATCTTGTGCACAAGAATATCATAAAAGATTTTTGTGAAATTGTAGCAAAGATTGGCTGAATTCTAAGGCAGACAAGTGGTGCTGCAGACAGAGTGCCCAGCCTGGAGTCAAGAAGACTTAATCTTTGTGACTTCAAATCTAGCCACAGACCCCTACTAACTGCGTGACCCTAAGCAAGTCACTTAACCCTGATTGCTACAGTTTCCTCATCTGTAAAGCGAGCTGGAGAAGGAAATGGCAAACCACTAGAATATGTTTGCCAAGAAAACCCCAAATGGGGTCATGAGGTGTTGGCCATGACTGAAAAATGACTGAATCACAACAGCAAGCATTCTATATTCACAATGTTCTCATTATTTGTCTATCAATTTGGTAACCTTATCCAAAGAGAAGATGAACTAAGTTTGTTAGGAGCCTAGGCTGTGGCATTCCTAGAGTGATTAGCAATTCTATTGGAAAACCATGCAACCTATTCTTTTAATAGGATGTTCTAGAATTTTCCTAGGAATTGAAGCCAAGCTTCTTTCTCCAATGTTTTGATCTTTCTACCTTCTTTCTACCCCATGGTCTTCTACCATTGCCTTGATTTTTTTGGAGATTCTGTAAATGACGAAAGGAAGGGTCTATTCTGGATCTGTCTTTGTACCCTCAGGACCTAACACAGTGCATTCTTGTATGTACAGAAGGCATTTAATAGTGCCTTGTTGTTGGCTTGACCTGAAAGCTGCCTCCGTGCTCTTTAGAAATCTCAAAGCCTTCTGTCCTCTCATTTTATGTCATGTGAATATCATTTGAACATCTTATGTCTGAGAAAAAATAATCTTTATTTTAATCAAGTAAAAAAGTGACTATTACATTTACCAATTTTTTTCACTTAGGCAGTATATATTGGGGTGAAGGTGGGGGGTTGGTTTCAGCATGGCTCAGATGAAAGAGCAGGAGATTTGAGTCAGAGGACCTGGTTTCTAATTGTGCCTCTTTCATTTACTACTGGTGTGGCCCTGAACAAGTGGCAACTTCTGTAAGCCTCATTTCCACTGGTAAAATAAAGAGGTTGAGTTAGACAAATTCTGCGTTACCCTCCAGGTTGTATGTATGATCCCATGATTCTTCCCTCCTGGAATATATTCCCATGGGTGCCTTATGGCACTCACTGTGGACATGTTTGGGTTAGAAGGGAAACTGAAAGTTTCTCATTCATTTATACTGCTCTTAATTTGTAAAGGAATGAAAGAATTATTTCTGTACTTCCAATGAACATTCTTTTCTGAGGTCTATTCAGCTTCAAATCCATGCTAGTGCACTGGCCTTGGGTCTTGGGCCAACCACTTAAGAGTCCTTGAGCCTCAGTTTTCTCATCTGTAAATTGATGGAGGGGAGAAGCGGGGTGCAGAGGAGGAGGAGGAGAGAGTGAGAGCAAGAGAGAGAGAGAGAGAGAGAGAGAGAGAGAGAGAGAGAGAGAGAGAGAGAGAGAGAGAATATATATTTATTAATGAACTACTATGTACCAGACCCTGTGCTATGCACTATTGATATAAATACAAACAAAAAAAAAGACCAGCTTGTGCTAGATGACCTCTTCCTCCTCTAAATCCTATGGAGCTCTTTTCTAGCCAAATTAAAAGGGCCATTATGCTTTTCACTCTTGGGACTACAAAGAAGAGCACAATATTGACAGAGCCAAATTTCCTTAGTGTTTCAAGCCTGGGGAGTATCTGAAATCAAGATTTCCGATGGCTTTGACAACACATCTTCCACAATCAGAATCCAGCCACAATAGTTTATCCCCTTCTTCCTTTTCCTTCCCCTTCTCCCCACCAGTCCCATTGTACCCCCCAAAACTTGAACCTTCAAAACCAAACTTGGATTACAGAAAACCAGGCCTTAAAGCTTTCTTACACATGTTTTGGAGAACCATGGCTCTACCAAATGTAGAGGTCTGTATCTATTTCTCAAGTACTAAATCTAATTTTCAGACCTCCAAATGAAAATGCTCTATTTCTAGCACTAGCCGAGAAAGTCTCTAATAAAGCTTGTTGTACAGGGTACATTATATTGAATGCCAGATAACAATGCTCTTTATTAGATAACCCAATTTCCCAATCCATTCAGGCATAGTTTCTTTAAAAAAACAATTTAGGTTTCCTAGGCCACAGAAAGGAAGCAGACAAAACATGAGACATTTTGTGGATGATTTGAATGGTGCCATTTAAGGATAGTTTTTAAGAAAAAATAACAAGGGGGAAAGAAAAATATACATATGCATACACATAAATGTCTTTGTATCTGTGTATGTATATATATACATACATACATGCACACATGCATATATATGCAAACATCTGTACATATACATGTATCCATTCACACAAGCACACATGCAGCTCTTGGTGATATTGACTTTTCCCTACATGGAGTCATTGAATTGCCGTTTGTCTCTGCAGTTCAGATTCATCGGGATAAGTCATAACATCTCAATAGATGTTGACTTTATTAACCCTGAAGACAAAGTGATGTAGTGTTGTTTCTTTGGTTTTTGTTTGTATGTGTGGTTTTTTTTAGCAAACTTTTGGAATGAACTTTACTGATCTGTGATAAGGATAAAAATAAAATGTAGAGAAGCAGTGACCTTCTGCGCCCTTTCTAGGATGAAAAAGAGATTATAGAGGATTCCCCATTACTCCTAATCATCTCAGCACATAGGGAGCCATAGAGAAGCCTTCTCTTTTGAATGATATTCCTTACTCCAAATTTCACAAAAAATACTCATGCCTCTCTTTTATTATTCTAATGACTAGAAAGGAAAAAAAGAAAACACAACCAACTTTCCCAAACAATTTCATGGCTGGCTTCATTGGTTAGAAGTGTAGAGTTTAAATTACTCTCGGAGAATTCCCTAGAAGGTTGCATTAGATTCGTCTTGCCTTAATTTCTTTTTAATATGCGGTTACCCTGCAGCCCTGAGGAGGGTAATACCCTCTCATCGGGGAGCAAGTATCTGACACGCTGTATTTTTGCAAGTGGTAGATGGAGGTATTGTGTTATCAATTCAATATCTTGAAATAAACACATTTGGCAAAATATATATAAATGAATGTAGTAAATGAGGTTTTTTTAATCTTTTTTTAACTATACCTGTAATTTCTTTGGTCTAGGTCAGGGCTTCTTAACTTTTTCTGTGTCTTGAACCAATTCCTTCTCAGAATCATGTTTTTAGATGCACAGGGAAACTAATTATATTCAAATATAGTGACACAAATTCCTAAAAAAAATCAGGGGCCTGGGGTTAAGAACCCCTGCCCTCAGTAACTCCTGGAGAAGGACTTCTTCAACTAAGGCAGATCATAACATGTTGTACAATTGACAGTCTCAGAGAGTTTCTTGGGGCACTGAGAACGTATGTGACTTGGCCAGGTTCACATAGAAGATGTCAGAGGAAAAAAAATAACTTGAACCCATGTCTTTTGGACTCTGTGCCTGGCTCTATTCATTGGACCAAGGACATTCTCAGTACCTAAGATGTTATACGTAACAGCATTTAGCAATTCTTGAGGTTCTATATGCTAGTGATAAGATGATGACAATCTGAATGTAGCAACTAAGATTTCTAGAGTACTTTAGTGCTTTCATCCCTGGGAGGTAGATAGTATAGCTAGGGCCTGTGTAATGTGGATAATGACTCTTATAAGGTGGTCAAATATATTTGAATTTGAAGTTATGATGATGTAAAATATGGGCATTTGTTTCAGCCCAATGGAAATAGGAACTGTGAATTAGAATTATGAGACTATTTCTAGGAATTCATTTTTTTTTGCAGTAATTGAGACCTGACATTATAATTTGCCACTTAAAATATGAGGAAATGGAAATGACTTATGCACAGTCACATGGATAGGAAGTGGCATAATTGAAATTTGAAAATTGGTTCCTGGACTCCCAATTTTATATTCTTCTTTGTGTTTTTTTTTTTTGAGGGAGGAAGGGAGGGCAAATGGGGTTAAGTGACTTGCCCAAGGTCATGCAGCTAGTAAGTGTGTCAAGCATCTGAGGCTGCATGGACCACCTAGTTGCCCTTCCAATTTTGTATTCTTTCCTCTCTGAAACAATGTCATAAAAAGGACCTGTGAGCCTTTATGAGGAAGTTGGGAATATAAAATACTGAGGGAGGTCTATCAACCGAATTGGAAGCCAGATCTAGGCCCCCCTTCCTGTGCAGAAATGCAAATGTATTAGTAGGAGAATCAGTGAGTACGTAGCCATTTTAATTGAGATTAGAAGAATTACATTTTGGGATGCTGAACTCAGTATTAGAGCCAGCCCTACTCATCTTTGAGAATTTATCGAGAAGAGGAGAGGTTCCAGATGACTGGACACAAGCAACTATTCCAATTTTTTAAAAGGGAAAAGGGTCAGATGCTAGAAACTGGAGACCAGAAAGTTTGGCATCCATAATGGGCAGAACTGTAGGCTAGATTGTGGTATGTTTGGCTCATGAGCTTTTGGAAGAGAATTTGTCTTTTGGAGCCAGGAGGGACCTTAGAGGTCACTTAGTCCAATTTTATAACTTTACAGATGACGGAACCAGGTCCAGATGTGAAGTGATTTCCCCAAGGTCAAAGAGTGTCAGACAGGATTCCCACCCTAGTCCTCAAACTCCACATCTAGGATTTCTTTTATATCATGCTCCCTCTCTTCTTTTAGTCCTTCCTCTCCCATAGCTGCCATATTTAATTGGTCCTTCACTACATTCTTAGCTTCTGTTCCTTTCTATTCATATTGCCAGTCCTCTAGTTCTGGCCTTCCATCACCTTTTACCTGTTCTATTGTAAGGATCTCTTTACTCATCTGCTTGCCACCCCTCTCTCCTATGTTTAATTCATCCTTCACATGACTGTGAAAAGTCTTTCTGAAGCAAATCTTTAATGATATTGTTCTCCTGGTGTTACATCTTTAGGGGCTCCCTATTGCCCCATGGATAAAATAAGTGTTCCATTGGCTTGACTTTTAAAGAACTTCACAGTCAAGTTAAAGTTTACCCAGCCAACCTTATCTCACATTATGTTTCTTAGTGCAATCTGTATTCCAGCCCAGTTGAATTCTTGCTATTTCCTGAACTCAACACACCATCTTCCTAGTCTGTGGATTCACATAGGCCACCCCCATGCCTGGAATGCTCTCCTTCCTCCTCGTCCTCATTCTTCACGATCTTCACCTTCCTTCAAGGCCCCACTGAGGGGGTATTTGTTCTGTGGGGTCTTTCCTGGTCCCCCATCTATTTGAGGGCTCTCCCTCCTGTCATATTCTAGACCCCTTTGTCCAATCTGTTCCTTGCTTCTTTCATTTCCTATGAGGATGACATAACTATGCTGTCATAGAATATAGTCTTTTTCACCTCTCCCTGTTAGAGTCCCTGGCCTACTTTGAGAGACCAGTTCAAGTCTCACCTCCATGAGAGCTTTCTTGATGTCCCCAGCAGCTGGGGTTTGGTCCTAAATTACTATATATATATGTTGTGTGTGCATACATTCACACATATATGAATACTATGTATACATACACGTGTATGTATGTGCATTTATATACTTAAACATGTCGTTTTCCTGGATAGAATGTGAGCTACTCAAGTTTCCATTTTTAAATTTGAATTTCATCTTTTTCATAGCATTTTTTGTGGTTGATGGTTTTCTTTTTGGTTCTTGTATCCAGAGACAGCCCAGTTCTTAGCACTTAAGAGATAGATGCTTAAAATTGCTTGCTGACTGATTGAATGACTGATACTTCTCTGTATTCATGTTTTATCTTCCTAGGAAATGTTCACATTTTGAAGGCAGGGCCTGTTTCTGTCTCTGTAGCCCCAGAATCTACCATAGTGCTTTCATTGTACACAGTATATATGTAACAAATACATGTTGAATCCAACTGAATGGAGATAAGACATCTCCTTGAGCTTAAAATCCAGCCATTCCTTGACCTTGACTGGTTCAACATTTGAATCAATGACATATAAAGACATATAAGGCCTACATATTCATGTTTAAAAGCATATTTTTATAGTGAACATGACAAACCTAAACAAAAACAAACTTAGAAGAACAAGAACAAAGAAGATTATTTTTGAAACTGTAGCTCTTCATGTGCTTCAGATTTTCAGATGGCATAAAGCTGGAATGTTGAACTATTATGTGTGATGGATGACAATGAAAATCCAAAGTGATCTGCATAGGCTAGAACACTGGACTGTAACAAAAAATGAAATTTAATAAGACTGAGTCAAAAGTCCCCAATTTATACAGAAAAAATATAGGGATAAAGTCTAAAATAAAGAAAAGCATCCACACGAATAAAAGCTGGAAAGGCCTGTAGTTCATTAGAGAACAATCTAAGGACTGAATTGAATTGACCTTGATATGAACCAATCATGTGATATAAATGCCAAAAAAATGAATGAATTCAATCTTAGACTGCAGTAGCTGTGGAAAGGTTAGAGGAGGCTGCCCTGTCTACCCTTAAAAAAGGACATGTGTAACTTTATCCGTATCTGCTCTGTGTCTATGCCTATACCTAAACTTACAGCTATACTTAGAACTATACCTGTATCTAAACCTACACCTCTGCTTCCACCTCTAAACCCAACTATATCTCTACTTATATGTATGCCTATTACCTTAATACAGGGCCTGACATGTATTAAGTGCTTCATAAATTAATAATGTAATCTACATATACCTGTATGTATCTATGTATATTTAAATCTGTATATATCTAATTATATTTATATCTACAACTATCTCTGTCAATCTCTGTTATCTCTGTCTCTATCTCTGTCATCTATTTATGACCAACCTGGGGCCAAAGGGTAAAAATCACCAAGCAGTAGATTTTGGGTGGACACACGGATAAACCTGACAATTAGAACTTTCCCCAAATGGAACAGGCTGCTTCTTGAGGCAGCGAGTTCTCTGTCACTGGAAATCATCAAACGCAGTCTGTATGACCATCTGTGGGGAGCCTAGGAGAGATGAGGGACGGGACTGGATGACCTTGAAACCTCTTCTAACTGTAAAGTTCTATTAATATATGAATTAAAATAGACTTTGTCTACATTTTTAATGTTTATTTTCCTTCTTTTTTGCTCCTAGCCCCTCTCCTGTTTTCCACCTCTTATTCCCAAATGGAAAGGTGAGTAATTACTTCTCTCATGACCTTTCCACTGATCGTTCTATTTTAAGATTACACGTTCCTTCACCAGGTGGTTTAGGTTCCCTCTCTGTGTCCCCAACACACACACACACACACACACAGTCTAGTCTGAATGTCAAGTTGAGCCTGGAAGCTCCTTTCTATCTACCCATTTTATTTACTCCACTTACCACAGCCTTCTTAAAATATATTTTCTTTAATTCTGTGCTTTTTGTGACACCTGAGCGAGTTTTTTGTTGTTGTTGGTGGTGGTGGTAGTGGTTTTGAGTTGCCCAAATCCTTGCCTTGTGAATCTGCACTCTTCATTCTGGACAATGATCAGACACCTCAAGGGGCTTCACTCATTTCTTAAACTTTCCATTACATATTTATAGGCATACGATTCTTCCCCGACAATTACTTAGTACATCCTCAATTTCCTCTAACATATTAAAGAAATTTAATAAGTTGCTTCTCAATTTATTAATCTGCAGAGGCCAATCTCATTTAAGAATTATAACATTTATCCATGACTTTTAATAAGGAAGAAATAGAGAATTCCCTCCCTGGTACTAAAGCAGCCTCTTCCTCTGTGGAAATCACTTGGAGCAATATTGCGCACCCAAGCCTTTATGCCAGTGCTTGTAATTTATTCCCAAAGCATATTAATGAGTCTTGTCTGTGTCTGCTTTGCTTATTGGGACCCCATCTGAAGCAACACGGCAACAAAGTCAGCATATGACATTTTAAAACACTTAGTTGCCCTACTAAATCAAATATAAAACCTGCTTCCCCAACCCCGCCCCCAAAACTGAAAGAATCTCATCACTGTTCTCTTACTATCACAAACACAGCCTCAATCTCCCTTGTCACACTAGCTACAAAACCATCCCATTGTTTTGTATTCCCTTGGGAAGGATCTAAGCTGTAGCACCAAAAGCTGATTTGCTGGTGGGGCTATGGGGCAAGCAAGGCAGATCTCTTTCTATTGGATAGTCTAAGCAACCAACTATATTTCATTTAAAAATGATTTGTTAAATACTCATTTTAAGCATTACTTAAACTAATTATACTGACTTGAAACTATTTACATTTGAATGAATACATTTCAACAAATAAAATTTTCGTAACAATTTATCTTTGACACAAAGAATTTCAGAGTAAGAAGGGGTCTTAGAAGTCAGTTAGGGCAACTGTCACCTGTGCAAGAATCCCTTATATAGCATATGGAACAAATAGTCATTCAGATTTGGTTTGGGAATCTCTGGGGTTTGGCGGAGTCCATCATCTGCTAAGGTAGCCTGTCACACATTTGGGGACCACTTGTTTGGAAGGTTGTTGTTGGTGTTCAGTGGTTCAATCATGTCTGACTCTTTACATGTTATCTCATTTGATATTTACAACAACTCTGCGAGGTAAGTGCCAGTATTAATCTCTTTACAGATGAGGAAACAGGCATCTAAATGCATGAAATGCCTTGTCCAGAGTCACACAGCTAGTAAAATGTCTGAGACAGGATTTTAACTCAAGTCCTCGTGATTCTAAGTCCCATACTCTATCCACTGTGCCATCTAGATGTCCATACAACTAACTACTAAAAGAGAGGTTTCTAAAACACCAGGGAAAATGGAGTTGGGAGGGCTTTTAAAGTAGGATGCAAGCTCCTTGGGGGCAGGAATCATTCTGGTTTTGTCCTTGTATCGCCAGCACAGTTGGTATAGTGTCTTGCCCCTAGGAAGAAGTACTCAGTAAGTACTTTTGAATGGAATAAGATTATGCTTCACATTTGGGAGACTTAAATATTATGAGACTTGAAGTCACCAGCACAATGTCCTTCACAAACCAGAATGTATGGAGGATCTCACTGTCCACTGGGAGTCCCTCTTCTAGTTGGACTCTGTCCTGGACATCGTTCTTGACATTGGCAAACACCTTGCACAGGGGCCATCTCTTTTTATTTCTTATATTTATATTCAGGAAGTCATTGATCAACATTATCTCTGTTTATATGTTTCACCTACTTTTGTATGATTTTCAACACATATATATGTATATAAAATATGTATATATGTATATATGCATGTATATACGTCTATGTGTATATGTAAATATGTATATATGCATGTATATATGTATATGTGTATATGTATGTGTGTATATGTGTATATATAAATGTGTATGTATATAAATATGTATATATATACATATTTATGTATATATAAGTATGGAGGGAGAGAGAGAGAGAGAGAGAGAGAGAGAGAGAATGAGAATGAGGATGAATGCTTATTGGGGCAGATCCTGTGTTAGCAGTATTCTGCTCTACTGAATCAAATTCTTTTTTATATTTAATGAACTACAAACACAGTGGGATCTTGCATTCTTTGCACCTTTCAGTGACTGGTGTGACTATAATGACTTATAGCAGAATATTGTTTCTAAGTGCTTTCCTGTTTCATTCTCATACTTTCATCAAAGATACTCTAGCTACATGTAGAATTGATTTTCATGAAAACTATATAGCCATGATAAATATGACATATTAGTTGGTACTGATGATTTTTTGACTGACTTTTGGAGTAATAATAAGATATGTTATTTTCCCCCACGTGACATCATTCCTTCATTTGAATAGCTTGAGAATAAGTACCCCCATGTTCTCAAAATTGTGTTGTTTCCATTAGAGACCTTCTGCACGAATACTTTGTCTTCTATAGCATCCTTTCCCATCTTTTTAGGGCCATTTCTACTTCTTCATGGAGCACATGAAAGATTAAGCTTTCTAATACCAAATATGTAGGCCTATTGTCAGTGATAGTGGGGATTGCTTATAATCAATAGATTTTATCCTATTTTGTGTTCATTGTCTTTCTTTGAGCTTTAAAGCCCTTGAGGTGATCTGGCTTCTTTGGGCCTCCTTGTATTTTTCTTCTTCTCAACTCTCTGTTAAACTTGTTTTATGAGATTATACTGTTCATAATCTTCCACCACCTTCCTCTGTAAAATATCACAAATGAATTTACATTCTAATCAGATTTTGCCTCAACCTGTCATATCTATCCAATGGGCAAGGATGTAGTATTTGTGGGCTGTCAGTGTATAGGTTCTTTTGTTGTCATCATACCAATTGTTTGTTTACATTGGTTTAACTTCCTTAGGCAGTGATCACAGTCTGCACAGATGCCTGGTCTCTTCTAAACCTGTTAATCAGTCAATGCCTCATAATTGCTGTTGACTTCACTTTTCCAGGTTTTGGAGGTGACAAGATAAAAATGACATAGCCCTGGCCTTCAAGAAGTTTATAGTTTAGTAGATGCACATTCACAGGTAGCTATTTCACAATGAACAAGGAGAAGGGCTTGTGAGGTTGGGGATAGAGGGATGTCCTCTTCATGATTTCATCAAGAAGGACAACTGAGCTAGGCCTTAGAAGACAGAATAGATTTCCCTAGCCTAAGATGTGGAAGGCAAGGCTAAGCAAGGCAACTAGCATTTATTAAGTGTTTACTATGTGTCAGGCACTGGGATAAGTACTGGGCAAACAAATACAAGTAAAAGATAGTTCCTGCCCCACCCCTACCCAGGTAACTTAAAGTACAATGGGAGAAGACAATACACAAAATGGAACTGACAAGGGGTGGTACTGAAAAGGAAGGTACTCAATGGGTGCATGTTGAAAAATTCCAAGGAGTGAGAAGCATAGCCAGGAGGAGAATGAAGAATGGCCAACCTGAGCCCAGGTCTGTTCTCAAATGGAAGTCCCAGAAGGAACTCACCAATGGAAGCAAACAACCAGTGTGATGGAGGGATGTTCCACAGTGATGAAAACCAAGGCTCTAAGGGAAGTCACAAAGTAAGAAGTTGCAAGGTAAGAAGTCCTGGTGGTAAACTCTTGAGCAGCAGAATCTCAGAGAGAGAAATGAAGGATGGCTGGCCTGGGACCCTCTCTAAAATCAATGTCCTAGGAAGAGGGAGAAGGAGACTGGAGTAGAAAGAAGATTTTATAAGGAAGAGAAGGCCCAGGTGGCAAGGGAAGTTCCAGGGTAGAAAAATCTCCCACTTCTAGGAGTGGAGGCTATACCAGGGTGATTCCATCTTAGGGATGGGGAATAATGTATGCAAATACCCCAAAGCAGGAAAGAACAGTTTAAACAGATAGGAATGGTAATAGCAGAGTTTGGCTGGAATGTAGGGAAGTAAGGAAAAATAAAGCTGGAAAGGTAGGTTGGAGCCAGACCATAGAAGGCCTTAAATGCCACAGTAAGGAATTTATATTTTATCTTGTGGTCAAGGGTTGGCAGACTATGGCCCATGGGCTGTAGGTGATGAGCTGCCATTAAAGGATTTTGAACAGGGCATTATTGAATGGCACTATTGGGCAATTATCTTAGAAAGTTCTCTTTGGCAGACATAGGAAGGATGGATTAGGGAGCAGAGAGACTGAGAGAGGGAAACTAGCTGATGGGAGCGTGCATGAAGTAGCAGTTGGTAGCAAAATATTCCTACTAGAGAAGAGCATAAAATCAAAATAGAATTTGTTATAAAGTAAACAAATAATCAAAATCCAAGAATCATCCCTTTGAAGCTGACTATGGTCAATTAGTTAGATACAGTTTTCGGTTCTTCCTAGAAGATAAAAAGAAAACAAGTTCTTTGTGCCAAGGAAACAAAGATATATGTCAATATAAAAGATCCAGGATGTGTTTGTCAAAGGATTAAAAGAGGATGCTGCTTTGCCCTGTTCTTTTGTCTTTATCTGGAGAACTAGAATCTTTCCTGTGCAACTGGGGTTTTCGACATCCTTGTTAAGCTAGAAACTCAATAGGCTAAAACATAAATGTCAAGACAGGCATGTCAAATGTGGGCAGCATGCGTAATAAGGTGTAAACATCTTTAAATGAGATCACTCTAGGGCTGAGGACCAGACCCAGAAGCCCAAGAACTCTCAGCCTTGGAAACAATTGGCATTTCTGCCTGAAAATAAATCTGACATGATATACACAGATAGCCAAGCAATGGCTTTGGGTAGATGGAAGGAGGAGAGCAGAATGAGTAATTCTTAAGGGGCAGAGGGGGCTGCAAGCAGATGGTCAGCAGGTAGTTAGATAAATAGGCATTTCAATGAGGCTCCATTTGTACCACAGAGATACCTCTCTGTTACATGTAAGCTAGAGCTGGCTCAACAATCTCAGCACTGAATGCCTATCTCCCTTATCTCTTTCTTTGTAATATCCTTTTGGGTTGGAAAAAGTGTAATAATCTACTTCTTGGACAATGTTCTATTCAATGGGCTTCTCTGTGGCTTATTAAGGAGCTTCAGGGAGCAAAACAAGTAAGCATTTATCTTTGGCAAAGAATAAGGATTGGTGACAAAATCTATCAGAGATTAAATGCAGAAAATGGTGGTGAGGGGAGAGAGTTGTTGAAATCACAGCAACAAAAATACTCTTATTTGTCCTCAATTATTTGGACATTGTAGTTGAGGGTAAGGATTGTGCCATGCTTCAATACTTGGATCACCTTGATACATATTAGGCACTTAATGAATGTTTGTTGATGAGTTTAATTTTAACTCATTCTTGTAGAACAGAATTATGGCAAATAGTTTGTGTTATATAAGACCAATTAAGTCTTAGTCATTTTCAGTGGAAGGAATCCTAGGTTTTTCAGACAAGCATGGTCTGTGTTCTTCTTTCATATAACTACTAGTTTGTCCAAGTCATATAACTTCTCTGGGCCTCAGTTTCCTCATCTGTAAAAGTAAGTCCTTTCCAGGTCTGAATCCGTGATTCTAATGGGTTGTTAGGACAATTCTCAGCATTCTGAAAGAGGAAAGATGAATGTTTTCAATACTGTCTGACCAGGCTGGGTCCCTTCCCCTCAGAGGAAGGAGGGCTGACAGGAAGACAGAAACAGTTTCAATGACTGATGAATCCTTGAGTGGCAGCCCCAGACTCAAAACCCTTGTGCACATCTGTACCTACCCGACTTGTTATCGTAGTAGTCCAAAGGTGCCTGGAGCCATTTTATCCTAATGTATGCATCTGGATCCTATGGGCATTTGGAATTGGCTCCTGCTCCATTAATGGTCTGAATACAAAACAATCACTATCCTTTTACTGCCTTTCTTTGCTGTTTGGAGGATCAAATGAGATGATATTTGTAAAGAGCTTATCACAGGGCCTGAAATATAGTAGGTGTCTAATAAATGTTTTTTTCCCTACTCCTAGAATTTAGTACAGGGCTTGGCACACAGTAAGCTTTTCATAAGTGCTCGTTACTTGACTTGCTGTCCTAAGTTTTGTTGCCATTTGGACCTAGGCTTGAGCTCTGGACAGGGCTGGTTTTCTTGGGACTTCTGTAGATGCTGCTTTGGCCCTTAGAGACCATTGAGACCTCAGGAGGCTACCTGAGCTAATTATCCTTGTACCCTTTCTCTCTGAATATATAGCAATGATTTTTCTATTTTCAGTAGATCCTATGGACCATGAATTTGTGTTTCTGTTTCTTGTAATGTAGAACTAGACCCAACTCTCAATGTTTGTACTGTCAGTTGTTCAGAAATAGCATTAAGGATAAACCTGGAGCCCAGGTCAGGGTAAATTGACTAGTGGCCACTAGGAGGCAATAGAGAACCATAGATAGAACCAGAGGGTTGTAATGGACACCAGGGAGAGCTAGAACTTTTTCTGTCCTGGATCCTTCTGCCAGTGTGGCAAAACCTATAGATGCCCCCTCAGAATAATGTTTTTAAATGAATACAATTAAACAAATAATATTACAAAGGAGCCCAAAAGCTAGTGGGGGGGGGGAGATGTATTTTTTTCCTATCCAAGTTCATGGAAATCTATCCACTGCAGTCTATGAATAAGAACCTCTCATGTAGACTAATACTGGTTGTCTGTAAGGGAAGAATTCCAGACTGCTGAATTCCTAAGTCAAGGAGAGAAGTTCAGGTTGGAGTCAACTGGGGGAAGCCAAAGAGTAGCATTGGCCTGTTGTCAGAAGCTTGGCAAAGTCACTTTTGGAAATGGTAAGGTGGTCCATTTATAACCACCAGCTCAGGAATCCAAAGCCAAGGTCAGGTCGATAGAACGGAAGAGAACAGTAGCATCATCCAAGAGTTTGGGAAGCATACGGTTTTGGGTAGATGTGGTGATTTCCTGAGATGAGGTCTACATCTATCACAAAACCCACACCACCAATTTCAATCAATCTTTCCCCAGTGCCATAATGGATCAGCCATCTTTTCTTACGTACCAGATAGCTGTACCAAGCCATATTAGTTGTGGCTGGGACACAGCTGGTACAAGAGAGAAGCAATGCAGGCAATCACTTAGTGAAGATCATTGGGAGGAAATGTAATGAGGGACACTTGTTTAATATTACTTTAAAAAATTGAATGTACATGATTTTAATGCCATAAAAGTCTACCCTCTGTGGTTCACAGTTGTCTACAGTGTTGAAAGTCACATATTTTACTGAGATTGCTGAAAGTCTCCAGCAGACAGTAACCCTCGGGGGGCACAATTTGCAGATCCCAGAGAGGCATAACTTTCTAGCCCAGCCCAGCATGCACAAATACCTTGTGTCAGCTCTGGGACAGAGAAAGCTCAGGGGCACCAATTCATTCCAGGCCTAAAATAGTCTCTGGTCAAACAAATGTACCAAATCACTAGAAAATCATGACTGGGTTATAGCTCTATGTTTCAAGGGCTAATGATTCATCCCAAGAGAGATATCCACAGACAACTCCATGTCTACCCTTGGAAGGACATTGCTTTATCCTGCTAATTAATGTGGGCCTAAAAGGGAAGTATAGCTGTCAGCTTTGGAAGTTAGCTCTACAGTATGTAAACTGAGGACCCAAAAGGATGATTTGGCCTGGGTATATTTGTTTTTATATTGGGAAAAATACAAAATATTACATGCATATTAAAGCAAACCTGGTTCATCATCCCCAATTGGAATTACTATTTGCCTAATTGGAACCTTGTGAAAAAGGAGTTTTCACCTAAATATAAAAAGTCAGCTGAAATGTGTTCAAGGTAATACTGTTTGTGCTACATCACCTAATAAACCATGACCCCGTATTTTACATTTTGGCAGGAATGCATCTGAGGACACCAGGCTCCCAGTCTAATTAGCTCTGCGAAGTCCCAAAGCTACTCTCTGTTGACTGTATGTCTACCATTGTACCAGCCTGAATATTAGTTCTCTTGAGAAAATAGTTCATTTTGCTCACCTCACTGCACAAGAATTCTCATTTCTCTTGCTCCTAAAACAACTTTGTTTTGTCATCTTGAAGTATCAGAAGGCTAGCAGTGTGTAAATGTGTATATCTCACCATTTTCCAAGGCTTGCATTTATTTTTCTTATTTTCAATAGGGGATCAAGAGCAGATTGGCAATTTCTTTGGCTCTTGAACTGCCGGCTAAGGAAACTCTCGAAGCAGCTCAGAGCCTTGTCTGTATCTTACGGTCTTAGAGGGTCACCTTGGGCACTGGGAGCTTTGGTCACTTGGCCAGGGCCAGCCAGGACAGCTCATGGCAGAAGCAGAATTAGAACTCAGGTCCTCCTGGCTCCCAGTGCAGGTCTCTCCCTGCTTTGCACTCTGCTTGATTTTTATACACAGATTCATTTACTTTAAAAAAAAAAAAAAGACTGAAGCAATCAGAGGCAGCTAGGTGATTCAGTAAATGAGTTCTGGGCCTGGAGTCAGGAAGACCTGTGTTCAAATTCTGCCTCAGACACTCAATAGTTGTGTGAACCCTGAGCAAATTATCTAATCTCTGTTGGTCTCAGTTTCCTAATCTGTAAAATGATAGAACATACTCCCAAGGCTTGTTGTGAGGATAGAAAGAGTTAATATTTGTAAAGTGCTTTGCAAAATGTAAATAGCTACACAAATGTGGGTCATTATTATTGTTATTAGTAGTAGTAGTAGTATTATGATTGTTATCATGATTATCATTATCAGCATTATTAGTATTATTATCATTATTGTTACTATTATTATCATTCTTAGTTGTAGTATTATTATGATTATGATCATTATCATGATTATGATTATCATCATTATTATTAGTATTATGACTATTATCATGATTACAATTATTATCATTATTATTATTGTTATTGTTAGTAGTAGTGGTATTGTTATGATTATGATTGTTATCATGATTACGATTATTATTATTGTCATTATTGTTATTAGTAGTAGTATGATTATGATTTTATCATTATTAGTATTATTATCATTATTAGTAGTAGTGTTATGATTATTATTTTTATTATTAGTAGTATTATTATGATTATGATTGTTATCATGATTATGATTATTAGCATTATCATCATTAATATCATTATTGTTGTCATGATTGTCATCATGATTATGATCATCATTGTTATTATCATTGTTGTTAGTAGTATTATTATGATTATGATTATTATGATCATGATTATTATTATAATTATTAGTATTATCATCATTATTATTATGATTATCATTATTAGTATTATTATCATTATTCTTATTCTTATCATTATTATTAGTAGTATTGTGATTATTATTGTCATGATTATGATTATTATCATTATTAGTATTATTATCATTATCATCATTATTGTTATTATTATTGTTGTTGTTATCATGATTTTGATTATATCATGATCATTATTATCATTATTGTTATTATTATCATTATTAGTATTAGTATTATGATTATTATTGTCATGATTATGATTATCATTATTAGTATTATTATCATTATCATCATTATTATTGTTGTCATGATTATGATTCTCATCATCATTATCATCATTATTATTATCATTATTAGTAGTAGTATTATGATTATTATTGTCATGATTATGATTATGATTATCATTATTAGTATTATTATCATCATTATTAGTAGTAGTATGATTTTGATTGCTATCATGATTATGATTATTATTATCATTATCAGTACTATTATTATTATTATTATAATTAGTAGTAGTATTAGTACTATTAGCCATTGTCAATAAATACCCACCACACATTTCAATAAAGAACATAAAGAGGATTGTGTCATCAATCTTGGACCATTGTCATACGGTTTGTTTGTTTTAATGTAGAAACAAAATTGTTCCACTTCTGATTTTTTCTTTCCTTCTATGTATTTAAAAATATTTTAAATGCTTTTTTTAGCATATCTAACAATGCCTACCAGCTCATACCCTTCCTCACCTCCATGAAAATCGAAGCTCTGTCTTATTAAAAATGCCTTCATTTTGAAGGGTTTTTTGTGAGTAAGCACATTCACGTTTTGCATAGGTTGTGATGCCTAATACTAAGACATTAAATATTTTCATCCCTCAGCTTAGAATTCTTAACTGATAGAGCCCTTCACAGCCCATAGAGCACTGAACTCAGAACCAGTAAGATCTGTGTCAGGTGCTATTTGACCCTGGGCAAATCACTGAACATCTTGCAGCCTCAGTTTCTTCATCTGTCAAATGGGGGTAGTTATAGCACCCATCTCACAAGGTTGTTGTGAGGATCAAATGAGATAGCATATGTAAAGTGTTTTAAATAATTCATGTTTACACAGTATTTCAGGGTTCAAGAAATGCTTACAGCAGCAAAAGTCATCGGTAGTTCTTTTGCCTGTGGCCCAAGGGCAGATACTCCCAACCTCTTGGTCACTTGGAAGAAAGCCTTTTAATTTCTTGTATCAGGTTGCTATTGGAGTGATTTCTCCTTTCCATTCTCACCCAACTTCTTTTATTCACCTGCCATCATGAATTTTTTAATGATATTTGATCTGAGGAGTCCCTGCCCATTTTTCTCTTTGGCTTGATAGCTCTCCTTATGATCACATCTTCCTTTGCCAGAGTTGGTCTTCAGGGTCTAGTTTCCAACTGATACATCGCACCATATAGATACTAAGGGTCTCACTTCAA
This sequence comes from Trichosurus vulpecula, assembly GCF_011100635.1. Taxonomy (NCBI): domain Eukaryota; kingdom Metazoa; phylum Chordata; class Mammalia; order Diprotodontia; family Phalangeridae; genus Trichosurus; species Trichosurus vulpecula. Next base: position 227,347,216 of record NC_050576.1, read on the forward strand.
TAACTTGCCAACTAGCTGAAGATTGTATTCATGTGACATACAAAGCCATCCTCAGTCCCCATCCACTCCCACAAAACAGTTTCTTCAAACAATCTTCATCCATGGTTTCGAATCTTCTAACTATCATTATCAACATCCTCTGGATAAGTTCCACCTTGTCTGTGCCCCCTTCTTCCAAATGTTTCCCTCCAACAAACATACCATTCTGGGTATGGTCTTGTAGGTAGAAATGGAGATACTGAGACAAGGGTGAAGGGGATTTCCCCAAGGTTATATAACTAGTAAGTACCAGGTCTGAATTTGAACCTGGGACTTCTGACTCTAGATATCATCCTGTACAACCTACTGTCATTCCTAAGAACAACTCATAGAAATATGAGTATAATGGTATCCAAGCGTATTTTTGAAAATAATCCTTTTCCCTTCTGTACGTTCTAATATTAAGAATCATGTAAAGAAGTTTCAAAAATATGCTTTAAAATATGGATAAAACTGCTGGATGGTAGATTTAGAGTTGGAACGGCTTTCAGGAAGCCCAACTTTCTTGTTTCATATATAGGTGAAGTAATGGAGGCCTAGAAATCTAAGTAACTTGCCTAAGGTCACATAGGCAGTAAGGTTGGATTTGAATCCAGGTCCTCTGACTGAAATTATATTTTAAAAGTAATTCTTAGACAGAATATATGTGTATACACACACACACACACACACACACACACACACACACACACACACACACATATATATATATATGATCTCCAAGGAGTCTTCTAACTCTAGCAATTTAGAATCTATGATATATCTGAAAAGACATATGTGTGTATGTGTGTGTGCATGTGTGTATATACGTGTGTGTATAGCGTATATATGTATACATATATATGCATATATATGTGTGTATGTATGTGTGTATGTGTGTGTATATATACAAATCTGAAGAGAGTAATATAAATGAAAGCATTCGAATCATAGATCTATAGCAAGAGGGAACCTTAGAACTCATGTAGTTAAGACCTTTTTAGAGAAGAGAAAATTGAAACCAAGAAATACTAAGTAACACAAGTAGTAACTACCAGGATCAAGATTCAAACTCATATCCTGTGGTTCAAATTCAACAACTTTTCCACTTCATCATGAGACTATATAAAAAGATATTCAAAACGGCAATTTCCTTCACTGAACAAAATTATTTTAATTTTGAAGAACTCCTAAGGTGAAGCTTATGAAAGAAAGAATAAATAAGGAGTCGCTAAGAGAGGGAAGTGGGTTAGGAAATCATAATGGAAATCATTACATTAATTTTGAACTTATTAATTCACTGTAGCATGGAAAATATAAGATTTTTGAATCAACTTTCTGCAATGTATATTTGTCAGCCTCTAAGGTTTCCAGTAACAATGTTGTTGTTAAGTCATTTCAGTTGTGTCCAACTCTTTGGGACCCCATTCTGAGGATTTCTTCTCTAAGATACTGGAGTGGTTTGCCATTGCCTTCTCTAGTTTATTTTACATATGAGGAAACTCATGGGGTTAAGTGATTTGCCCAGGGTCACACAGCTAGTAAGTGTCTGAGGCCAGATTTGAACTCAGGAAGATAAGTCCTGATTCTAAGCCCAGTGCTCCATCCACTGTGCCACCCTGCAGCTCCCCTCCCTGCCTAGTAACAAGGGCAATAAGCAATCACCATAAACACCTCCTTAGAGCTCCTGTTTTCAACTATCTTGAAGAGTTTCCAGTTTAACATATCAAGAAGAATTCTTAAGAGGAAAGTAAGAGGGTGATATGACTATTTCCAAATTTCTGTCAGAAATGCTAGGAAGAGACATTAAGGGATATATTCTGAAATCACAGCATAATGTAGTAGCAAAGTCAGTCCTAGTCTTCTGATTTTTCTTAAATACATGGGGCGGGGTAACAACACCCCTGAGGCACCAGGGCTGGATTGAGCCGAGTTCATTCCTGGCCTAAGCTGCCTCTTCTTCTGGTAAAGCCTGAGACTGTCAGAAAAATATCCTATGTTCTTCAGGGATTCTCATGTACCCAGACAACTCATGTCGGTTTCGTCTAGATGTACATTAGAATCCTTATCCCTAAGATAAGCACATCTTTAAGGGTAAAAGACCCTTTGACTCATTTAGGAACAATCCTCAGCTCAAAGTTAGGGCCTCCTTTAGGGATGTTACAGCCACCACACAGGAGATCCTAGATTTGCCTTGTCCCTGTTTACGTTTTTACAGATTTGGAGTTAAGATTAGTCACTGGGACAAGATTAATTGGCTCACTTGTTACATCATGTCCAGACCCTTTTAACATATTGAAAACTGGCCACCCTGTCCCCAGCCTTACCATTTGCACTCATCTTATTTTTAATACTATTTTATTTTTCACAGTTATATGTCAAGACAATTTTTAACATTCATTTTTACAAACTTTTGTGTTCCAAATTTCACCTTCTTCCCTCTCCTCTTCCAAAACTGGTAGGCAATTTGATATAGGTTACACATGTTCTAGCATGTGAAACATTCTTCCATATTAGTCACAGTTGTGAAAGAAGAAACACATCAAAAGGAAAAAAAATACCATGAAAAAGAGTAAAGTAAGTGAAAAAAGCATGCTTCAATTTGCATTCAGAGTCCATCGGTTCTTTATCAGGATGTGGAGAAGCATTTTCCTTCATGAGTCCTTTGTACTTGTCTTGGATCATTGTGTGGCTGAGAAGAGCCGAGTCATTCATACTTGGTCATCACACAATGTTGCTGATTCTCCGTGCAATGTTTTCCTGGTTCTGCTCATTTCACTTGGCATCGGTTTGTACAAGTACAAGTCCAAACTTTGTTGGGGGTGGCTGTTACTGCTGGAGGCTTCACTTGGTGCTGACCTGGGGCCTGAGTGGTGCCGTCTAGTGTGCACTGAGGCTGGTGAGGTGATTCTGTGTTTCCCCAGGATGCACTGAAGCACATAGGCAATCTGGTCACTGGCTGCTGCCTGTTTTCTGGTGCTACACTGAAGCACACAGAGGTTCTTGGAGCTGGAGTCTGACTGTTTCACTGGCAATGCTGAGCATATGTGGGTTCCTGGTGTTGGTGTTTGCCTGCTCCTCTGCACTGAAACTCAGGATCTATCACTGGTTTGCTGAGGTGGGACTTGCTGCTGGCTTGCTGGGATACTTCCTGTCCTGGGCTGTGTTTCCCTTTACACAAGTGAGACTGACCTTTCCTGTTGACATTCCAAGTTTCCTGGGCTCAAAGACAGTTTAATCCTGTCTTTTTGATGGTTCTGTTGTTTCAGGATTTGTTTGGGGTTGCTATTTTAAAGGTGTTTGGAGGTGAATATGGGAGAGTTACAGCAATTTACTGCTTACTCCATCATCTTGGCTCCTAGAAGTAATAATCTCATTTATTTAAAGTATTATTTATTTTTAACAGTCTTTATTTTTAATTTTGAATCCCAAGTTCTTTCCCTCCCTCCATTCCATCTCCTACTCACTGGGAAGGCAAGTAATATGATAGCAGTTATATATGTGAAATCATACAAAATCTATTTCCATGTTAGCCATGTTTCAAAAAAAAGTAGTAGTAAAAATAAAGAGAGTGAGACAATTATACGTCAATTTGCGTTTTTAATTCATCAGTTCTCTCTGGAGTTGGATAATGTTTTTCATCATGAATTCTTCAGAATTTTTTAGGATTAGTGTCTAGATCAAGGTAGCTAAGTCTTCCACAGTTCATCATTATTACAATATTGATATTACTGTTTTTTCAGTGATATCCTGGTTCTACTTACTTATCTTTGCATCTGTTAATATAGGTCTTATCAGGTTTTTCCAAAACCATCCCCCTCATCATTACTTGTAGTGCAATAATATTCCCTCACAATCACATACCACAGCTTGCTCACCCATTCTCCAACTGATGGTCATCCCCTCAATTTCCAATTCTTTGCTACCTGCTATAAATATTTCTGTACATTTGGTCCTTTCCCTTTTTCTTTAATCTCTTTGGGATACAGGCCTAGTAGTTGTATTGTTGGGCTCAATTAAATTATATACCACCAAAATATATTAAAGAACCACTCTTATGGCTCCCTGAGGCTTTCCCAGTAGTATGAGAATTGGGTATATTATGAAAAGTCTAACAGAGAGAGAAAGATTGAACACAGACCAATATATCCCTGAATGTTAGCATACCCCAAAGGAAAAAAAAATAATGTAAGCTCTTTTGAAGTCTATATCCTATCACACTAGTAGAATAATGACAATTTTGAGGGACCTGTAATTTAGGGTTTGTAAATTCCATTATTGTATAAGAATCTCAAGAGCCAAATATTTATTTTCTAATTTTGCTATTATGCCTTTCCCTCACTGAGGTAACCCTGGATTTTTCCCCCTGGAATTTCTACCTGGTAATGTTTCTCCCATTCTACATAAAATGAAACTTCTCTAGGCCTGGGTAAGCTAAATTATATAGCTCAATAGAAGTAATAAGCTGGTGACTGGACTCCCACTCCTGTGTTATCTCTAAGACCAAGGGTTCTTCCTTTTTTTGCATGTGATGAACCCCTTCAGCAGCCTGAGGAGACCTCAGAATAATGGCTTTAAGAGTATATTATAAAATACAGAGATTGCAAAGGCTATTACCCCACTAGACTGAGCTCCATGAGGACAGGAACTTTTATTGAACTTTCTTTGTATCCCCATGACTGGGACGTAATAGGTGCTAAATAAATGTGTGTTGAGTTAACTACAGTGGAAACCAATTAGGCTGAAATATATTTAACATTTTTTTAATGTTCCCAGGCACCAGATTAAGAACCCCTGTTTTTGAAAGGACTTCTTATTTAAAGATTGATGTACTATGGTTTTGAAAGTGGTATTCCAATGACAATTTAGCTTCAATTTTGATGTTGAATTTTAAAATCACATGTTTTTCCTTTCTCTCTTCCTTGGCTTCCTTTTAGTTCCAACTAAAATCTCACCTCCCATAAGAAGTCTTCCCTGATTCCCCTTAATTCTAGCACCTTCCCTCTGTTGACCATTTCCACTTTATCCTGTATATTTATATCTTGTTCTTGCATAGTTGTTTGCGTGTTATCTCCCCTATTAGACTCTAAGCTTCTTGAGGGTAGGGACTATCTTTTTGCCTTTATTTGTATTCTCATCTTTTAGCACAGGGCCTGGCATACAGTAAGCATAAATTATGTGATCATTGACTGACTGATGAAATAGTATGCTCATTTTGTGTCTAGGACTTTTATATGATCATCTGTCCAACTGTAGCATTACTAGCTGTCACAAAGTTTCCTCCAAACCCCAAAGCATCCTTAGGTTTGTTCCAATGTGATTCATGGAAGGTAATTAAAATGATGTCTTAGAGGGATTCAGACCTAAAGGTTTGATTTGGTACATCTCCTACACAGAGCTCTTATTTCAGGGGAGAAGATGTGTTCAGAATCACTGCTCCTGCAAAATTTTAAATGTTAATAACTTTAAATTGGGTAAAAATCCATATCATCATACACAGACCACCTGCTTTAATTTATGGCATTAATGTTTCATTAGTCTATCTGTTTTGACTGACTCTACACATGAATATGCACAGACCTTCTATGTGAAGATGAAGTCAATGCAATGAAAGCGGGAATCCTTAACCTGAGGTCCATTGGTGCCTCTTCCCAGAATAAGGCCACGAACAGATTTCAGGATCCAATGTGTCACTGGGAGAATGATTGTGCCACTGATGGGAGTAACAGTCATAATGATGATTAATATTTATATATTAAATTAAGATTTACAAAACACTTTACATACATAATCTAAATTAATCTCAATTAATGTCTCATTTTACCATATATTAAATAGGTAAGGAAGTCGATACTGTTGAAAAGATAATGGTTAGCTTTAGATAGGATGTGTTTTAGACAATAATGGAATATATAAGTGGAAATGTTCTACAATGCTGCAGACAGGAGATTGAGCTTGGGAGAAAAAAAATTAGGGCTGAATCTAGAAATTTAGGAGTTCTGTACATATAGGTGGTTGTTAGAGCTGTGAAAATTAATGCAATCTCTGAGGAAGTAGATAAACAGAGTAGAGCATCACCGCAAGAGGAATATGGATATGGGCTGGGGAAGATGAGGGCTGGCTTCCCAGATGGACCCAAAGGATTTGTCATAATCCTAGTATCTAAATATGAGAGCACAGTCAGGATTCTGTTGTTTTAAGTATATTAGAAGATGATTCCAGAACATAGAAAAGCAACTTGGAAATCAGTCCAAGGAGAAACCTAGTGAGACTTGCATGAATTGATTTTTTTGAAGTATGAAGAACCAGGAGAATAATTTATACAAAGACAAAGAAAACCCATTTGAAGGACTTAAGAACTCTGAATAATATAATGTCAATCATGATTCCAGAGAAGTGATGATGAGGAATGCTGCCCACCACCTAAAAGAAACAGTAGACTCAATTTGTAGCATTTCAAGACATAGTTAATGGAGGATTATTTTTCTTAACATGTTTATTACAAAGATTTCATTTTTTCTTTATTTTTTCTTCTCATTGGTGGTGACAGGAAAAGTAAGAAGAACAGAAAATCAATGTTTGTCAACTGACAAAAAATAATTATTCAGTCTAAGACAGGAAGGGACAAGAGACTACAAGTCTGTTAGATGAGGTCCTAAAGAATGCCCTAAATCTAGGGTGCTGATCTAGACAGGAGTACAACAGACTTTAGGTGGAGGTCAGTTGACATGTGACAATCACTGGGAATGTTAGGATCTCAGTGTCATTGAGGGGACTTATGCACCAGAAAGAAAGTCCAGCCACTTGGAAATTAGGAAGCAAAAGACCCAACTACTTGTAGGGAGGCCAGTACTTGGAGACTGTGGTTACAAAGTCACAGTGGAACCAACTCAGCGATGAGCTATCAGGTGACTGAAGTAGGACTCTACCTCCTCTGTTTGCTCCCTGTCATGGGTGCAGTTGAGATATGATAAGCTTGGCTGCTGGAGTTGTGGGATGTATGGGTAAACAGTTGGTCAGATTATAAGCAAAAGGCTAAACTTTTTAGAACATCTATATGGTGGATGAAGAAGAGGGAATGGAGGGGAGTTCAGAGAAGGGAAGATCCAGGATCATACAGCAGCATCGAACTGCCTCAAGTACATTCCAGAAAAGCAGAGGAGAACAGTAGAAACCAAGTGTTCAACAGGTATTTATTAAGCTCTTGCTGTATGCCAGGCATTGTGCCAGGTGCAGGGTATACAAAGAAAAAACACAAGATCTCCCTGCCCTCAAGGAGCTTAGAGTCAAATGGAGGTAACCTGAGAGGAGATGTCATTAGCGTCTATCACGGTAGGGGGATACATGATGAAGCAAAAAATAAAAACTCCTGGAGAAAATGGCACTGGAGCTAAATTTTAAAGACAGTGAAGAAAGTGTGCTGTATTTGAAGTCAGTCAATTCTGCCCCTAAGTGGCTGCCGAGGTCTTCTCTAGATCTATGATCTTAGGACAATCTACCAGGGTGACCTTGGCAAGTCACTTAACTACTTTGTCTCAATTTCCTCATCTCTACAATGAAAAGATTGGGCTACAAGATCCTTTACTCCTCCAGATCTATGATCCTAAGTGTGGAAGAAATTAGAGGATATTTACCTAGGACAAGACGTATTAGATTTCCTCAAGTACTGGAAAGGCTGTCATTTGCCAAAGGGAGTAAAGGAATGGAGTTTCCAAAGTGCTGAGTTAAACTTAATATAAGAAATAACTTAGGAACAACTACTTGCTTCAGGAAATTCAGTTTTTACTCTTTTAGATTGTCCTAAGATCATAGATATAGGGAAGACTTCGACAGCCATATTGTCCAACCCCTTATTTCTCAACTGAGGGAACAGAGGTCCAGGTTATCCAGGTAGCAAGCATTCCAGTCAGCATCTGAACTTGAGGCTTCTGAATTCAAGTCCTGTGGTCTTTCCACTATACCATGATGCTTCTTGCTTGTTGCATCTGAGCCTCCTATTTTCAGTATAATCATTTCTCCCTCTGGTTTCTAGCTACAACTTTTTCCTGCTCACCACCACCCCTCAGAAATAGCTATGTGCTTCTTCCACATCCCACATGCAGCCTTTTTTTCCCCTTATACTGACGACCAAAGTAGATGGATTCCTCTAACCCTGACCTACTTTGGCCTTTTACTACTATCAAAGATTGACATTGTCACTCAGATTCAGTCAAGTTTTCACTAGGCCCTGTGACTGTTTTAGATTCAAGACTCTTACTCCCCGCCTTTCTACCCAAATAGATATATAGACACATATAGATAGATAGACATAGATAAAAATAGATATAGATATATACACATACATACATGCATGTATATATGTGTATGTGTATATATATATATATATATATATATATATATATATGTTTGTATGAATATAGACAGATAGATCCTTTGTTAATCCCTTAACTCTGTAGGACACTAAAAACCCCAAAGGACTTTCTAATTCAAAATATTTCTCTCAGGAGAACCATATACTGTTTCCCATTTTCCATGTTAGAAACCTTAGCATCTTTACACTTTTATTACATATATACAATTTATCACTAGGCTTTATCCTGTCTTCTTTTGCCCCCTAATTTTCCTTTTTAGTATTATGAAATTGATAAAAATGACATTTCTATCTACAAAGTGAAGAAAAAAGTATGCTTGCATATATAAATCTGTGAATCTTTACTGAATATAGTTTAGGGTTTGGGGTTTTTTGGGGTATTTTTCAAATTTAACTTGATAATTTATACTGCCTTGGGATTGGTTTCTTCAGGCACCAACAACTCTCTACCTGGGATTCCTTTTCTGCTTGGTTAATCAAAGTGTTTAGGACTGCTTCTGTTGCATCACAAAAGTTTTAGAATATTGTTTCATTGCTTCATTTTCTTTAATGGAATCAACTAATGTTTCAATGATTGGGTTTTGACTTACCAGTTCTTTAGAATGAAATAATTTAGTCCCCATTCAGGTTTAATTCTATCTTCCAGTACACCTCACTTATTACGATTTTCATTGTGTTGTGGTCAGTAATAGATGTGTTGAATATTTCTTCTTTTCTGCATTTGTTAAAAAAGGTTTTATGCCCTAATGCAAGGCCAGTTTTATAATGATACCATGTGTGGTTGGGAAATGTGTATATTCTTTTCTATTATTATCCATTAATAACCTTTAATTTGTAATATTTAACATTTCTACAATTCTTTTCAAGTCCTTAACTTCTTAACTATTCAGGGCTTTTTTTTTTCTGAAGATTTTCTATGTCTGAAAAAGCCATGGTGAAGTCATCTTCAACTACTTAATTTTGCTATGTCTCCTCATAATGTAAATTTTCCTTCAAGTACTTAAATGCTATGTCATTTGGTGTATGTTTACATACGCATATATGGGTGTGTATATGCATATACATACACACAGAGAGACATAGAGAGAAATATATATAAACAAATAAAGAGACAGTAACAGAGACAGATGGAGAGACACAGATAGAAAGTGTATCTGATTTTGGTGCATGGCCAGACCTCTGAACATGGAAGCACCCTTATGGTGCTTCTGGGAAGATGAGCACATGAGTGAACACTCTGCGTTGGTTTACCATGTGACTGGGAGAAGACTTTCTATTGACTGTATTGCCAGAACGGTCTACATCTTTACAACTGCCATACTGGGACAGTTTCTTTCTTCTAGCAGTGTACAGAGGATGAATGACTAGTTTATTTATTAAGAAACAACATGAAATAATAGGGGAAGGATGTAAGAGCACCATCCCCTTCCCCTTAGGCCCTATGGCCAGGAAAAAGACTTGGAATTTTGTTCCATTTTATTTGGTCTTCTCCATTCTATTTTCTGGAAGTGGAGTCCCGCACCCTGGAACTTAAGCCATGGCAACATTGCAGCCTGAAATTCCAGACCAGCTGTTGCCACTAGCCCAGCATTAAAGCCTTAAGAAAACGGGGTCCTCCAATAGAAGCTTAGTGGATATTGGAATTGGAAATTGGTGGGACTATTACTATGTGGGAACTGAGCTGACCTGTGATTCTAATCCCACCTCACTCCCTAGGGACCAGTGGATTTGTAGAGGAGATTATGTCTTCTCACATGCCCTCTCCCTCTCTCTCCCCCCCCCCCCGCACCCCCCCCCACAGGCATGCCTGCCTAGGTACAGGCATGGCCACTCTAGTCATGGAGGGGAGGGGTGAATATTTGCATATTTATTCTCAAGCCTGTAAAGTAAATATTCCTTTATTATTCCAACTAAGTGACTAGCAAGCAGTTAAATGGAATAAGGGTGCTTGGACCACTAAAATTAGGGGAACAAAATCAATGGGGGCTTGAGCCAATGACAGAAATGAGAAAGACCCCACCCATCCACCCACCACATACCTACTAAAGGTCCTAGAGAAATTTGGGAGACATGAGAAGATGAACAGACCAAGTCCCTAGGCTGTGAGGACCAGACTAATTATGGTCACATAATTGATAATATTTTTCATTATTTATGATTCCTTGAATCAAAGTTTAGTTTCCTTATCTATCTTGTTACTATTGCTTCATCTGATGACATGATTGTGATCGCTTACTCTTAAATTAGCCTGGAGCATGTAAAATTCTGCTTTGGGCCCTAGTTTTAACTCTGTGTTCATCTTTATGTCAAAAATATGTTTCTTGTAACTATTGCTTTGTTTGACTAATTTTAATATCAAAGTTCTCCTTCCTTTCTATTCAGCTATATTCCAGACAGATACTTCAATATTTTCTGAGTGTATCTCCCTCCCTCTTGGAACTTATCTTCCAATCTGAATCATTGCCATAATTACCTTACTTCACCGCATAATCACTGCCACCGCATAATCCTTGCACCTTGTTTTTGCAGTCCAAAAATTGGTTTATTACTTTTCATTGTGGAATTGCCACACATGGTATAATTCTGTTGATCATACTGCTTAAAACTAAACAGAGCAGCAATGTATTCACCAGTGGCAAATGGATACACATTTATCTCTTGTGCATTGCAAGCCATGAGCCTAGAATTCCATGAATCCTAATTTTGCACCAAAGATAGCTTAGTAGTAAGTGATTTTTAAGTAACAACAGTACAATTTTTAAAAGCTTCACATATTTGTTGCACCCCACTTTTTTGCAAAAAAAATGGAATAGAATCTTTAATGATTATGGGGTGAAATATGGCATCTTATCAAAAATTATAACTATATAGAGATCTTGAAGGGATCATAGAGTTCTTCTGAAAGCACTACTTCCATTATGTTACTTTTCTTCTAAAGGACCCAACGTGCCCAACTCTAGTGTACAATTTGCTCTTGCAGGTTCTGCTCTTTGCCTTTCACATCCTCACCATTCTTCCTACCCCCACCCCCAAGCTTATATATTTCTCTTATATCCTTAAAATGACGCTAGCACAGTTATAGGCACTTAACATATATTTGGTTGATTTCTAAATATGCTCAATTTTTCAAGAAATGAGCATGGCCAAAAAACAAACAAAATCTTTGCCAACGTGAGAAGCTCAAAAAAACCCCCAAAAACCAAAAAACAAAAAACGGGCAATTGGCTTGATGTGATGGGGTGAATTGTCCTTTTTTCACATAAGAGAGTTTTCCATTATAAAGTACCAAAAAGTATTCCTACATGCTCAAATTTAGGGTCAAATGACAAACGGTGAAATGAAAAAATAATGGTGACAAATTATTGCCCTGGGTGCTTTCTTGCACACAAAACCTTTCAAGAATCAGCAGGGGGAAATAATAGAGGGACCCTCGGGGCCTTCAGGCCAGAGGTCAATGCACTGTGGAAGTGGTTAGACAGCAGGACCCCTCAAACTACCTTTCAGAAAAGCCATTTGTGATCAATTTCACCCTGAAATCTGGATGGTACAGCAGAAAATTGGGTGAAGGCTAGGCAAGCGGCAGCTCTTCTTTCTATACATTTGTCCTGAGTTGATACCTGGTCATACTCTCTGTTCAGATGCTTTGAACTCACTTGGTATGTAACTGCAGCAAGGGGTTGAGGCAGGGGGAGTCAAATTTACTCATCTAGAGAGTTTTCTTTTATCCTATTAAAGATGAAAGTGTGCTCTAATGGCATTGAGTAGCCTGAGACTAGAATTTCTCCAACAGTACAGTGCTATGTAACAACACTACAGATATGCTTCTTTAGATGGAAAATCTTTTCTCAAAGTACACAAATGAAGCACAGTTTTGATTTTTAAAAAATTCCTATCACTTCACTTTGATGACCCCTCTATCTACCTCCCAATTATGCATTGTTCTAAGGTATAACTGTGTATGTTTGCAAAAGTATTTTACATAATGACAATAAAAACCTCTTTTGGGTTTTTAGTAATTTAGTAATTTGCTACACACCTGCTGAAGATTCATTCACTCATTTAATTCAAATGCTTTAGTGATACTTTTGTACATTGACATCATTACCTCCCTTCGAACTGTCTCCCCCTTCAAAAAAGGGGTATAGTTGAGTAAACAAATGCAATGTCCCTGTGTAGGAACATATGTCCCACACCATGCCTGGAATTCACCGCTTTCTTACTGAGGGGGGTGAGATAGAATTCATCTCCAGTTTTCTCGAGTCAAGATTTGTCATTGATCTGACTTCCTTTTTCACTCTGCATTAGTTTATACACTTCTTCCCAAGTGTCTCTGAATTATTTATATTAATTCCTAATTGTGCAATAATATTCCATTTTGTTCACATACCATAGTTTGTTCAGTAAATGCCAAATGCTTGGGCACCCATTTTTTCCTAGCTTTTTGCCACCAAGAAAAATGCTAGCAAGAATATTTTGTTATAAACAAATATACATGCATATATACACATACATGGACATATGCATATGTATATGCCCATGTACGACCCATGCATATGTGTTGTATATACACAAATATGAATGGCTGTATAATTATTAAATCTATAGCTATTGATAACAAATGTAGAGTAAAGCATTTGCTACAAATGTGCAGCTAGGTAGTGCAGTAGATAGAGTTGGAGGCCTGGAGTCAAGAAAGCCTGAGTTCAAATCTTCCTGAGACACTTCCTACCTATGTGACACTGGGCAAGTCCATTAACTTCTGTTTGCCTCAGTTTCCTTATCTGTGAAATGAGGACAATAACAGCACCTGCCTCTCAGAGTCAATGTGAGGATTAAATCAACTATTATTCGTTAAGTGTTGAGGTCAGTGCTGGTTCACAGTAGGTACTATAGAAATATTTATTCACTTAGCTTGCCTTATAATTACAAAGATAGATTCCATAGTGGGTAGTTCTGAGGAATGACAACAATATAGAAAAGCATTAATAAAGAATTTGCATAAAATCAGCCAATTGATAGTTCTGTTCACTAGTGGGATGGCTTGATCAAAGTATAGGAACTTCAGTCACCTTCCTCACGTAGTTCCAAATTTCCTTCCAGAACAGTGGAACCACTTAACGGTTCCACCAACAGAATGTCAACTTGAACAAGACAAATTTCCCACAATAATTAGCCAGAATGAATTGAAATGAAAGATCCATTGCCCAAGAGATGGTACACCCTTTGTCTAGCCCCCCAAAAGAAAAGAATAGACAGTTAGCAAAAAATACCAGTTCACTGACATGCATTAATATTTTCTGTGCTATGAAGCTTTCCTGGGAAACAAGTCAGATCTTTTAATCTTCTGTACAGTTTTATGAAATGATTATGGGTACTGTCATCATTTCTATAGAAACTCTCAACAACAGAACAGACAATATTTAGTACTCTATCAAGGCCACTTTTTTTCTCTCTCTGCAGAAATCCTGGAGCCACTAACATCTTTGAGTTTTAAACAAAGCAAAGATAATTCTTTTCCTCTATAAAACTGAATAGCTATGATCAAATAGGTAGCTCAATAAGTTCCTACATTTGCTTAAAGTATTCCAGTCCCAATTAGATTTATTGCACAGGAAAATCATATTAGAAAGGCTCAGAATAATGGACATAGGAGAACTCATTTGCATATTCCTATGTTCTCAAGCCATATGTGATAGTATAATCATAATTTTTATATTTGTTTACTTTTGTACATTTATTATAATAGTGTAGTTATGGTCTGTAATTATGGACGTGTATTATGTCCTTTTTTAAAAGAAAAATGGAATTCAACTTTAAGTAATTCATTATGACAATGATATACCTTGTGTATAGTGGTTAAAGTTCTGGGTACTGATTATGAAAGCAAAATGCTAAACATGATAAGTATTTTCAACTACATGAACTCTGAGTTGCTAATCATGAAGGGTAGAAAGAGAAATGTACAGATATTATTAAGCAACAGAATTTAGTTTTCAAAGCAAAGTTGGCCTTTCATTGAAAGACTCATGGTGAAAATTCTTATTGTCGCAAATGAATTGGGGGGGGGTTGTTGCAACCTTTATGTTGACAGAGAAGATGACATGGACCATGGAGCCAGTGGAGCAGCCAAATCCCAGTGGAGACTTGCTGTCACATTATGTGTCAGTCAGGGAGAAGGATAATAATGGGCTTTCCATGACAAGATACTATAATTAATTGTTGTGCTTTTACACTTTCATTTACTCGAAAGCATCCAGAAATGGGTGGTTAAGGTAATATTTTTACATTATCAAATTCTGCCCATGTCCTTGATTCTATGCTTTCTAAAAGTAGAATTTGCTACCTTGAGGGGCAGTTTGTTCTGCAGTGCAAGATGTCTACAATTAAAGGATAGATGCTTCTAAGTCAGGTGTTATTCAGAGACAGCTAAGTGATGCAGTGGATAGAATATTGGGCCTGGAGTCAGGAAGATGACTTCAAATCCAGTTTTAGACACCTACTAGATGTGTGAGCTTGGGCAAGTCACATAATGTCTCAGTTTCCTCAACTGTAAAACGGGGACAGTAATACATCTGCAATACCGGATTATCAGGATCATCAAATGAAATAATATTTGTAGGGGCAGCTAGGTGGCACAGTGAGTACAGCACCAGCCCTAGAGTCAGGAGGACCTGGGCTCAAATCCAGCCTCAGACACTTGACACACTTACTAGCTGTGTGACCTTGGGCAAGTCACTTAACTCCAATTGCCCTCCCTTCCCTCCTCCAAAACAAAATTTAAAAAATAATATTTTTTAAAGTGCTTAGCACAGTACCTGGCACATAATAGTGCCTAAAAATGCTTCCTTCCTGGTGGATGCCAAGGTCCTTTTCAACTTTGAGATACTGTGAAATCACATAAAGAATTACACCATATTTCATCATAAAACCTGAAGAGCTTTGCAAATGAGCATTACAGATATGTGTGTGTATCTGTGTGTGTGTAGATAGATAGATAGATAGATAGATAGATAGATAGATAGATACCCATTAGCAAATAGTAGCTAGTTGGCACAGTGGTTAGAGTGCTGGGTCTGGCATCAGGAAGACCTAAGTTTAAATTTAACTTCAGACACTTACTAGCTGTGTTACCCTGGGCAAGTCACTTAACCCTAAATAATCTGGAGAAAGAAATGGCAAACAAGTACAGTATCTTTGCCAAGAAAAATCAAAATGAGAAAAATCTGAAAAGACTTATATGAACTGATACAAAGTGAAGTGAGCAGAACAAAGAGAAGATTGTACACAGTAACAGCAATATTATATGATTATATTATGATCAGCTGCGAATGA
This sequence comes from Trichosurus vulpecula, assembly GCF_011100635.1. NCBI lineage: Eukaryota > Metazoa > Chordata > Mammalia > Diprotodontia > Phalangeridae > Trichosurus > Trichosurus vulpecula. The sequence continues at coordinate 227,362,937 of NC_050576.1, forward strand.
CTTAGCTATGCTTAGAAATACAATGATCCAAGACCATTCCAAAGGATTTATGATGAAAAATACTATCCACCTCCAGAGAAAGAAGTGATGGAGTCTGGACACAGATCAAAGCATAGTATTTTTCCCTTTATTTTTTTTTTCATTCTTTGGGTCTATGTTTTCTTTCACAATATGACTAATATGGAAATATATTTTGCATGATTTCACATATATAGCCCACTTATGGTCTCAGGAAGGGTGGAGGGGAGAGATAGAATTTAGAACTCAAAATTTAAAAAAAAATGTTAAAATTGTTTTTACACGTTATTGGGAAAAATAAAATACTCATCAAAGGCAAAAAAGCACTGACAAAAAAGAAAACCCCAATATTCATTGTGAAAAATATTATACTATTTTATATCATTTTTAATTTCAACTAGACCCAGAGCCTGAATTAATGAGTAACTGGAAGAAGATCCAGGACCTGGGCTTCTTTGTTCTCTCTAAAAATTTGCTCAGGAAATACCCTTACCACTGTCAACAAAGCTTACCCCTGTTAACCATTAAAGAATGAGACCCTAACCCCAAGAGAGACTACCTCACTTAATATTAACTGACCTTTGTCAACATTCTTTCCATTAAGGAAAATCCTCTTCTTGTATCATGGTTAAACATACATGGGGGCCATAAACGTGAGGTAATACAGGCTTGCTAGCTCTGCTAAAATAACGTATATAAGTTTTCTCATTCCTTTGTTCAGACAGCCAGAGCTTATGCTCTGACTCCTTGTACGTACAAGTAAGCTAGCTTAGCTATGCTTTAAGGGAAAAATAATAAACAACATGGATTTTTCTATCACCTAGCTCTGTTGTTTCCTTCAACCAAATTTTCAGGTTTAATATCATCAACTGGGAAATGGCTGAACAAGTTGTGGTATATGAATGTGATAGAATACTACTGTGTTGTAAGAAATGTCAAAGGGTATGGTTTTAGAAAAACTGACATAAACTGAGGCAAAGTAAAGTGAACAGAATCAGAACACACAGTAATGGAAATTTTTTTGATGATGATCAATTGTGAAAGGCTTAGCTACTGTAGTCAACACAGTGATCCAAGTCAATTCCAAAGGATTCACAAAGAAAAAATGCTAACCACCTCCAGAGACAAAACTGAACTCTGCAGATCGAAGCATACTTTTTTCATTTAGTTGTTTTTTGCTTTTTTTAAAAAAAGCGGATAATACAGAAATATGTTTTGCATGACTTCACCTGTATAAGTGATATACTGCTTGCCCCCTCAATGGGTGGGGGAGGGGCTGGAAGAATAGAGAGAACTGGAAACTCAAAATTTTTTTAAATAAATGCTAAAATAAAAAAATTTAAAAAGCAAAAAAAAAAAAAACCCAAATAGGATCATGAAGAGTCAGACACAACTGAAAAACAATTGAACTACAATGACATGTTAGCACAGATTTTGATGTGATTAGAACAAGTGCTAAGACAGCAAACAGGTCACATTTGTCAACTTCTCTTAAGAAAGGCTGAACACCAGGGAATTCTCACATTGAGACATCAATTTGCCTTGTTTATATATGCTTAATGAAGGGTTTTGACAAGTTGGATCATGTCAGAGGAGGGAGACTAGGAAGGGGAAGGGGTAGCATACCATGTTATAAGAACAGCCAACCAAACACTTAGTCTCAATTTATCAAGTACTTAGTGTCAAGGTGTTTTGAGACACCCTGTTTCCCAGAGCAAAGGCCTAGCAAGCAGGATGTGCCCTAAGCATAGCAACAATCCTTTGCACTCTGGATGATCTCACCCTCTGGCAAAGTGTATTACTTTGACCAGCACCATGTGTTCACTGAGCGGTTTATGATTTTCATATTAATCAATAACTATTTAGATGTGTTGGAGCTCCTCCTATGTCCCAGGGACCTGAGAACCAACATGCTATAGCCTAAAGCCATTCATCACATCTCTCGACATGCTCACAATCCCTGTTTCTTATAACTGCCAAGTGAACTGAAACAGGTACTACACTCCTGTTCCTGCCATGCTAACTGTGGTTCTGTATCCCACTGAATGATCACAAGGTTTGATGACCCTTAAGACTTGAGAGACTGTTCACATGGAAACCACTCCAAGAAATGTCAACCATATGAACTACTTACTCAAGATGTAAGAATGATTGTATTGTGTTCTCATACCTTTCATGTATATAAGTCCTGCTTTTACCCCAGCATGTTAGGCCCTCCTTCTTGGGGCAAGGGACTTCCACTTACAAGCATTTCCTCACTCTGAATTTAACTAACTTTTGTTTGATTCCTGATGCACCTGCCTCTAGCTTGCTTTGTTTGGCTCCAGATATTCACAGGTTAGAGGCCATTTGACATTAGTGTGTATCAGGTACTAAGCTATATGTTGGGGGTACAAAAAAGAAGTAAAAATAGTCCCTGGCCTCCAGAAGCTTACATTCAAATGTCTCTACTAACAGGCACATATGAAATACATTCCAAGTGATGAAAGAGAATTTAGAGGCAAGCAAAAATCTCCTACAGACATGGGACATTTGAGCTGGGGAAGAATTGGCAATATTTAGCTTAGAGAAGAAAAGACTGGGGAGGGCGGCATGATAGTTACCAAAATCTTTGATATTCTGGCATATGGGAAAAATGTTATTCTTTCCTGACTGTCTCTTGAAGGTAGGATTATAAGCAATAGGTGGACTTCACAGAGTTTTTGTCTTATTAACAGCTAGAGCAATCCAGAATAGGAATATGTTGCCTCAGAGGACCCTAGCATGTTTCCTCTCACTAGATGCAAGGGATCTTAATTTTGGGTCTATGAACATATTTCAATATCATTAGTTTCCTTTGTAATCCTATGTTTTATTTTATGCATTTAAAAAAAATAAAATGCTGGGAAAGGTCTGTAGGTTTGGCCAGAGGACCAAAGGGGTCCACAACAGAAGGCAAAGGTAAAGATCCCTGCTCCAGAGATTTTCAAGTGAAGGCTATATAACTACTTCTCACTGATTTTGGGGAAAAGATTCTTGGTCGAACCCTGGATGGGCTCAGTATAATGTGAACTTCATGCCAAGGCTGAGAGTTTGAGATAGTGTCAAAGTCAAGGATCCTTTATCAGAGTTATAGATATCGCTACTTGAGTAAGAATAATGAAAGAAATTTGACTGTCTAAGCAGTGTACATACAAATGAATAAATTTTTGAATTCAAAACAGCATTGCTGCTATTAATTTTGATTTCAAATTTGAGATATTGGGGTATTGAGCTATGCTACACCATGTGACTGTTATACAAATTAGGGAATTGAAAAAAATTCTTAAGTTGGAATGAGCCTTAGAAATGGTCCAGTAAAACCTCTTTATTTTATAATTTAGGAAACTGAGGATGGGACAGGTCATCACTTAGTGTAAAATGGTAGCAGATTTGACTCGAATAGTAATCATAGTTAGATTTACATTGTGCTCTAAAGGTTCATAATGCACACATACCAGCTCTTTGAGGTAGATTCTATTATTATCAGCCCTAATTTATAGCTGAGGAAACTGAGGCTAAGAGAAGTTGAATATCTTGCTCTGGTTCACTGTATCAGTAAGGCAAGATTCATGACCTCAAGGCCGACCATGAACATGCCTAAATGGTTCAAAATTACAAAGTATGAAAAACTCTCTAGGTAGAAGGCAGAGGAAGTATAACATTTATTTAGACACCATAGGATCCAATCCCAAGACCAATAACCCCAATTCGATATAGCAGTAATTATATTCCAAAATGAGTAAGCCCACCTCAATGTAGTAACAAGGAAATTGTAACACAGTATTATAGCAAGGGACCAAGTCATCCTGTAAGGTTCCCCCCCTGCTAGAGCCTTCCCGTAAACACTCACAAATCCTAACTGTCTGCTTGTCTGTGTTCTCTCCCTCCCTCAGTTCTCTGCTCTCCAAAGTTCCTTGGTTTCCACTCTCTATTCTGCGCTCTCTCTGGAGCTCTGTCAACTCTGAGTTCCTGCTCCTTCTCCTTGGGCTGAATTCTGACTTCTGTAGCTCTCTGCAGATTCTGCTGCTCTCAGTTCCGGGCTACAGTCCTAGCTGGCATCTGATTGGCTAGAACTCAGGTCTCTGATTGGCTGAATTCATGATTGACTAGAACTCAGTGCACATATCAGTGTATCTGGTCTTAGCAACTCCCCTTAGGGTCCTGAGGGCTTCAGGCCCAAATCATCTTAGTACATAGTAAGTAGAGGCTTTAGGCCTACTTACAAAAAAAACAAAAGATATAATCAAGCTTTCCCACCTAGTCCAACCTGAGGCCTGTTGAATGGGTGGGGAAGATCTTTGATCACATTAATACAACATTCACACAGCCAGCAAGTGTCGAGATGGGATTTAAAATGAGGGCTCTCCTGACTCCAAATCCAGCATGCTATCCCCTCTGCCTCCTAGGTCCTCTAGGTCTCCTGTCTTCTACTTCATGTTTCTTTAAACTTCACACTTTTAGCTCAAGGGTCACAGTACAGGTTTAAAGGGCTCCAGTATATTATTTTTTTTATCTGTACTTAATTAAAGTATTTATCAAATAGACATAGTTAAAAATAGTCAGTAGAAAACAATCCCTTCAGACTTGGGCACATGCTCCATTTATACGCACAAGGTAGTGAAACACACATGTAGAGAATGCATGTGGCTAAGGGCACCTTTCAACTCCCAACACTGGCAATTATTTTCTTTTTTTTTAATTTAAATTTATTTATTTAACATATTTGGTTTTCAGCATTGATTTTCACAACAGTTTGAATTACAAATTTTCTCCCCATTTCTACCTTCCCCCCCACTCCAAGATGGCATATATACTGGTTGCCCTGTTCCCCAGTCAGCCCTTCCCTCTATCACCCCCCTCCCCTCTCATCCCCTTTACACTTCCTTTCTTGTAGGGCAAGATAAATTTCTACGCCCCATTGCCTGTGTATCTTATTTTTTAGTTGCATGCAAAAACTTTTTTGTTTGTTTTTGAACATCTGTTTTTAAAACTTTGAATTCCAAATTCTCTACCCTCTTCCCTTCCCACCCACCCTCCCTAAGAAGTCGAGCAATTCAACTTGGCCACACATGTATCATTATGTATAACCCTTCCACGATACTCATGTTGTGAAAGGCTAACTACATTTTGCTCCTTCCCAACCCATCCCGCTTTATTGAATTTTCTCCCTTGACCCTGTCCCCTTTCGAAAGTGTTTGTTTTGATTACCTCCACCCCCATCTGCCCTCCCCTCCATCATCCCCCCCTCTTTTTTTTTTATCTTCCTCCCTCTTCTTTCCTGTGGGGTAAGATACCCAACTGAGTGTGTATGGTATTCCCTCCTCAGGCCAAATCTGATGAGAGCAAGGTTCACTCATTCCCCCCTCACCTGCCTCTCCCCTCCTCCCACAGAACTGCTTCCTCTTGCCACCTTTATCTGAGATAATCCACCCCATTCTATCTCTCCCTATCTATCTCTCTCCCTATGCTCTCTCATCCCTTAATTTCATTTTATATCTTTTAGATATCTTCCCTTCATCTTCAACATATATATATATATATATATAAACACACATATATATATACACATACATACACATACATACATATACACATAGATATATACATACATACACATTCACTTATATATATACATAAACATATATATATGCATATTCCCTTCAAGTACCCTAATACTGAGGTCTCATGAATCATACACATCATCTTTCCATGTAGGAATGTAAATAAAACAGTTCAACTTTAGTAAGTCCCTTGCAATTTCAGTTTGTTGATTACCTTTTCATGCTTCTCTTGATTCTTATGTTTGAAAGTCAAATTTTCTATTCAGTTCTGGTCTTTTCACTGAGAAAGCTTGAAAGTCCTCTATTTTATTGAAAATCCATATTTTGCCTTGGAGCATGATACTCAGTTTTGCTGGGTAGGTGATTCTAGGTTTTAATCCTAGCTCCATTGACCTCCGGAATATTGCATTCCAAGCCCTTCAATCTCTTAATGTAGAAGCTGCCAGATCTTGGGTTATTCTGATTATGTTTCCACAATACTCAAATTGTTTCTTTCTGGCTGCTTGCAGTATTTTCTCCTTGATCTGGGAGCTCTGGAATTTGGCGACAATATTCCTAGAAGATTTCTTTTTGGGATCTATTTGAGGAGGCGATCGATGGATTCTTTCAATTTCTATTTTGCCCTGTGGCTCTAGAATATCAGGGCAGTTCTCCTTGATAATTTCCTGAAAGATGATATCTAGGCTCTTTTTTTGATCATGGCTTTCAGGTAGTCCAATAATTTTTAAATTATCTCTCCTGGATCTATTTTCCAGGTCAGTGATTTTTCCAATGAGATATTTCACATTTTCTTCCACTTTTTCATTCCTTTGGTTCTGTTTTATAATATCTTGATTTCTCATCAAGTCACTAGCTTCCACTTGCTCCAATCTAATTTTTAAAGTAGTATTTTCTTCAGTGGTCTTTTGGACCTCCTTTTCCATTTGGGTAATTCTGCCTTTCAAGGCATTGTTCTCCTCATTGGCTTTTTGGAGCCCTTTTGCCATTTGAGTTAATCTGTTTGTTAAGGTGTTGTTTTCTTCAGTGTATTTTTCAGTATTTTTTTGGGTCTCCTTTAGCAAGTCATTGACTTGTTTTTCATGGTTTTCTCGCATCCTTCTCATTTCTCTTCCCAATTTTTCCTCTACTTCTCTAACTTGCTTTTCCAAATCCTTTTTGAGTTCTTCTATGGCCTGGGGCCAGTTCATGTTTTTCTTGGAGGCTTTGGTTGTAGGCTCTATGACTTTGTTGTCTTCTTTAGGCTGTATGTTTCGGTCTTCTTTGTCACCAAAGAAAGAATCCAAAGTCTGAGACTGAATCTGGGCGTGTTTTCGCTGCCTGGCCATATTCCCAACCAACTAACTTGACCCTTGAGTTTTTCAGTGGGGTATGACTGCTTGTAGACTAATGAGTTCTATGTTCCACATTTGGGGGGGAGGTGCCAGCTCTGTCAGACCTGCACTACTCCTTCCCCAAGAACCCCCAGTCCAGACTGGGCTTAGATCTTCAGCAGGCTGTTGCACTCCTGCTCTGATCCGCCACTTAATTCCTCCCACCAGGTGGGCCTGGAGCCGGAAGTAACAACAGCTGTAGCTGCCCCACCTCCGCTGCCCCCGGGGCTGGAAGCTGAATCGCGAACTCCTTCCACTCCCGCAGCTTTTCCCACTAACCTTCTCCGCAGTCTTTGGTGTTTGTGGGTCGAGGGGTCTGGTAACTGCCGCAGCTCACATATTCAGGGCGCTAAGGCCCCCTCCGCCCAGCTTCTGGTCTGGATGGTCCACGCCGCTCAGGTTGGGCTCTGCTCCACTCCGTTCCCAGCTCCCAGCTCCCAGCTCCCAGCTCCATGTGGAATAGACCTCACCCAGAGACCATTCAGGTTGTCCTGGGCTGGAGCCCAGCTTCCCTCTGCTGTTCTATGGGTTCTGCCATTCTAGAATTGGTTCAGAGCCATTTTTTATAGGTTTTTGGAGGGACTTGGGTACGGAGCTCATTCTAGTCCCTGCTTACCAGCCGCCATCTTCTGGCAATTCGCTCCAGTATATTATAATCAATAACAATATTTCACCATCATTAAGTATTCAAACATCTCATATTGCAATTTAGTACCTGTATAAAGGCTTCAGCAGGATTCTGGTAAAATCAAAATATGCAATTGCAAAAGTAAAAAATTGCAGCTTATGGACTACCTGAAAGCCATAATCAAAAAAAGAGCCTAGATATCATCTTTCAAGAAATTATCAAGGAGAACTGCCCTCATATTCTAGAGCCACAGGACAAAATAGAAATTGAAAGAATCCATCGATCGCCTCCTCAAATAGATCCCAAAAAGAAATCTCCTAGGAATATTGTCGCCAAATTTCAGAGCTCCCAGATCAAGGAGAAAATACTGCAAGCAGCCAGAAAGAAACAATTTGAGTATTGTGGAAACATAATCAGAATAACCCAAGATCTGGCAGCTTCTACATTAAGAGATCGAAGGGCTTGGAATACGATATTCCGGAGGTCAATGGAGCTAGGATTAAAACCTAGAATCACCTACCCAGCAAAACTGAGTATCATGCTCCAAGGCAAAATATGGATTTTCAATAAAATAGAGAACTTTCAAGCTCTCTCAGTGAAAAGACCAGAACTGAATAGAAAATTTGACTTTCAAACACAAGAATCAAGAGAAGCATGAAAAGGCAATCAAGGAAAGATGACGTATATGATTCATGAGACCTCAGTATTAGGGTAGCTGAAGGGAATATGCATATATATATATATGTTTATGTATGTGTATATATATATATAAGTAAATGTGTATGTATGTATATATATGTATGTATGTATGTGTGTATATATATATATATATATATATATATATAGAGAGAGAGAGAGAGAGAGAGAGAGAGTGCACAGGGTGAGGTGAAGAGGAAGGGAAGATATCTAAAAGAAATAAAATCAAATTAAGGGATGAGAGAGGAATATATTGAGAGAGGGAGATAGGGAGAGATAGAATGGGGTGGATTATCTCGCATAAAGGTGGCAAGAGGAAGCAGTTCTGTGGCAGGAGGGGAGAGGGCAGGTGGGGGGAGAAGGAGTGAATCTTGCTCTCATCAGATTGGGCCTGAGGAGGGAATACCATACATACTCAATTGGGTATCTTACCCCACAGGAAAGAAGAGGGAAGAAGATTAAAAAAGGGGGGATTATGGAGGGGAGGGCAGATGGGGGTGGAGGTAATCAAAAACAAACACTTTCGAAAGGGGACAGGGTCAAGGGAGAAAATTCAATAAAGTGGGATGGGTTGGGAAGGAGCAAAATATAGTTAGTCTTTCACAACATGAGTATTGTGGAAGGGTTATACATAATGATACACATATGGCCTATGTTTTTTTTTTTTAAATGCTATTTATTTATTTAACAAATTTGGTTTTCAGCATTGATTTTCACAACAGTTTGAATTACAAATTTTCTCCCCATTTCTGCCCTCCCCCCCCCACTCCAAGATGGCGTATATTCTGGTTGCCCTGTTCCCCAGTCAGCCCTCCCCTCTATCACCCCCCTCCCCTCTCATCCCCTTTTCCCTTCCTTTCTTGTAGGGCAAGATAAATTTCTACGCCCCATTGCCTGTGTATCTTATTTTTTAGTTGCATACAAAAAGTTTTTTTGTTTTTGAACATCTGATTTTAAAACTTTGAGTTCCAAATTCCCTTCCCTCTTCCCTTCCCACCCACCCTCCCTAAGAAGTTGAGCAATTCAACCTAGGCCACACATGTATTATTATGTATAACCCTTCCACAATATTCATGTTGTGAAAGGCTAACTACATTTTGCTCCTTCCCAACCCATCCCGCTTTATTGAATTTTCTTCCTTGACCCTGTCCCCTTTCCAAAGTGTTTGTTTGATTACCTCCACCCCCATCTGCCCTCCACTCCATCATCCCCCTGCCTTTTATTTTTTTTTTATCTTCCTCCCTCTTCTTTCCTGTGGGGTAAGATACCCAACTGAGTATGTATGGTATTCCCCCTCAGGCCAAATCTGATGAGAGCAAGGTTCACTCATTCCCCCCTCACCTGCCCACTCCCCTTCTCTCCTAGAACTGCTTCCTCTTGCCACCTTTATGGGAGATAATCTACCCCATTCTATCTCTCCCTATCTCCCTCTCTCAGTAAGTTACTCTCTCATCCCTTAATTTCATTTTATTTCTTTTAGCTATCTTCCCTTCATCCTCAACTCACCCTGTGTCTGCTCTCTTTCTTTTACATATATATATATATATACACATACATACATATACACATAGATACATGCATACATACACATTCACTTATATATATACATAAACATATATATATGCATATATATATGCATATTCCCTTCAACTACCCTAATACTGAGGTCTCATGAATCATACTCATCATCTTTCCATGTAGGAATGTATACAAAACAGTTCAACTTTAGTAAGTCCCTTGCAATTTCCGTTTCTTGATTACCTTTTCATGCTTCTCTTGATTCTTGTGTTTGAAAGTCAAATTTTCTATTCAGTTCTGGTCTTTTCACTGAGAAAGCTTGAAAGTCCTCCATTTTATTGAAAGTCCATATTTTGCCTTGGAACATGATACTCAGTTTTGCTGGGTAGGTGATTCTAGGTTTTAATCCTAGCTCCATTGACCTCCGGAATATCGCATTCCAAGCCCTTCGATCTCTTAATGTAGAAGCTACCAGGTCTTGGGTTATTCTGATTGGGTTTCCACAATATTCAAATTGTTTCTTTCTGGCTGCTTGCAGTATTTTCTCCTTGATCTGGGAGCTCTGGAATTTGGCAACAATATTCCTAGGAGATTTCTTTTTGGGATCTATTTGCGGAGGCGATCGATGGATTCTTTCAATTTCTATTTTGCCCTGTGGCTCTAGAATATCAGGGCAGTTCTCCTTGATAATTTCCTGAAAGATGGTATCTAGGCTCTTTTTTTGATCATGGCTTTCAGGTAGTCCAATAATTTTTAAATTATCTCTCCTGGATCTATTTTCCAGGTCAGTGGTTTTTCCAAGGAGATATTTCACATTGTCTTCCATTTTTTCATTCCTCTGGTTCTGTTTTATAATATCCTGATTTCTCATCAAGTCACTAGCTTCCACTTGCTCCAATCTAATTTTTAAAGTAGTATTTTCTTCAGTGGTCTTTTGGACCTCCTTTTCCATTTGGGTAATTCTGCCTTTCAAGGCATTCTTCTCCTCATTGGCTTTTTGGAGCTCTTTTGCCATTTGAGTTAGTCTATTTTGTAAGGTGTTGTTTTCTTCAGTGTATTTTTCAGTATTTTTTTGGGTCTCCTTAGCAAGTCATTGACTTGTTTTTCATGGTTTTCTCGCATCCTTCTTATTTCTCTTCCCAATTTTTCCTCTACTTCTCTAACTTGCTTTTCCAAATCCTTTTTGAGTTCTTCTATGGTCTGGGGCCAGTTCATGTTTTTCTTGGAGGCTTTGGTTGTAGGCTCTATGACTTTGCTGTCTTCTTTAGGCTGTATGTTTTGGTCTTCTTTGTCACCAAAGAAAGAATCCAAAGTCTGAGACTGAATCTGGGCGCGTTTTCGCATCCTGGCCATATTCCCAACCAACTAACTTGACCCTTGAGTTTTTCAGTGGGGTATGACTGCTTGTAGATTACAGAGTTCTATGTTCTACGTTTGGGGGGGAGGTGCCAGCTCTGTCAGAGCCGCACTCCTCCTTCCCCAAGGACCCCCAGTCCAGACTGGGCTCAGATCTTCGGCAGGCTGTGTACCCCTGCTGTGATCCGCCACTTATTTCCCCCCACCAGGTGGGCCTGGAGCCGGAAGTAACAACAGCTGTAGCTGCCCCACCTCCGCTGCCCCCGGGGCTGGAAGCCTAACCGCGAACTCCTTCCACTCCCGCAGCTTTTCCCACTAACCTTCTCCGCAGTCTTTGGTGTTTGTGGGTCGAGGGGTCTGGTAACTGCTCACGTATTCAGGGCGCTAGGGCCCCCTCCGCCCGGTTTCTGGTCTGGATCGTCCACGCCGCTCAGGCTGGGCTCTGCTCCACTCCGTTCCCAGCTACCAGCTCCCAGCTCCGTGTGGAATAGAGCCCACCCAGAGACCATCTGGGCTGTCCTGGGCTGGAGCCCTGCCTCCCTCCGCTGTTCTGTGAGTTCTGCCGTTCTAGAACTGGTTCAGAGCCATTTTTATAGGTTTTTGGAGGGATTCGGGTACGGAGCTCACTCTAGTCCGTGCTTACCAGCCGCCATCTTGGCTCCGCCCCCACATATGGCCTATGTTGAATTGCTTGACTTCTTAGGGAGGGTGGGAGGGAAGGGAAGAGGGGTGAGAATTTGGAATTCAAAGTTTTAAAAACAGATGTTCAAAAACAAACAAAAAAGTTTTTGCATGCAACTAGGAAATAAGATACACAGGTAATGGGGCATAGAAATCTATCTTGCCCTACAAGAGAAGAAGGGAAAGGGGGATGGGAGGGGAGTGGGGTGACAGAAGGGAGGGCTGGCTGGGGAATGTGGCAACCAGAATATATGCCATCTTGGAGTGGGAGGGAGGGTAGAAATGGGGAGAATATTCATAATTCAAACTCTTGTGAAAATCAATGCTGAAACTAAATATGTTAAATAAATAAACTAAAAAATAAAAAAAAAAGAATAATCAAAAAAATGGCAGCTTATTATGAGCTTCCTGATTCTGCTCACACAGCCATAATCTAGTGGGTTTTTGACATCAGCCTTCCCATATAACACTGTATCTACTCCTTGTTCTCTCGATCCTTTTTCCAAATTCCTTTTATATTTCCTTGCTATATTGCTTTGCTACTAAGTCTTTCATTTGCAGTGAATGGCCATTCCTAAACCAAACTCCAATTTCAGCAGTGTTTCCAAACCAAAGAATCATAACTGTACCATCAGGTTCAATGAAGATTTTAACTCAGGTCTTCCTGACACCAAGTCCAACTTTTTTTTTTCTTTCTGGCCTCATAGGGCCTACATAATCACTTCAAAATAGTATATACACAGCTTCCAAATCATTTTTCCAGTGGGTTCTGATGTCAGTGAAGCCTTGGAGGTTCCATTTATTCATCAATTAATCAATAAACATTTATTCATCATTTGCCATATGTCAGACATTGCCCTGAGTCCTGGAAATATAACGAAAATAAAAGCAGACAGTCCCTCACGTCAAGGACCTTACATTCTGACGTTTCAAGAAGCATGAGAGATTTTAGGTGGTTTTGTAGCCTGGAATGTATTAAAAAAAACAAAAAACTTTTCATCTGTCATTGAAGAGAGTTGGACAATTGCCTGGATGACTGAGGTATAGAGAGGTGGTGGGATATAGCGATATGTTTGGGTGCAATCTGGTTGGCTCTCTCTGCTTAAAAATTGCCCAGGTTTCCTGTTTAGGAGTCTTTCTAAGAGTTTCTACCTGTATGATATAAAGTACAAATAGTGTACCTGTATAGTATAAAGTACATAAAAGCCATAGAAAACATATGAAAACAGGAAAAAACAAAACAATCTAAAACCTAAGGCAGGATGACAGTAGCTTTCTCTCAGTTTGCTGAAATTCAGAGACTTGCTTTGTCCCCCAGTGATTTTCTGGTTTCCTAGGAAAAGCCCATTTTGGTAAGTAGGCCTGGGTAGAGTTTTAAACGAAAGTGAATATAATTTGTACCATATATTCATCCATCAGCCTCACTCCATTGCCCCTGAATTCACATCATGGTCAGATTCACCGTAATATTGCCCAAGCTGCCACCTCTGCTAATCTACTCTGCTGGAGTCTGGTGGCCTGCCACTGCATCTCTGAGGTCAAGGGAAAGAACTACAGTCAGATTAAATAGCAGCTTCTCTCTTTGATTTGAACACTCTTAACAACTGTTCCTAACCTATCTTTCTAATTTCATAACATATTCCTTCCTTGGTTATACACTATTATTCAGTCAAAGTGACTTTGTTGTTCCTCACATATGACCCTCCATTTCTAAACCTTTACACTGGCTGTGCCCATCTAGGATATATTCTCGTCTCGTCTTCTCGAAACTCTTAGAATGCTTCATTTCCTTCCACACTCTACTTATGGTCCATCTCAAGTATTGGGCTTCTTCTATGGTAATCCTTTTTGCTGCTAATGCCCTTCCACAACCAAAAGAAACCACTCTGCATTTATTTTACATATATGAATATATATATAATATACACACATATACATACATACATATAACATGTATAGTATAAAGTATAGGTACAGTATATTCTATAAATATACATACATTCACAAGGTACACACACACATACACACACACACACACACACATACACACTTCTCTTTTTTGACAGAGTCTAAGTTCCTTGATGTCCAAAAGTTTTTCATTTTTACCTTTGTATTCCCATTTCCTGGGACATAGTAGGCATTGCTTGATTAATTAATTGTGTGATTAATTAATTACCTAAACTTCTACATAACCAGCTATTGTTTCCCTGCCTTCCTCTTCTTTCCCTATGACTTCCTGTGAATGGCCAGTTGTGTACTACAATGACTAACAAGAACATACTTATGTCTCAATTAAATTTTTAAAAACTAATGACATTTGAGAGGGGATGCAAAAGACCCTCCTGCACCTCAGATGAATTATTTTTCCCTGCTTATCCTGCTCTTCTCCCTCCTATAGGTCTACCTTCCCTGTAGTTCCTTCTCTTCTACTCCCTCTCCCCCAAATATATTGGTCCTTTAGAATGTAAGCTTCTTAAGATTAAGAATTGCTTCATTCTTTATATTTCAGCACCTCAGATAGTGCCTGGCACATAAGAAGCTCTTAACAAATGACTGTGGATTGATTGACCCCTGATTGTCCTTTGCTCCACAGTCACTACTTAAGGCTTTGCCCAAACACACGAGATTTTTAAAAATCTAGTTACTTTGTATTCTTGATTATCTCCCTCATTAAAATGACTGTAAAAGTACACTTGCTAGTCTCTTTTCTCACAATAATCCAAAAAAAGGTACCATACTGGAGCTTTGCTTTTGAGTGTTTTGACAGAGTAGTTGTCACAGTTCTAGAGAGTCACTTTGTTTGGTGTGTGTGATGAAGGAGAAGCTGGCATATCACTTAAGAGGAAAAGCAAGATGAACTCTGGTATATTTCTACTGTGACAAGCTTACCTTCCCCAGTAAAGGCATAGACAGAATAGAAATGATGAAAACCGACAAAGAATCCTTGATATGCATTTCCGGGGACTGGCAACCCAGTGTATCCAGAATGAAAGTCATCTGTCAACAGCTGCTGTGGTCACTTCCATGAGTTCTCCACAACTCATGGACTCACAGTGGGAGACAGCTCTGAGCCTTCTGGAACACTGGCCACCCTTAGGCTATCCTCAAGCAATCTCTGCCCTGAATGTCAGTCCCAACTATACAGACTCCTTGGGTTCTGGTAGGACTCCAATGGCAGCAGCTGTCAACTTGTTTTCACTAACTGCTAAATAAAGAAGAATTCTGACCATATTTTTTTTTTCTCAACTGCAGAGCAACTGGAAATAATTTCTATTTTCTCAAATGTTAAAGTTCATTAAAAAAGAAAGAATAGTGAAACAAAAATAAGATGAAATGAAAGCTTTCATTCATAAGTCCTATTTCATGGGATGTCTTTTTTAAATGACATTACTAATTGTCTCTCCAGTAAAGCCTGCTTTGGAGCTGAGGCTCATAGATTTAGAGCTGAACAGAGTTGAGAGGTCATCTAGTCCAACCCTCCTCATTTAACAGATGAAGAAACTCATCTTAATTCAGTGACTGTCTTGATGTCTCACAGTATAGAACAGTTTCTGGGAACTTGAAGGCTCTGGCCCATAGGGCAGGTTATGGCAGCTTCTACCAAGCAGAAAAGGCTTGATGTTGGACAACATGGATGTTACCTGGGGGCCAATATAGGTAACTTTGGTGAGGATCATCACCAGATTGTTGGCCTACAGCAACTTCTCAATTGCTAAGGTATGAAGGGGCATCATTTGAATCAGTGGAGCAAATGCCCACACCAATAAAATCATGGCTCCATGAAAAACTGAAGTAAGAATCATGGTACCATAGTTTGGTTTCTATTGCGTACCACTTAAACTCTCCATAGATCAGTTGCATTATCTATAAAATGAAGGGGTTAGTTTACATTATTTATAAGGTTTAATTTGTTCTCTGAGAGTCAGAATCTACAAAATACAGAGGAGTGTGAAAAAGGGAATGAGAATTCAAGGAGAAAAATCCCTTAGGAATGTATTGAGAGTATTGACAAATAATTACTCAAAACAGTGTATAGACTAGATTTGCATTGAAGGATTATAGGAGCTGTGTCTTTACCACTATAATTTTAAGTGCTTAAATATGCTCCTTTAGCTTTCAAATAATTTATTCAACCATTTAAGAGCAGTGACTATGGTGTTAGTGTATGCTGATACCAGATGTTGTAATTTGCTTTGGTTGTCTGGTCTGATTTAGCAGTATTAAGCCATAGTCATGTCCACCTGACATGTAGATCAGAACCTGGGTATTTTAGCTCATTTATTTTTCTTTCTTAAAAATCCTTTTTGGTCAATTGTCTTGAATAGTAGAGACGTTGACTTGGAGTCAGAAAGACCTAGATTCAAATCCTCTGGGCCAGACAAAAACTTCTCTGTGACTCAGTTTTCTGATTTGTGAAATGAAAGAGTTGGAGTTAAAGGTCTTTTCTACCTCGAAATCTAAAGTCTGACCAAGTACTGCGTTAAAAATATCTACCTTTACCTCTCTCTATATATGTAGATAGATGCATGCATAATATACACACATGCATACATGTATATTGTATATGTGTAGATATAGACATGTATGTGTAGGTATATGTGTGTGTGTGTTTGTGTGTGTGTGTGTGTGTGAGAATTAGGGCTAGCCTTGGAATCAAAGAGGTATAGTTTCTGACTTTTACAATTACCAATTGTATGACTACAGACAAGTCACTGAACATTTCTGAGCCTCACTTTTCTGGAGAAATACGGACAATAATTTTTGTCCTACCTGCCTCTCAGAGTCATTGTGAGGAAAGGGCTTTGGAAACCTTTTAAAAAATAATCAACTGGTATAAGCATTTCTTAGTTGCCTACTATATGCCATGTATAGCGCCAAGTATTGGGCAATTAAAAGAAAAAAACACAGGAAAATGAGTTTTCATTATTTTAAGCGTTATGAAAGGAGGAAGGAAATAAGCCTTTATTAAATGCTTACTATGATATATATGAAGAAAGTAATGTCTAAGCTATTATTTTGTATATTTTGCGTTATAGTCTATACATTCTGCATAATTATTATTCATTTCTCACTAAACCTACTATTATCAATCACTGTTTAATCCACGGGTGGGGATCCTGCAGCCTCGAGGCCACATGTGGCTTTCTAGGTCCTCAGGTATGGCCCTTTGAATTTGTTCTGTGAAGTTTGGATTCAGTCAAAGGGCTGTACTTGAGGACCTAGAGGGCCACATGTGGCCTCAAGGCTCCAGGTTCCCCACCCCTGGAATCTACCTCTTTCTTTTTCCCAAAACTTACTTAGGATATTCCTTTCCAGTGCCTTCTGAATTATCTTTGAGTCAGGGCCCTGTCCAATCTGTTGAGAACTTTGCAATCCCAGGCCAAGCTGGAACTCAAAGCCCTTTCCATTTCTTACTATTGCTGTGGTGGTGGCTACTGCAGGTCAAAGCCCATCAAACAATCTGTGGACATTTGGCTGAAAGAGGCTGAACTCCTGTGCTGCAGACACTGTGTCGGGATTCACCTGTCTAAAATGTCTTGCCTCCCAAATCCTAGACCTAGGAAGAGACCTCAAAGAGCATTGAATCCAACCCCTATTTTTTGCAAATGCAGAAACTGAGGTCCAGGAGAGTTAAGAGGGTTGTTCAAGCTTGCATAAGTGTCAGAGGGAGGTTTCAAACCCAGGTGCTCTGGCTTTAAAGGTATAGTGCTCTTTGTATCATATCTCACCTCCTCCCTTGATGCTGGTGATTGTGTACAGAGATAGAAGCTAGCGCTAGGTCTGAAGTTGGTGCGGTGGTCAGTGTGAATAAAATAGAGGAAGAGAAGGGAGCATATCTGTGACTCACTGTGGCCTGCGTGGGCATAAGAATGAGGTACCTACTATCCACAACAGTCAAACACCAGTACTGACTCTGCATTTGGGAGTTGGAGCCCAAGTGGTTTGCGTGTGAGCTTTCATTTGAGAGACCTTGGAGAGAGTGAATGCTGGCATAAGGGCTGATGCTGGCCTATCTTTCTGGCTCAAGGAGCCATAAGATACCTAGTTTAGGCACTGGGTCACAGTGTAGGTCAGAGATTACAGTTTGGAAACAGTGATGAGAGAGTTCTATCATATTAGACAGATAGATAGATAGATAGGCAGATAGATAATATGTAAGTATATACTCCTTATCCACACGTGTATACACCCACATATGTATGTATATATGTATATTGCATCCAAAAAAATCTTAGTGCAGCTTTAAGATTTAATATTTTGAATACAAAATGATATATTTCTGAGTCTTTGTATAGGGAAAGAGAATCCCTAGGGGCTGTGAGCAGATCAAGAATTCCAGATGTGAGTGAAATTAACTGCAATAGGCTAATTGTCAATGTGTCTTTCTAAAAGCATCAGTGGTGTGTACAATGGTTTGATCATCCCCTACTGATGTAACCCTTGGAGATACCTCTTAACCCAGATCTGGCTACGTGGACATTGCCTTTCTTTTCTCCAGGAGACCCCAGGGATTCTTCAAACTGCTTTCTCTTCTCTGCTAATACCCATAGCTTGCCACAAAAAGAAATCATAGTCTAGAATTCTTCCTTTCTTTGCCCAATCACAAATATACAGGTCTTTGCCTTTTGGGGGCGAGGAAGGTGAGTTATTGCTAGGAAAAAAGAGGGTAGGTAAAGTGGAGTAAACATAAAAAAGGAAAAGAAGACACAAAGTTTCATGAGGCCTCAAAGGTCTCAAATAAACTTATTCCTATATTCACAGGAATGTGGGCTGGATCCAGTCTAGGACCCTGATTTTTTTTTTTATTCTGTAAATCTCATTTCCTTCTTTGATCTCAAGAATGCAGTTCTAACCCCAGTAAAGCTCCATTTATTTTCTTCCAGGAAAAACCATCTCTCAAATTGTATATTTAATGTAAAATATTTTAGTGCCACATTGAAGTGTGATTGTAAAGAATATTTAGGTGTGATAGGGTGATTTTAAGTATTCTTTCAAGATGGAAACATGGAACTTGCTATATGTTCTTTCCAGGATTGGACCCTGGGAGTATGCCAGAACTTTCTACCCAGATTATCCCTGACTGGTCCCTTCCATGGGGCGCTTCATTAAATGTCCAGAGGAAGTATGTTTTTAAAGTAGGCCTTAACGTTGAAGGTCATAGAAGAAAGAGCAAAAATATGAAGAGGAAGGAAATCTGAGATCTATTCCTTTCCTCCAACTAAGTCACTGCATCACTTTGGAGAATCGTTTAAACTCAGGAGACCTGGATTTGAATCCCAGTTCTGTCACTTACTATTTGACTGACCAGAAGCAAGTCATGTCACCACCCAGAGTCTCAGTTTCCTCATACGTAAAATAAGGTAATTGATCTAGCTGATTCCTTAGATCCCTCTGTCTCCAAAATACCATGAATTGAAAAAAGTTTTTTGTTGAATGACGTGATTTCCGTGACTTCTCTAATTTATGGACAATGGAAACATGGCCAAGCATACACCTTTTGTGGCAACCCCAGATCTCGAACTCTATTATAAAGTGGCAATCATCAAACATATTTGTACGGCCCACCGAAGCTCGAATGATTAGATCAATGGCATACGTTAGATATCCAGGCATAGTATCCTAATTCCTATAGTACCCTACTGTCTGAATCAACTCACATAAAACCTCCAGCTTCTGGGATAAGCAACTCACTATTTGACACACCTGTTGCGGAAAACTGGAAATAGGTACTTGAAGAAATAGGCCTCGCTACATCATCTCACACGTACACTATGAAATGTCCCAAGGGGTGCATGACATTAGACATAAATGGTTGTCCAGGTTTTTTTTTAAGGTTCACCCTGCTCATCATTTTTATGGAACAATACTGTTCCATTACATTCATATACCACAATTTGTTCAGTCATTCCCTAATTGATGGGCATCTCCTCAATTGCTAATTCTTGCCCATCTCATATCACTCTTGATTAAAGGAATGCAAATTAAAACAACTCTGAGGTACCACCTCACACCTATCAGATTGGCTAAGATGACAGAAAGGAAAATGATAAATAGAATATATGGAAAAATTGAAAGACTAATGCATCATTGGTAGAGTTGCAAACTAATCCAAGTATTCTTGGGAACAATTTGGAACTATACCCAAAGGGCAAAGCAGCTGTGCACACCCTTTGATCCATCAATACCGCTACTAGGTCTGTATCAAAAAGATCATAAACAGTGAAAAAAAGACCCACATGTACAAAAGTACTTATAGCAGCTCTTTTTGTGGTGGCAGAGAATTAAAGATTGAGGGGATGCCCTCAATGAGGATGGCTGAACAGGTTGTGGTATATGAATGTAGTGGAATACTATTGTACTGCAAGAAATGAATAGCCGGTGGATTTCAGAAAAAAAATCCTGGAATGACTTACATGAACTGATGCTGAGTGAAGTGAGTAGAACCAGGAGAACATTGTACAGAGTAACAGCAACACTGTGTCACGATCAACAACGGTTGATTTAGCTACATACAATCATCCAAGACAATTCCAAAAGATTCATGATAAAAAATGGTATCCACATCCAGAGAAAGGGCTATGGAGCCTGAATGCAGATGGAAGCATACTGCTTTCACTTTTTTTGTGTTTCAGTTTTTCTTTTTTATGATTCTTCCCTTTTTTCTGACTCTTCTTTCACAGCATGAGTAGCATGGGACTATGTTTACTATGATTCTATATGTATTACTTATATCAAATTGCCTGCTGTCTTGTGGAGAGGGGAGAGAAGGAAGGGAAAAAAAACTTGGAACTCAAATCTTATAAAAATGAATGTTGAAAACTATCTTTACATGTATTTGAAAAAGAAATACTATTAAAATAGGGAGGAAGGGGAAAGCGGAAGAAGGAGGCAGTAGCTCCCGAACAATGGGGCTGGATTTTTTGGTTAGCATTGTTTGAAAGGGAAGTCAGAAACAAAAGATAAGGAAGGGAAATGTCAAAACCGCTCTTCTGAAAGCATCTTTGCGAAGAAAAACTCTTCAGCAACAGAATGGGAGGGAATAGGGGTACAGTAAACACTCACATTTCGAAGCTACTTTTTAAGCGTTCTTTTTCTAAAGTGCCTGGGGGGGTGGTAGTTCTTTTTTCTTTAAGAAATATTTATTTTTGTAATCTAACTGAAAACACTCAGCCAAGGAAGAGGAGACTAGTATTACACTCAGTCTCTAAATGGGATCTCAGAGATTTATCTACAGAATGGTAGGTTTTCATTTTCAATATTCTCAACCTAGTATCCCCTAGTGAATTGGGAGAGAATGACTATAATAATGTTCACAATACAGAATAATACTTCAATGGGCCATGTTTGGGTCCTAAACTAAGCCATCAGCCATTGTCTGGCTGGCTTCTACAGCAGGTCATTGCTATCTATTAAGGGTGCATTGTTTAACTCATGGCACTATATAACATCTAAGCTCTATGCCCATGGGAGCAACATGGCAAATGGATAGACAAAATGCATAGCTGGCCTTGGATTCTGGAAGGCTCCAGTTCATGGCCTGCCTTGAATAATCCTAGATATTGAAACTGGTCAAGTTGCTTTATTCTCAGGGGCTAAGGCAAATCTTTAAGACTAACTTAGTCAGCAATGATTAAGCTCTTACTATGTGTCACCTACTGGGCTAAGCACTGAGGATACAAAGAAGGTAAAATTGTAAAGGAGTTGCAGACCTGCGTTGATAGAGAGAATTTCCTTAATGTGAATTTCTATGGCAAATGAAATCTCAGGTCTGAGCAACATTTTAAAAGGACACAATCATGAGCCACTTTCTCATGGCGCTCTACCTAAGATCACATGGGTTTCCATGGATGTTAAATAACGTAGAACTATCTCCAGTGCCCCAAGTCTCTTTCTGCTCGAAACTATACTATACATACAAATGCCAGAATGATTTTCACTTAAGCACAAATCTGAGGAAGTTGCTCCTCTGCTTAATAAACCCCAGTGGCTTCCTTGTGCTCCCAGGTCGAAGAAAAACTCTTCTCTTTAGCTTTGAAAGCCCTTCACAACCTTGCCCCAGCCTATCTCTCAAGCCTTATTTCTCACTGTTTCCTTTCCTTCACTCTCCAATGTAGTCAGACCAGCTTCTTGCTGACATTTGCTGACACCTGACATTCCATCTCCTAGCTCCCTGTCTTGGTTCACAAAAACCTCCTCTTCCTTCAAAACAAGCTCAAATACCACTTCTACTTGAAATAATTCCAACTGCTAGGGTCCCATATGCTTAACTGCCATGTTTTTTTGGTCTTTGTATCTCTTCTCTATAGACATAGAGAATTCCTCTATTCCTGGGTGCCCTGTTTCGCTCCAATTTATGGGCTTGCTATCTGTGGTCTCCTGGATCATGTCTTCCCAGCTCCCTGCAGTGAGTCTTGATCCAGGCCTCAGGCTTCTGACTTCTGTCTTTGCATCAGGGCCTACTCCAGTGCTCAAGAGGCTGCTCCCAGACCAGACTGACCTTGAATCATAAGTGCCTGTCTGAGGCTAGACTCCCTTAGGCTTTACCTTTGTTTACTCATGCCTGCTATGAGTTGAGCCTTCTGGGCCTCACAGAACACAACATCATCATCTGCCAGAAGGCTGGAAATCAAAGGGGGGGTGGTAACAGACTAATCACTCCCTTCCCTCGGTGAACCTCTCTAATCACTGATAATCTGCTTGAAATCATTCCTCAATATTTATTAGTTAATTAGCAGTTATTTATTAAGAGCCTACTACAAACCAGGCACTGGGCTAAGCCGTGGGGAATTCAAAGAAAGACCAAAAAAAAAGTCCCTGCCCTTAAAAAGCTCAGTCTAATGGTAGAGAAAACATGCAACAACACATCTAGGAAAATTAGAAAGAAATCTCAGAGGGAAAGGGCGGCTAGGTGGAGCAGTGTATAATCACCAGACCTGGAGTCAGGAACCTGAGTTCAAATCCAACTTCAGATACTTACTAGCTGTGTGGACCTTGACAATTCATTTAACTCTGTTTGCCTCAGTTTCCTCATCTGTAAGATGAGCTAGAGAAGGAAATGGCCAACTCTTCTGGTGTCCTTGCCAAGAAAACCCCAGATTGGGTCACAGAGTCAGACACAACTGAAAACAACTAAACAACAACATCTCAGAGAGAGGGTACTAAGTGAGTTCTGGAAAGACTTCCTCCGGAAGGTGGGTGGAAGCCAAGGAAGCTTCCTTCAAGATTAAGCCCAACCACAGGGCACCCTGGAAAAATGAAAATTCAGGAGCCTAAAATGAGACAGGGTGCATCTGGGGTTGACTCAAGATGCAGGTCCACTTGGTTTCAACACCGGGGACAAGGTGGCGCTCACAGGATAAACTGATCACTCCACATCCCACCACCATGAGCCTTGTATATTCAATACCTTCCTGCCCACCTCAGCCTCCTTTCCTTTCCAGTTGGTGGGCTGCAGAGGGAGGCCTAAACTCCTCCCAAAGCCTTCCTTTAGAGAAGGCAGGACCTGGACATTCCAGATCACTCCATTCTGTATCTGCAACTCTGCTTTGGTTCAACAAATGCCCCCTGGACCCCACCCTCCTTTCTAGCTTCCTTTTCTGTGTTGTCTTCCTCAATTAGACTATAAGCTCCTTGAGGGCAGGGACCATTTGCTTTTAAATAAATTTATACCTGGTGTTTAGCACAGTGCTGGTACATAGTAGGTACTTAATGAATGTTAACTGAATTAAAATGAATGAGAAGGGCTAACACTTCAGGCATGGAAGACAGCCATGAAAATGCCAGTAAGGAGGCCAGTGTCACCAAATCCCAGAGTACATGGTGGTGGTGGGTGAATGTAAGGAGACTGGAAAAAGAGGAGGGGCCAGGTCTTGAAGGGGCTTATACCCAAACTCCTATTTGCTATTCTTCACTCACAACCCTTTCACTCTGACCTCTGTGCCCAAATTGTTACCATTTCCAGAAGTTACCTCTTCTCTGCCTTTTAGGATCCTTAGCATCCTTCAAGGCTCAACTCACTTGCTACCTCCTATGGAAAACCTTTCCCGTTTCTCCTAGTGGTCTGTGTTCTGTTCCTGTTCAAATGATCTTGAGTTTACTTGTCTGTGTACAGCTTCCTTCCCAGTAATATAAACACCTTGAGGTCAGGTGCTGCCCCTTTTTGTCTCTGTAGTCCTAGTACCCATGCTACCTATATTCTGCCCTGGCCTCACTCAAACTTTCCTAAGTGCTTGTGGCACTTGGCCCTGGAAAAGAATGTTTGGTGAATTGAACTGAAGGTGTGTTGTACCTAATCTAGTCCATTGATTCTCAAGATCCTTATAGATAATTTGCCTGTACTTATTGTAGTTACAAATTTCATAGTTAGGAATGTAGTTACATCAATAATTGTTAAATTAACTAAATTCAATCCATTGAAACACTTATCATAAATCATTTTTGTAGAGTTAGAAGCTATGTAATATTTAACATGTTTTTTGAGCTATAAACTTCAAAATATTTAGAAAAAACAATAATTTCTGTGAAGTAAAAAGGGGATGAGGAAAGACATTAATATCAGGTCATCCTAAGGCAGCTGGTACAGATTACTGGGCCTGGAGTCAGATGATCTGTGTTCAAATCTAGCCTCACATACTTACTAGCTATGTGACTTTGGACAAGTCACAGTAACCCCTCTTTGCCTTGGTTTCCTTATCTATAAATGAATACAGATAATAACTTTGACCTGGTTCTCAGAATTCCTGTGAACACCAAAATGAGGTGATATTTGAAAAATGCTTAGCAAAGTATATGGCACATAGTAGGTGCTATATAAAAGCCAGTTATTGTATTTATCGTCCTTGCCTTCCATTCCTCTGGTAAATAATCATAGCAACTGAACCAGAAAAATGGTGTGTTGATTATTGTCAATGAATTTGTGCTCCAAAGTGTATTCCCTGGACTCTTACATCTGCATCTAGCTTCTTCATCTGCCTTAAGAGAGCTATGCTGGTGGTTGATTGTTTGGAGGTAAGGCACTCACTAATGAATCAGCACAGGATACTGTGGGGAGAACACTAGCCTGAGGATCAAGAGACTTTCCTAGGTCCTTGTTTACCCTTTGTCACTAATTCCCTGGAGATTCTGGGCAAATTCCCCAGCTCTGTGCCTCAAGTTCCCCATCTGTTAAATGAGAGCTCTGAATGCAATTCTCTCTAAGCTCCTGAAGTTTGACATTCTGTGATTCCAAAAATTCTGAGTTGGTAAGGAGGTATTGTGACTAATTTCACAACAATGCTCATTTCACATAGTGAGGCAGCTTGTTGTTGTACAGTTATTTCAATCTCGTCTGATTCTTTGTGAACCTATTTGGGGTTTTCTTGGAAAAGATCATGGAGTGGTTGGCCATTTCCTTCTCCAGTAGATAAGGCAGAGGTTAAGTGATTTGCCAAGGGTCACACAGTTAGTAAGTGTTTAAGGCCAGATTTGAAATCAGATCTTTCTGATTACAGGCCCAGCACTCTATCCATTGAGCCACCCAACTGTCTCCTGAGAGTCTTTTTGCTTACTTTGTCTTTTGTCCCCTCCGGCTTTCACTCTTATGTGATCCCAGGAGGGTGAGGAACAGTTAAATTTCAAGCAGATGCAAGTGGCAACTATATTTGAAACCAAACTGAAGAAGCTAATGAGCCAGAAGTAATGAGAAATGTATGCAAAATTCAAGAATTAGGCCCCAAATATGAGCAAACAGGAGGCTGAGAAGATCAGGATGGACAGAGGACAAGGAGGCAAGCCTTAGAGAAAACCATTTTGAGCCTGAAATCTTGGCATATGAAGGGTGGCACATCTTCCTGATGTTTTTATACCCACATTTCAGTTCAAAGGTTACTGTGGGCAGTTGGTGGCACAGGGGATAGAGGGTCAGACTCATCTTGCCTCAGATGCTTACTAACTGTATGATCCTGTGCGAGTCATTACCCTGTTTGCCTCAGTTTCCTCACCTTTAAAATAAGCTGGAGGAAGAAATAGCAAACCTCTCCAATATCTTTGCAAGAAAACCACACAATGGGCCATGAAGAGTCAGACACAACTGCAAAATGACTGAACAACAACAACAAAGGTGTACTTAAACGGGTTTAACCTTTTTTTGAGTCATGGACACATTTGGAGTGACCCATACAATCCACATAACATATATATATATATATATAAAATAAAATATAGGATTACTGAAAATAAATTATTTGAAATAGTTTTCAAGATATTTTTAAAAGTTCATCTATGCTATTGTTTCAAGGATCACAGAAGAGTAATACTATAGAAAGACTGAAAAAAAAACCAGGCATTATGCAATGAAAAGTAATAGCTTGCATTTATATCACACTTTTTTTATTTTTTTATTTTATTTATTTTATTATTTTTATTTAACATATTTAGTTTTTAGCATTGATTTTCACAAACTTTGAATCACAAATTTCTCCCCATTCTACCCTCCCCCCACTCCAAGATGGCCTATATTCTAGTTGCCCTGTTCCCCAGTCAGCCCTCCCTTCTGTCACCCACTCCCCTCCCATCCCCTTTTCCCTTCCTTTCTTGTAGGGCAAGATAAATTTCTACTCCCCATTGCCTGTATCTTATTTTCTAGTTGCATGTAAAAACATTTTTTTTTGTTTTGAACATCTGTTTTTAAAACTTTGAGTTCCAAATTCTCCCCTCTTCCCTTCCCACCCACCCTCCCAAAAAGTCGAGCAATTCAATAGGCCACATGTGTCATTATGTATAACCCTTACACAATACTCATGTGTGAAAGACTATTACTATATTTTGCTCCTTCCCAACCCATCCCCTTTATTAAATTTTCCCCTTGAGAAAAAAAAATCCCCTTTCAAAAGTGTTTTTTTGACTACCTCCACCCCCATCAGCCTTCCCTCATCATCCCCCCCATTTT